>NC_134266.1:105828267-106141235 GCF_031893055.1 Leptodactylus fuscus | reverse complement strand
GCATGCTGCCTAGGAGTTATAGTAAGGCCTGAGACTGCAATGGATATATCAGGGACAGATCTGTTAGATGGTGGAAACAGTAGTAGTTCAGTCTTAGAGAGATTTAGTTTCAGATAGAGCGAGGACATGATATTAGAGACAGCAGAGAGACAGTCACTGGTGTTCTGTATGAGTGCAGGGGTGATGTCACGGGAAGATGTGTATAATTGGGAGTCATCAGCATAAAGATGGTACCTGAAGCCAAATCTGGCGATGGTTTGTCCAATGGGGGCTGTGTAGAGAGAAAAGAGCAGGGGGCCGAGGACCGAGCCCTGAGGAACCCCAACAGCAAGGGAAAGAGGGGAAGAAACAGAGCCCGCAAATGATACACTGAAAGTGCGGTCTGAGAGATAAGAGGAGAACCAGGAGAGCGCAGTGTCATTGAGGCCGACTGAGCGGAGCATAGTGAGGAGAAGTTGATGGTCAACAGTGTCAAAAGCTGCAGAGAGGTCCAGAAGAATAAGAAGAGAGAAGTCACCATTGGATTTAGCCTTTAGTAGATCATTAGAGACTTTTGTGAGAGCTGTTTCAGTAGAGTGCAGAGCGCGGAAACCAGATTGTAAGGGGTCAAGCAGAGAGTTAGCAGAGAGATAACGGATTAACCGAGAATAAACCAGGCGTTCCAAAAGTTTAGAGATGAAGGGGAGGTTAGAGACGGGTCGATAGTTAGCAGCACAGGATGGGTCCAGGGAGGGTTTTTTCAGTAGCGGGATTATAACAGCATGCTTGAAGGAGGATGGGAAGATTCCAGAAGAGATGAGAGAGGTTAAATATTTTAGTAAGGTAAGTAGTGACAGCAGGGGACAGAGATTGGAGAAGGTGTGAGGGGAAGGGGTCACTACTGCAGGTTGTGGGGCGAGATGAAGAAAGTAGCTGGGAAACTTCCTCTTCTGTGACAGGTTCAAAAGATGAGAATGGACAGTCTAAAGTGCGGCTGGTGAGGGGATCAGTACTATCGTAGGTGTGGGAGTCAATGCCACCTGGGGCTTGGGCAGTAATTTCCTGACGGATCTTATCAATTTTATCATGGAAATACATGGCCAGGTCATCAGCACTAAGGTCTGTGAATGGCGTCTGCACCTTGGGTGTGAGTAAGGAGTGAAAGGTTTCAAAAAGCCTTTTAGGGTTGCTGGAGAGAGAAGAGATGAGGGCGGTGAAATAGTCTTGTTTGGCGAGGTAAAGGGCAGAGCTATATGTTTTAAGCATAAACTTGAAGTGGAGGAAATCTGCAGGTGAGCGTGATTTTCTCCAGAGACGTTCGGCACACCTAGAGCAGCGCTGAAGAAATCGTGTCTGTACATATGGATCACACGCTTGCACACACACACCTACACGCACGCGCACACACAAGCATACATATACACGAACCACAAACGTGTATGCATACACACATACATAGATACGGATCACACGCGTGCACACACACATACTTACACGCACTGACAAAACATGACTGGTATCCTTAGTCACTGCTTACACACGACAGTATTTTTCACGGGACTCCGGGCCATGGATTTGGCAGTTCCATAGACTTCTTTGTGCACAAAGCTGTGAATTCTGCTGGCTCTATAGAAGTCTATGGAGCTGTAGAATCCACAGCCCGGAGACCCGTGAAAAACGCTGTAAGGGTGCATTCAGACTACGTAACGCCGGGCGTGTATGAGAGCCGTACACGCCGGCATTACGGCAGACTGCCGAACACTTCCCATTCACTTCAATGGGAGCGCTCGTAAACGCCGCTGTTACGAGCGCTCCCATTGAAGTGAATGGGAAGTGTTCGGCAGTCTGCCGTAATGCCGGCGTGTACGGCTCTCATACACGCCCGGCGTTACGTAGTCTGAATGCACCCTAAGTGTGCAAGCAGCCTTACTGAGCAGCAATATTGGTCAGGTGAAAACTGCCACATAGTAAGATTGTCATTATTGCTTAATTTACAGGGAGCTTTCATCACTGAAGCTGCTGTGGTAAAGTGAAAGCTGTAGCTAAAGCCCCACAGCAGCTTCCTATATATTTCACATTCCTTATGTAGCCATTATTGACTTCGACTCAAAAACCGCAACAAAATCTGCAACAAAAAAAGCTGCGTTTCAGCAATGTGGGGCCTCAGTCTGTGAGGCGGTTTTCATTACTGAGATGTGAGCTCCTTCAGGTCATAGTAATACTGTGTGAAGGCTGCTCTGTATTTACTATTCATCCTATTACATCTCTTATATGTGTCAGGTGAATACTAAAGGGTCGTAGTTTATACCACCTAATATCTATTGAATATGTAAAATCAATAAAAATGTTGAAATTAAAAAAAAAAGTTGTTGTTCACATCAATGTTACGACAAATGAGTAAAATGCCAAAATAATAAAAATGTTAAGTGGAAAAAAAGATTTACTGCAGCTCTGATGCACATCCCACCCATAGTGTCCTAATGCTCCCCATTAGATGGCATTTATAGGAGTGATGCACTTACTTACATTCGTCTGAAGACTAAGTCTAATCAACATTCACATTTCTGAGCAATAAACTTCCAAAATGTCATATTAAAATAAGTATATACATAGCAAATGTGGGGAAAAAGAATTTAACAATTATTTCTGACTCAACTTGATTTCAGCTCAGTAGCTGTGATATTTACGTCTCATGGTTGACTTTCCACCACTGCTTCAATAATTAACGGCCATTTTTTCTTGTAACACAGATTAATACAGAATTGCCTGCCATGTTCAGTTTCTTCTTAAAAAAAAAAAAAAAAAATTCTAAAAGCCCAGTTTGCACAAATAACAATACTTCATAATTTTCTGACAAACTATACTTCAGAACACTGAGGATGAATGACAGCTGACAATTCGTCAGAAAGGGACTTCTACTCATTAGTTCTGCAGGTGAACGAGATCAAAATACTTAATATTATACATTGCTACAATAAAAAATAATGCAAAATCAATGGCGATCACAGACACTCGCAACTATCCATTCATAGGAGAATGAAATGGCAGCTATGATATTATCTGTAGAAATGTGTGTCTTCCATGCAGCTACCATTCTGTGCCTCTATCTCATTTTAGCCTGCTTTTTTTTTTTACTGTCTTTCTTCTCGCTATTAATTATTTAATATAGGCTTCTCATGCTGCATTACTGCTTGTTAAGAGCTTCCCCAGAAAATCTAATTCTATCAGCACTTCAGGGGAATTCAGAGAAGAGACTACACAACGAGAAAGAAGAAAATGGAGGTGGAGGAGAGCAGTAGAAATAAGAAAGATGTTGGGAAGGCATGAGGGAAAAAAGCACTACATCAAACGCAGTAGATCAGCAGGTAGAAAAAATGGTTAACGCTGACAGAAATATCAGAGGTGGGACAACCATATCAGGCGCATTGTGTAATATATGGCATGGGAATTGCAGAACAATATGCTTTAAGATTTCTTTTTAAGCTCTTAAAAAGAGAAGAAAAACCCTAGAGATAGAAAAATAAAAATAAAGCAAAAATAGATTAGGAATAATAAATGACAAATAGCAAGGAACAATTTAGAAAGCTCCAAAATAAAGAGATACAGAAAAAGAGAGATGTAGGAAGATCACCCACCTACTGAGTTCAGAGTATTACGATCACCATTAAAATCCTATTAAGCCCATTAGAGTCTGCAGGAAATGTACTGAATTGGTTTTATTTTGCTTAGAGTTTCCTGAGCACATGAAGTCTGCTCACTGCAGATGATTTAACTGATGTATAAATATTACCTACAAAAGAGGATTTCATTCTGCCACTGCATCAAGTAACACCCTGTCCCATACAACTACCCAAAGTGGCAATTTTCAGAACAAATGGCCACAGTGATTTATAAGTGATGTATGTCTCTGTTAGGTCTTGGAATACATTTATAGCCAGTTAGGATTTTTAGATTGAGTACCAGCAATGTTCTGTGCTATAAAATGGAACTGTGTGTTAAAAGGTGACAGAAAGGTTATAAAGCATTTCATTGGTAACAATATTCCACTTCTATCCAGTCTATTGTCATTTACAAATAGCCATATGTGATAACTAGAGATGAGCGAAGAGCGTTTGATCGAATTGGTATTCGATCGAATATCAGGTTGTTCGATATATTCGATTCCAATCGAATAACACGTGGCAAACGCAGTAAAAATTAGAATCCCCTTCAACCTTCCCTGGCGCGTTTTTTGCACCAATAACTGTGCAGGGGAGGTGGGACAGGAACTACGACAACGGAGGCATTGAAAAAAAATTGGAAAAACCCATTGGCTCTCGAAAACATGTGACCTCTGATTCATAAGAATAGTGTCGGCCATCTTCGTCTCATTTTTGTTTTGGAGTGATAGGGAGAGCTTGTTCTCAGTGAGAGAAACATACAGTGAACCTGCCAATCAAGCAGCAGGGTAGCAGCAAGGGATGTGGGCAAGGATGTGGATGTGGATATCCAGCTGGGTATCCAGTCCACAGTCCAGGTACTGGAGAGGGACTGCCAGCATTGCCCACCGCCAGTAGCAGCAGGGGACGTAGGTGAGGACATGGACGTGGATATCCAGCTGGGTATCCAGTCCACAGTTCAGTTACTGGAGAGGGGCTGCCAGCACCCAATTCACTCATCCTCCTCCTCCTCCTCCTCCAACCCCAGCCCCCTTCACCCTAATGTAATTCTTAAAAAGCTTCATTAACTTTTCATGGATACCCCCCAAAGGCCTGCAATGCAATTTTTTAGGGCTCCACCCCAAGGGCCTGCAAAATAATTTTTTAGGGCTCCCTCCAAGGGCCTGAAAATTAATGTTTTAGGGCTCACCCCCAAGGGCCTGAAATCTAATTTTTAGGGGTCACCCCAAGGGCCAAAAAATAAAACACTGCTGCTACAAGACTCTAGTCACCCCAAGGGCCAAAAAATAAAACACTGCTGCTACAAGACTCTAGTCACCCCAAGGGCCAAAAAATAAAACACTGCTGCTGCATAGCTCTAGTCACCCCAAGGGCCAAAAAATAAAACACTGCTGCTACAAGGCTCTAGTCACCCCAAGGGCCAAAAAATAAAACACTACTGCTACAAGGCTCTAGTCACCCCAAGGGACAAAAAATAAAACACTGCTGGTGCATAGCTCAACTCACCTGAAGGTCAAAAACACTGCTGTTTAAAGGCTCTACTCACTCCAAGGGCCAAAACAGAGAGAGACAGAGAAACAATCAGACTCTGTACATAACTTGTATGTGACACCAGGAAGGGGGGGGGGGAGCAGGGACTCTTCTGTCCTTATTAACCCTTCTCCTGCCAATCAGAGAGCATACTATACATTTGTCTCTGATTGTCACATACAGGTATAATGTAATTCCCCCCTGAGCTTTACTAGTGGGGTATTCTTATGTTATACTCCCTGAAAATAACCAGGAACTTTATTGGCACTGTGACTCAGATATTGTGCAGGTCGCAGCGCCAAAAAAAAAAGTCGCACCAAACACTTACTCAACATATACACAAAGTCGCAAATAAAGTTTACATTTCAACCAATCCCTGTCCTGTCTATACCTGAGCTTTGTACAGTAAAATACGTCTCTAGTGATGTACGTTACACGCTAAAATAATAGTAATAACTATTATCACTAGAGATGAACATACGGATTGCTAACATTTTTATAGGGGGATGGAAAATGACATATTTATGTAAAGTCCTATTTAATTTGCATGCACAAAATTGGATGGCGCATTTCTGCGATTTTGGCGATTCTTTAACACCCAGCCCTGTAAATATATACATGTGTGGTATGTACGAACTCCTCCCATATTGCAGTTTTATGGACAATACATTATGTTTGCAGAAAGGGATTGCTTGAGCTGCACTTTAGTGGCAAATTTGAATTTTTGTGCAATTTTTGCTAGCAATCTCTGTTTGCCGCAAAATTGCATGAAGGTGATTGTATATATGAAGTATTAAATTGTGTTTTTATATACGGTATGCTGTGTAATCTGAAAAAAGTTAGATTTTGATTTCACAGTCACAGTTTGGTAGGTGCAGTATAGCTTTTTAACATATTATTTGAATAACAGCAAAATCCTGCTTATCTTCTGTATTCGTGTTTTTGGGAGTCTGAACTCTTGTTGTAGTTGATGTTTGTGGTACATATAGTATATATACACATTGTATACACCTTAAGATATTATTTTAAATGTATTTTGTATATGAATGTGAGATTGAACATGAGTTTTAGGTGCAAATATGTGTTTTAGTGCATTTTTTCAAAAAATTATTTGTGTTGGTCGCAAAGTTGCATGAAGGTGGATGTGGACATTTGTAATCTTCAGGTTATCTACTTTCAAAAAATATATAGGGTTTAGGGGTTCACTTACTTTTCATGGTGTGTAATCACTACATTTTATAGGATGATACTTTAACATTTCCAGCTTCAAAGCAGATTTTTGTTCCTTCCAGTTCTACCGATTTTCTGAAGACACGTGCATGCGGGTGCAGGCCATAGCAATATGAATTAACTCTGCACATGTTGAACTCTTATTTTTCGGAGTTTTGGTGCATTTAATTTTTTTGGTTTTTTTCCGCTTTTAACAACTAGTATACATTTATTTGCATTTTTTCATAAAACATTCATTCAAAATTGCAAGAAGGTGCCTGTTCGTATACAGTACCAAGTGGCATTCTGACAATGCTGCAGGTGTCTACTTTAAGAAGATATATAGGTATGAGGGGGTTGGATGTTTTTTTAATGTTGCAATTTAGGTTTGATTTGTCCATCTCAAAACTGTGAAAATTGCTCTGGCTACTGGAGGTGCAAAATTTCCAAAGACCCTTGGCAGTGAAAGGGTTAAGGTAGTTGTCTAGGTTTTTTTTATATACTTAGGATAAGCATTAGATATTTAATCAGTAGGGGGCTGACAGCTAGCCCTCGCATGGGTTAGCTATTGGGGTATGCATCTGGTCTGTGTACTGTACAGTGCACTGAGCCAGAAGCAGATAGCCCTATTCTCTTTATAGTGACCAGCCACCAGTACTCTTCAATTTCAGTCAATGGCAGTAGAGCTGCAGTGATGGTGCCTAGCCTCTATACAGGGTACAACATTTTCTGCTTCCAGCTCCATGTATTATATAGTACTTAAACTGGAATCACCCCATACAACTGATCTGTTCAGAGGCCAGTTGTCAGTCCTTAGATATGTATGGTCTATCTTAAAGATAGGCCATAAGTAAATGAAAACCTGGACAGCCCCTTTAATTGACTGCTTACATATTGGGTACCTTTACCAAAGCATACAGTTTAAAACAATTCCAGGAACTGAAGAGTCACAGGAAGAATAACAAGGCATTGCACCAGTGTATGTGAGCAATAAATGATGTCTATTTCCGGGACACAATTTTGACCAAATGGACGTGTTAAAGCAAGTTATATAGGTAATACTGATTTTAGGACACTGTACTCACTACACCAGATCAGAAAAGTTAGTATAATACACCACGTTGCCCGTCGTGCTGATGCAGTGTGGGTGGCCAGAAGTCTTGTCATTCTGTTTCTCCAACTCTGCATCACATGACCAACCCTACTATACTCCTGCTGCTTGTAAAGTGGGGTTGGTCACGTGACCTATTCTCTGAGAGTCAGCAGAGGAAGCAGATCTAAAAGACTATAACACAAAGGTGGTTGTTTAAGGATCTTGTTACCTTTAAGACTACTGTTTACTGCCCTTTCATAACAAATCAAGTAAAATTTAACAATGATTCAGACAGGATGCTTCTATTCTTTCATCTTTCAGAGGCTTTCCAACATGAATACTATTGAAGATATCATGCAGATGCAGATATCACTTAATTTCAATTATATAGCCGTGAGCCTAAATGTAATGTAAAAAGTTTGTATATGACCCTACTGGGTGCGAGTGATATACTTTCCCCTAGACAGGGTTCCTCTTCTTCCCCCTACCTTCACCTATGCACCTTGACGATGCACACCTTCCATATCCCTTTATGTTTGTGATTATTATATTCCTTTGCATTTTGGTTTACACTACTCTTTTCGTGTATTGTCATATGTACAGTTTTCACCACTCATTGTTTATACTAACGTTATCATTTGTACACTGTATTGTCTGCTGTTACTCAATAAATACTTTTGAAACTAAAACAATTATAAATAGAAGTGTTTCTTAAAATCATAATTCATAAGTTAAAAAAAATTACTCACCTTGAAAAGTCTCAATATATTGGCTACCATGATGGAAACAGAGCTAGAAGATGCTCCGATGACTCCAACCACCCTCTCAGGTTGAGCAATAATAGGGTTCCCACCACTTAGACAGCGAACTTCTGCCCTATCCTTGTCTATAAGTGGCTGGACAAAGCTTAAAGACTGCTCTAGAGCATGTGTATCTCGAGAACACGTATCCAGAATTCTTGCCCCTAAGGTAATATTAGGCAAAAGGTCAGGATCAGCATTGATGCGATCAAGGGCATACAGCATTGCTTCTAAGCGATGTATTCCCTTCTCTTTCTTGAGTTCGCCACATGCTCTGCCATCGCTTCCCCTTCCATGGACAGGAAAAAGGCCTCCCAAAATGAGGTCACCATCTATCCTCACAGAATTCATATGTGGAGAACCCTTGGGTTTGGACCAACAAGTCCATGAACCTAGAAGTACCATAGTGCATACCATTATTGTAAACTTTGCCACATCCATAATGTAGAATTTTGGAAAACCAATAAAAGTCCTTTCTCTGTAAAATCCCACTCCAAAGTCAAATTGTCCAGAGATCGGTTTGTTGACTTAAGATGCCAAGGACATGACGCTATGCAGTGTTTGCTCATCAAGAATCAGACATTCTAAAAGAAAAAAGACAAAATAAATATATTAATAAGGAATCAGGATCTTTTTGTGGTCCATTGGGTTGGACTTTTCATTGCATATTAAAAATTAGTGATGAATTACTGCAGTACAATATGAAGGTAATTCAGTTAATTCATATGCTAAGGCATAGTTACAGTAGTAAGGCATAGTTACCTAGCATAAAGAAGCATGAATTTGACTCATCCTCCAATATAAAGAGAGGAAGGCAAATGTTGATTTATATTTTTGTGCTTGACATTTGCAGGTTAAATGTGTTGTGAGTCATCTTGATAAATAAACCCTCACAGTTTTTTTTCTAACACTGGGAACATTAATGATATTTCACCATAATTCTATATTCTTTCTGGAATAGTACAGTAACCAGAGCTGTTGATAATAACCATATAAGTAACAGTATATATGAAATCAATAACCTTTGGATATGTCATCAATATTATACTGTATCTGTGTTATTGAATGGGATAGACCTGCAAACCAAGCACGAAAGCTGTAAAATGTATGACACTGTTTAGTTTGCTATGAAGAGTGCTAGTAGTGCTATGAAGATGTTGCAGTTTCTTCAAACAGATGATTTATGGGGTTCAATGTGTCAACCTGATGTTGATCATGTATCCCAAGAATATAAAATTCAGAGAAATACAATACAATAATGTATATTATACATTCCTTAATCACATCAAACGTCAAAGAAATTTTAAAATTACATTGATAATTTATTACTTTGGAAAATATTTACTCCCTCATGACATGTCGAAAATCCTCTTGTAGTATGCTATAATTTCTGATAAGACCCCATACTTACAACCGAGTGTTCATCTTCTGTAGGGCCAAGTTTGCAGCAGAATGCACTCAGATAACATAATATATATTTACTTAAAGGGGGTTGTCTCATAACCAGCATATCCATACTTTCAATGTAGTATATGGATGGGCCAGATCTCCCAGAGAAAGAGGTTTTCATTTTGTGGATCCCATTTTGACTCATGGGGGAAGAGGTCTGAAATGGAATCTCTACAATGTCCATAAAAAAGATCATCATACACATTAGAAGCTTGTTGGACAAACCCATCCATCAATCTGGGAGAGTCCAGTCAGCCATGTAAAGTGTATGAGGCCCATCTGACTTATAGATATCTCAGGATAGACTTCATGTCTATAAAAGAGCTACCAGGAAGTGCAGGAGATATGAGAAGACAGACAAGAATCAGGTTGATGCTGGAGCTAAATAGGAGGCTTCAATCACTACCAAAGCACTTTATTCACATCAATACACATCAGTACTTTTCTAAATAAGTCCTAAATCTTTCTGAAATGGTTTCTGAGAGAGAGACAGTTATAGAGCAAATTCTCCTGTACTTTCAGTGACCAGATTATGGCAACTAGTCTCCTCAGAGAGCTTCAAACTTCAGATATAGCATACAGAGCGGGAAACTGCTAGAAACTGCATATAATGACCAGAAGTAGTCTAACTCCTCATATACACAAACTCAAAAGCTTATATTAAAACGTAAAATGAAACAACACGTAGGCTTGGGACAGCACATGTTGAATAATTGTTTTAATTATGTACTTTTCTCATATGCCAAGTGAGATTTCCTATATGTCACCAATGACATATGCCCCCCACATTCTCACATTTTAAAGAGAAACTCAATAATAATCCTGAGACTCCCATCATAATTAATTATTAGGGAGTCTTATAAATTGTTTGCCAAGCAGCTAACCAAATATGTGTGTGACGTTGCTCAGCAACATAAGCCACCATGTGTAGATGACTAATTTGTATCGGCACAGTGTTATCTACCTTCTATGTCATTAGCAGAGTAGAAACAAGATGACAGCCATTCCCCAATGCTAGAGCAAAGATTTCTCAATATATGTTTGACCGTATCTGTAGGAAACAAATGGTAGTGGTAGAGTTTTGTCTTCTTTTAGAATTGTTTTTTGTTTTGTTTTTACTTACAGAAAAAAACAAATAGTATTTACAGTATATATTATAATAGATTGCATCTGCATATAAAAGGAAATCCAGGAGCAAACTCAACTAAGATAAATAATAAGAAAAATGTAAGCCCTCTGAGCATATCCATCCATATCCATGCCTTTTAGAACTAACTTTTGAAACTTTTTAGCTGTGTATATCCTCAGTTTTTCTGCTTCCATTTTGTTAGAGTATATGCATTTCAATCTCACCCTTTTACTCCCCTTTGCCTGGATCCTTTTTACCAATGCATTCCCGTTTTCATTATCTACGTGCGCCTTCTCTTTTCCCCTCTGGCTCTCATTACAGATAATATTTCTTCTCTTTGTGTGCGGGGAGGGGCAGCTGCAGTATCTGCCCTGTGGCCCCTGATTACAGTCGCGGGCTATAGAGAAACAGTTTAGCTTACAATCTGCTTCTGACAGTACTCAGGACAAGATGAAGGTGCTGTGATAGCATTATATGTTTAAGGGAGGGAGGATTTCATTTCTCAGCTCTGGAATAGCAGAGGCAACTACACGGCAGGAAACAGCTGACAGTGCCATGTACAAGAATACAATATAGGCACTAGCTGGGGACATTACAGAAAGTGAGAAAATGCAATGTATTCAGTTTATTTGTACTGAGTTTATTAATAATGACAAATTGCAGCAACTCTGGCTCCATGAGGTAAACTGCCTTTTTCTTGTCCTGTAGATCTATGGACACTAATACAAATTACCGTCACTCATCCAGCACTATTTTGTTTTTGCATAAATTATACAAAATTTACTTGTACGATATTGAGCATTAATGCCAAAGGGGAAAAAAAAAAACACTAAATGAAAATGATAGGCTTTGCAATTTATGGACTTTTCAGATAAGAACATGAAATTCTGCTTAAATTTCTATGTTCCACATACTTGTACCTAGTGACTGTATAAGGGTTAAAACCCTGTGCCTCGGCTTCCTGGAAATCACAGTGAAATTCTGTCTTTATCAGCTCTCTAAGGGATCAGAAAATAGGTTTCACCAAGGAGTGTCACGTTCTCAGACAATCTATCTATCTTGTAGATACACAAAATAAGGGGGCAGTATTAAAACAACTTGTAAACATTTAATTGTGTTGTCTATATATTTAAATGTAAATGTCTGAAAAGCAAAATAGATCAATAATGACAAAGCAGTATGCACAAAATCCGTACATGTGCCACTATCTGTTTAGTCAAAGACAATAGAGAAGATATCATCCTTGTTTTCTCTTCCAAAATGTAGGACCAACAGTTTGGCACATATAGCGACACGATATAGATGCAAATATAGTATTATATATCTGCCCCATTGTAATTTTAATTTTGTAAATGCATAGACAAATGTGGTGGAAGAATATTTTTTCTGTGTCTGCTATACCTTACAAGTGGGCACAGTATACTGCATACACCACAGAATTTTACATATGGTACCTATAGGTGTGTATGGCATAATCACAAACTGGATTTTTGACAGAATTTGACAGAAAAAGTGCATCATGTTTCATTGAATGCCATATGATGGCGCTATTATGTTAATTGTTATATAGTAAATGACCATCTTTTGCATGTAAATCTTGTCTAGCTTGCTGTTGAACATTACATGAGATTATATTAAATATACATATTTCACAAAATCAATATACTTAAAATCTGGTGATAAACCTTTATATTAACTACAAAAATACAAGTCAAATTTATGTGGTAATGTTATGTTGCTCTCAAAGGTTACAGCATAGGCTATTGACACAACTGCTACAACACAGATAATAATAATAGTTCCTCATAATTATCAAGATCAACAATATGCCATTATTCACACATCTGTGTTTGGGACAGGAATATGTGTCAGTGTTCACAAGCCACAACAATGTATGGAGACTACACAGAGGTAAGCTAACATAAAAGGATTTGCACCTGTTCTGAGTATTCAACCTACTTCTGGTTCTTACAACCAGTCTTGTAAAGCTGCCAATTTTGTAGTGTGAGTTATAGTAAATCTGACAGGTTGAGGCATCCCTGTTCCAGCTGCCTAGATTCCCATCCTGCTCCATCCAATTTCTGGAAAAGTGGAAAGGGGGGCCCAAAATAGAAAAAATCACAATTCTTGCAAGCAAAATAAACATGGAAGTGATTTTTTTCATGCTTTGTACACTAGAGAACTGTGTTCAATGAGATACAGAGCTGAAATCTTCTACACAGACATAAACACCAATATATGAATTATTGGCTGCACTGGTATAAAATGTGCTCAAAGAGGTGTCTTTGGAATGTCTCTGCATCAGAGTCTGATATCTAGATTTTAGCCATATCTATTTGTCTTCTTTTTTAGAAACTGGTATGAAAAAGTGCAAATAATGGATAAAAGACACAATTCTGCTTACAAGTGGAATCCGTGTCAAATTGTGTTTTTTTTTCACACCTATCTTTACATATTCCCGCAACTGGATTAAAGGAAACAGTTCTGGCTGTTTACAACCACTACGTAGACTTATTGCATATTTTACAGCTTTGCAATGGTATGTAGAATACAGGTATAGCTTTACCAATTAACTCTACACTGACCAGAAATACACTTAAAGGGATTCTACCATTAAAAAACTATTTTTTCTAGGTAACACGACGGAATAGCCTTTAGAAAGGCTATTCATCTCCTACCTTTGGAAGTGATCTCCGCCGCGGCGTTCGTTCAAAATACCGGTTTGTACCGATATGCTAATTAGTTCTTTCGCAGCGATGGGGGCGTCCCCCAGCGCAGGAGATGCGATGGGGGCGTCCCCATTGCTGCTCGAAAACCGACTCCAGCGCCGCCTCTATCTTCTTCTGCATCCGCCCCTTCCTTCCTCGGCTTGACGTCGGACGCCTGCGCAGTACGCTCTGTTCGGCGAACTTCGCCGAACGTACTGCGCATGCCCACAGACATAGTGCCGACACCGCAATTTTGCGCATGCGCAGTACATTCGGCGAAGTTCGCTGAACAGAGCGTACTGCGCAGGCGTCCGACATCAAGCCGAAGAAGGAAGGGGCGGATGCAGAAGAAGACAGAGGCGGTGCTGGAGTTGGTTTTCGAGCAGCAATGGGGACGCCCCCATCGCATCTCCTGCGCTGGGGCCCGCCCCCATCGCTGCGAGAGAACTAATTAGCATACTGGTACAAACCAGTATTTTGAGCGAACGGCGCAGCGGAGATCACTTCCAAAGGTAGGAGACGTGTTACCTAGAAAAAAAAGTTTTTTAATGGTAGAATCCCTTTAAACTTGTGAAGTGAGCAAACAATGATAAGTAACATTTTCTTTTATATCATGTAGCTATAAAAACCTGGGCAGAGATGGCACCAGGATCTCAGTAACAGTGAGCATTTCTGAGATGTGATGGTAAAACATCAAGGACTCCTCACAACTTACAAGATCAGAGCCAAATTGGTTCCAAACACCATAACACAATTGTTGTGACAGAGTGACAAGAGTTACCTCTACACAACAGTGGACATTTAATTTTAATATTATGGTTGATCAGTGTATGTCTATTGATGTATATTGACATAAAACTGATACAGTCAGTGTTATATGTTAAGAAAATAATCAGAGCAGAATTTTAGACACAATTTTACAATTAAAAAAAACATGCTCAGGGTTGGGCGTTCACTGTAAAGAGCATTTTATTTCACTTTACTGACTTTACTGATATTTTCCTAGAATTAGAATGGTACTGTGTAACAACCAGGAAAATCTACATATCACTCATACCACATGGTATTGACTAATGGTGAGGAATAGTAAATGTCTTGTATAAAGACTCTTCCGATGTAAAGAATGGCGCTGGGTCTCCCACTAACACTTTTACTTTTATCCACAGGATATGGCATAAGTGTCTGATCGCTGAGTGCCCCTTGACAATGGAGTGGTGCTGCACATGCTCAGCCACCAATCCTTTATGTTCTATGTGACTGAAGGAGATTGCCATTATGGGAGTTCCACAGACATGATTTGAGCAGTAGTCAACCATATTCATTACCATTTCATCCACAAGGTGCTCATGAGACCACCTTTCTTGTGATTGTTGGGTTCTGGACACTAAGACATCTTTCCCCTTTAATGGGGATATATTAAATTAGAGTTATTCACGGGAAATTTCTGGTAAGGCAGCAGATTTACAACATGCTTTATAGCAATGGTTTTTTTGTGTTATCCTTAAGAAGTGTAATTTCAGGGGTGAAGCATCAGTGATCCATGACATTTTGAAAATGAGGAAGGAATGTTTTTCTTTTACATATACTGGGTACAGGTATTCTAGTTTGCATACAGGGGCATAACTACTGTCATAGCCGCTATATCGGCTGCTCTGGGGGCCAGTTTTCACCTACCTATCCCTGCTCTTTTTCACAGTCTTCTCTGCTTAGGCCTCCAGGAATTGTCACGTTATGTCCCATTGTCACTTCCTGATGCTCTTCAGTGTCAGGATATAATATGCAGCATCCCATGGAGGAGGAGGCCATGGAACTGGAGTAAATGAAAATCAGCCATTACCTGCGAAACTAATCTAGTAGGTATGGTAGAGGGTTGCAATAAGATATGGTCGTTGGTGTGAACGTAGGGTCCTGCCCCAAATTTACAGTAATGGTGTGTCACACTTGAGTAGTGCCAACACAAAATTTGTATTTTTATTTGTCAGTAGAGACAGAGTTAAACGTTTTTCAGTATCAGGAGATACCTTCATCAAACTCTTAATAAAGGATGACATAGAGGGAATGCTCCTGTATATTCAATGTGGTAATAGCGAATTCTCTGCATAATAACCAACAGGCATAATAACCAAGGGCGTGCCCTTTTCTTCAGCGCTACAGCATTATGTTTGGTGCCGCGTCCTTACATACTGACCATCTGTTGCTCTCATAAGCGGACCCTGTTGGTTATTATGCGGAGAATTCGCTATTATCACATTGAATATACAGGAGCATTCCCTCTATGTTATTTTCATCCTTTATTAAGAGTCTGATGAAGGTATCTCCTGATACCGAAAAACGTTTAACTCTGTCTCTACTGACAAATAAAAATACAAATTTTGTGTTGGCACTACTCAAGTGTGACGTAATCTAGTAGGTAGAAACCTAAAGTACCTCTGTGGGGGCCTGTATGAGGGAAAATTATATTGTGTAGGGACCTATAAGGGGGCTGTTACTGTATTTTGGCCCGTAACATTGACTCTTGCTGTATGGGGACTTGTAATGGGGGACAGTTACTATATGTACACTTGTAAACTATATGGTGGCCAATAAAAATGCAATATACTATGTGTGGGATCAGTAAATAGGACATTATACAACATGGGGGCCAGAGTGGAACCAGTGAAAAACTTGATATGTGGTCCTAGCATTCCTAGTTAAGCACTTGCTTGTATACAACCTCTTTCAAAATAAATGTACTATTATGATACATAAAAGGTTATGTCCAATCCAAGATATAGAGGACATCAAGTATGAAAACTACAACAAAGAAAATATACAGCAGTTGCCCACAGCAAGCAATGAGATTTTTTATTTTGTGTTTCGTGAAGTGGAAAAAATCAAGCCTACTATGTGATTGAGTTTGTGATTGGGGGCACAAATACTCCCATGTTTTATCCACTAGTTTTCATTTGTTACTACACCAAAAAGCATTAAAAAGGACATGAGGATTAGGTGCATTCAACTCAACCTATATGTATCTCCATTTGCAATGGAAGGAGAGATGTACATTAAAGTGAAAACCTCATTTTTCTCTTATTAATGTATAAGAATGGTTTAAAGATTTTTTTGCTCCAATGCATATTTACATAGTAGATAAGGTGGGATGAAGACACAGGTCCATCAAGTCCAAACCCAGTATTTACCATTAACAAATACCCTCGTTTCCTTTCACCGAGCCAGTTGTGAACCCAAATTTATATCTTTTCCCCCAGTCCAAACATTCACATTTGCATATCAACCTTTTATCTGGTAGAGTATCAATAGCCTTTGAAAAGTCCAGATACACCACGTCCATTGCATTACCAACTGACCTCCTCATAGAAATTGATCAGATTATTATGGCAAGACCGATTCCTCATAAATCCATGCTGATTGGGCATTACAGCATTGAGATACTCCAGGATAGCAACTTTTAGAAAACCTTTAAAGGGATTCTATCAAAGAGAAAATTCATTTTTAAATAAGCATATATTTGCATAACCTTTAGAAAGGCTAATCCAGACATACCTTCTGTTTAGTAATTCTCCCAGCCATTTTTTAATTAGCCAGCTTTTATTGATATGGTAATTAGCCAGCAAGGTGCACTCCGGAAATTCACTGCGCACTGTCTTCTGTGTGTACACAGGGGGAGGTGAGAGCAGGGAGGCTTCTGCTACTGATGATGATGATGATGATGACGACTCATCAGCCTCCCTGCTCTCACCTCCCCCTGTGTACACACAGCACACAGTGCTCAGTGAACTTCTGGTGATCATTGCTGGCTAATTAGCAAATCAATAAAAGCGGGCTAATTCAAAAATGGCTGAGAGGATTAACAATTTAAAGGTATGTGTGGAATAGCCTTTCTAAAGGCTATGCAAATATGTGCTTAGTTAAAAATGAGTTTTCCCAATGATAGAATCCCTTTAAGTATCTTACCCAAAACCATAGTCAAACTTACTGGCCTATAGATTACAGTTTCCACTTTCAGAACCCTTTTTTGAATTCTGTTACAAAATTTGATATGTGCTAACCCTGTGGAACAGACCCAGTCATTACTTAATCCTTAAATATTAGACATAAGCGTCTGTCTGGAGGGTGTCTGCCATCTGGGTCCAGTGATTACTCATATTTTAGTTTAGTTTTGTTTTTTCATATGTAGACTGTGAGCCCCATATAGGGATTACAATGTACTTTTTTTTTCCTATCAGTATGTCTTTGTAGAATGGGAGTAAATCCACGCAAACACGTTGAGAACATACAAACTCCTTGCAAATGTTGTTTCTGGTGGGTTTCGAACCCAGGATTCCAGCACTGCAGTGCTAACCACTAATCCACCATGTTGCCCCCACATAATTTAGTATTTTGATGGCGGCACCGTACTTCCTCTTGGGTTAAACATTTAATGGAGAATTTACATTTCCCCCAATCATGTCTTTGGTCATTGATTGTGTGTGTGTGTGCGTGTTTGTGTGTGTAAATACATTAGAGAAGAAGGCATTTAATGAACCTGCCTTTTTCCCCTTCCTGCTCCACCATTATACCCAGGATTAAGGCAGAATTTTACGTACAAGCAATCCCCTCCCCATTTCCTATTTTTATGCTCCTTTCTAAAGATACTGTACTGCTGTATATTTAAAGCTCAGTCATAGCTAGAGTCCAGCCATGATTCACTTATCCTCATTATGTCATATTTCTCTTTCAACATTATCACCTCTAGTTTTTCCATCTTGTTAGTGAGACTTCTGACTTTATTATACATACATTTTATGTGTCTATCCATATCCCTACTTTTCCTATGCCTTTTGACTGTCCTCACCCCACCCCCATTACAGCCCCAGTTACATTACTTAGCCCTTATTCCATGTCTATACTTTCTTGCCATCTACATCTGTTATTACCCTCCACCCCAGTCGTAGTTTAACCTTTTTCTGCCGAATGGCATTTTTGATTTTCGTTTTTGACTCCCCATCTTCCAAACCCCATAACGTCTTTATTATTCCATTCATAGAACAGTATGGGGGCTTAATGTTTGCGGAACAAATTGTACTTTGTAACAGTATCATTTTTTTTTCCATATGATGTACTGGAAATCTGTAAATAAATTAAGAATGGGGACTTTGAGAAAAAGTGCATGTGTGAGACTTTCTTGGGGGCTTTGTTTTTATGGCATTCACTTTGCAGCCAAAATTACAAGTCACCTGTATTGTATGGGTCTGTATGATTACTTTCATAATTTAATTTATTTTAGTTTTAACCCCTTAGAAAAATGCAAAACTTAATAAAAAATGTTTTCTTAGAGTCACCCGTAACTTTTTTTTATGTTTCTGTGTACAGTGATTAGAGATGAGCGAACAGTGTTCTATCGAACTCATGTTCGATCGGATATTAGGCTGTTCGGCATGTTCGAATCGAATCGAACACCGCGTGGTAAAGTGCGCCATTACTCGATTCCCCTCCCACCTTCCCTGGCGCCTTTTTTGCTCCAATAACAGCGCAGGGTAGGTGGGACAGGAACTACGACACCGGTGACGTTGAAAAAAGTAGGCAAAACCCATTGGCTGCCGAATACATGTGACCTCTAATTTAAAAGAACAGCGCCGCCCAGGTTCGCGTCATTCTGAGCTTGCAATTCACCGAGGACGGAGGTTTCCGTCCAGCTAGCTAGGGCTTAGATTCTGGGTAGGCAGGGACAGGCTAGGATAGGAAGGAGAAGATAACCAACAGCTCTTGTAAGAGCTAAATTCCAGGGAGAAGCTTGTCAGTGTAACGTGGCACTGACGGGCTCAATCGCCGCAACCCAGCTTTCCCAGGATCCTGAATGGAATACACTGTCAGTGTATTCCCGTATACCCGATATATACCCCGATACCCGTTCCAACGGTGTGCCCCCCCACCTTCACCCCAGAAATACCCTGCAAGTCCCCTAGCAATAGAATTGGGGCTATATACACCCACAATTTTTACTACTGGTATACAGTGCCATTGTCTGACTGGGAATTCAAAGAATATATTGGGAATACAAATACCCTCATTTCTTGCTACTGCCATATAGTGCCAGTGTCTGACTGGGAATTCAAAGAATATATTGGGGTTACGTGCACCCACAATTTTTACTACTGGTATACAGTGCCATTGTCTGACTGGGAATTCAAAGAATATATTGGGAATACAAATACCCTCATTTCTTGCTACTGCCATATAGTGCCAGTTTCTGACTGGTAATTCAAAGAATATATTGGGGTTACGTGCACCCACAATTTTTACTACTGGTATACAGTGCCATTGTCTGACTGGGAATTCAAAGAATATATTGGGAATACAAATACCCTCATTTCTTGCTACTGCCATATAGTGCCAGTGTCTGACTGGGAATTCAAAGAATATATTGGGGTTACGTGCACCCACAATTTTTACTACTGGTATACAGTGCCATTGTCTGACTGGGAATTCAAAGAATATATTGGGAATACAAATACCCTCATTTCTTGCTACTGCCATATAGTGCCAGTGTCTGACTGGGAATTCAAAGAATATATTGGGGTTACGTGCACCCACAATTTTTACTACTGGTATACAGTGCCATTGTCTGACTGGGAATTCAAAGAATATATTGGGGTTATAAATACCCTCATTTCTTGCTACTGCCATATAGTGCCAGTTTCTGACTGGTAATTCAAAGAATATATTGGGGTTACGTGCACCCACAATTTTTACTACTGGTATACAGTGCCATTGTCTGACTGGGAATTCAAAGAATATATTGGGGTTATAAATACCCTCATTTCTTGCTACTGCCATATAGTGCCAGTTTCTGACTGGTAATTCAAAGAATATATTGGGGTTACGTGCACCCACAATTTTTACTACTGGTATACAGTGCCATTGTCTGACTGGGAATTCAAAGAGTATATTGGGAATACAAATACCCTCATTTCTTGCTACTGCCATATAGTGCCAGTTTCTGACTGGGAATTCAAAGAATATATTGGGGTTACGTGCACCCACAATTTTTACTACTGGTATACAGTGCCATTGTCTGACTGGGAATTCAAAGAATATATTGGGGTTATAAATACCCTCATTTCTTGCTACTGCCATATAGTGCCAGTTTCTGACTGGTAATTCAAAGAATATATTGGGGTTACGTGCACCCACAATTTTTACTACTGGTATACAGTGCCATTGTCTGACTGGGAATTCAAAGAGTATATTGGGAATACAAATACCCTCATTTCTTGCTACTGCCATATAGTGCCAGTTTCTGACTGGTAATTCAAAGAATATATTGGGGTTACGTGCACCCACAATTTTTACTACTGGTATACAGTGCCATTGTCTGACTGGGAATTCAAAGAATATATTGGGGTTATAAATACCCTCATTTCTTGCTACTGCCATATAGTGCCAGTTTCTGACTGGTAATTCAAAGAATATATTGGGGTTACGTGCACCCACAATTTTTACTACTGGTATACAGTGCCATTGTCTGACTGGGAATTCAAAGAGTATATTGGGAATACAAATACCCTCATTTCTTGCTACTGCCATATAGTGCCAGTTTCTGACTGGGAATTCAAAGAATATATTGGGGTTACGTGCACCCACAATTTTTACTACTGGTATACAGTGCCATTGTCTGACTGGGAATTCAAAGAATATATTGGGGTTATAAATACCCTCATTTCTTGCTACTGCCATATAGTGCCAGTTTCTGACTGGTAATTCAAAGAATATATTGGGGTTACGTGCACCCACAATTTTTACTACTGGTATACAGTGCCATTGTCTGACTGGGAATTCAAAGAGTATATTGGGAATACAAATACCCTCATTTCTTGCTACTGCCATATAGTGCCAGTTTCTGACTGGGAATTCAAAGAATATATTGGGGTTACGTGCACCCACAATTTTTACTACTGGTATACAGTGCCATTGTCTGACTGGGAATTCAAAGAATATATTGGGGTTATAAATACCCTCATTTCTTGCTACTGCCATATAGTGCCAGTTTCTGACTGGTAATTCAAAGAATATATTGGGGTTACGTGCACCCACAATTTTTACTACTGGTATACAGTGCCATTGTCTGACTGGGAATTCAAAGAGTATATTGGGAATACAAATACCCTCATTTCTTGCTACTGCCATATAGTGCCAGTTTCTGACTGGGAATTCAAAGAATATATTGGGGTTACGTGCACCCACAATTTTTACTACTGGTATACAGTGCCATTGTCTGACTGGGAATTCAAAGAATATATTGGGGTTATAAATACCCTCATTTCTTGCTACTGCCATATAGTGCCAGTTTCTGACTGGTAATTCAAAGAATATATTGGGGTTACGTGCACCCACAATTTTTACTACTGGTATACAGTGCCATTGTCTGACTGGGAATTCAAAGAGTATATTGGGAATACAAATACCCTCATTTCTTGCTACTGCCATATAGTGCCAGTTTCTGACTGGGAATTCAAAGAATATATTGGGGTTACGTGCACCCACAATTTTTACTACTGGTATACAGTGCCATTGTCTGACTGGGAATTCAAAGAATATATTGGGGTTATAAATACCCTCATTTCTTGCTACTGCCATATAGTGCCAGTTTCTGACTGGTAATTCAAAGAATATATTGGGGTTACGTGCACCCACAATTTTTACTACTGGTATACAGTGCCATTGTCTGACTGGGAATTCAAAGAGTATATTGGGAATACAAATACCCTCATTTCTTGCTACTGCCATATAGTGCCAGTTTCTGACTGGGAATTCAAAGAATATATTGGGGTTACGTGCACCCACAATTTTTACTACTGGTATACAGTGCCATTGTCTGACTGGGAATTCAAAGAATATATTGGGGTTATAAATACCCTCATTTCTTGCTACTGCCATATAGTGCCAGTTTCTGACTGGTAATTCAAAGAATATATTGGGGTTACGTGCACCCACAATTTTTACTACTGGTATACAGTGCCATTGTCTGACTGGGAATTCAAAGAGTATATTGGGAATACAAATACCCTCATTTCTTGCTACTGCCATATAGTGCCAGTTTCTGACTGGGAATTCAAAGAATATATTGGGGTTACGTGCACCCACAATTTTTACTACTGGTATACAGTGCCATTGTCTGACTGGGAATTCAAAGAATATATTGGGGTTATAAATACCCTCATTTCTTGCTACTGCCATATAGTGCCAGTTTCTGACTGGGAATTCAAAGAATATATTGGGGTTACGTGCACCCACAATTTTTACTACTGGTATACAGTGCCATTGTCTGACTGGGAATTCAAAGAATATATTGGGGTTATAAATACCCTCATTTCTTGCTACTGCCATATAGTGCCAGTTTCTGACTGGTAATTCAAAGAATATATTGGGGTTACGTGCACCCACAATTTTTACTACTGGTATACAGTGCCATTGTCTGACTGGGAATTCAAAGAGTATATTGGGAATACAAATACCCTCATTTCTTGCTACTGCCATATAGTGCCAGTTTCTGACTGGGAATTCAAAGAATATATTGGGGTTACGTGCACCCACAATTTTTACTACTGGTATACAGTGCCATTGTCTGACTGGGAATTTAAAGAGTATATTGGGAATACAAATACCCTCATTTCTTGCTACTGCCATATAGTGCCAGTGTCTGACTGGGAATTCAAAGAATATATTGGGGTTACGTGCACCCACAATTTTTACTACTGGTATACAGTGCCAATTTCTAACTAGGAATTCAAAATGCGCAAGGCTCCCGGAAAGGGACGTGGACGAGGCCGTGGGCGAGGTCGGGGGAATGGTTCTGGGGAGCAAGGTAGCAGTGAAGCCACAGGGCGTCCCGTGCCTACTCCTGTGGGGCAGCAAGCATTGCGCCACTCCACAGTGCCAGGGTTGCTTGCCACATTAACTAAACTGCAGGGTACAAACCTTAGTAGGCCCGAGAACCAGGAACAGGTCTTGCAATGGCTGTCAGAGAACGCTTACAGCACATTGTCCAGCAGCCAGTCAGACTCTGCCTCCTCTCCTCCTATTACCCAACAGTCTTGTCTTCCTTCCTCCCAAAATTCCGAAGCTTTACAGAACAATAACCCAAACTGTCCCTGCTCCCCAGAGCTGTTCTCCGCTCCTTTCATTGTCCCTCAACCTGCCTCTCCACGTCACGATTCCACGAACCTAACAGAGGAGCATCTGTGTCCAGATGCTCAAACACTAGAGTCTCCTCCATCTCCGTTCAATTTGGTGGTGGATGACCAGCAACCCACCCTCATCGACGATGATGTGACGCAGTTGCCGTCAGGGCATCCAGTTGACCGGCGCATTGTGCGGGAGGAGGAGATGAGACAGGAGTTGGAAGAGGAAGTGGTGGATGATGAGGACACTGACCCGACCTGGACAGGGGGGATGTCAAGCGGGGAAAGTAGTGTGGATGTTGAGGCAGGTGCAGCACCAAAAAGGGTAGCTAGAGGCAGAGGCAGAGGTCAGCAGCTTAGGCGAAGCCAGGCCACACCCGGAATCTCCCAAGATGTTCCAGTTCGTACCCAGCCCCGAAAAACTCCCACCTCGAGGGCACGTTTCTCGAAGGTGTGGAGTTTTTTCAAGGAATGCGCCGAGGACAGATATAGTGTTGTCTGCACAATTTGCCTCTCGAAATTGATTAGGGGCTCTGAGAAGAGCAACCTGTCCACCACTTCAATGCGCCGTCATTTGGAATCCAAGCACTGGAATCAGTGGCAGGCAGCAACGGCAGGACAAAGGCCGCCTGCCGTTCACGCCACTGCCACTGCCTCTGCCACTGCCTCTGCCTCTGCCACTGCCACTGCTGACTGTGCTGGCGATGCACTCCAGAGGACGAGCCAGGACACCACTTCATCTGCCTCCGCCACTTTGTTGACTTCTACCTCATCCTCCCCTGGTCCTGTCTTATCTCCTTCTCCTGCACCATCAAAGGCACCATCAGGCGTTTCTTTACAACAACCCACCATCTCTCAGACATTGGAGCGGCGGCAGAAATACACTGCTAACCACCCACACGCGCAAGCCTTGAACGCCAACATCGCTAAACTGCTGGCCCAGGAGATGTTGGCGTTCCGGCTTGTTGAAACTCCCGCCTTCCTGGACCTGATGGCAACTGCGGCACCTCGCTATGCCGTCCCTAGCCGTCACTACTTCTCCCGGTGTGCCGTCCCCGCCTTGCACCAGCACGTGTCACTCAACATCAGGCGGGCCCTTAGTTCCGCGCTTTGCACAAAGGTCCACTTGACCACCGACGCGTGGACAAGTGCATGCGGACAGGGACGCTACATTTCACTGACGGCACACTGGGTGAATGTAGTTGAGGCTGGGACTGCTTCCCAAACTGGCCCGGTGTACCTCGTCTCCCCGCCTAACATTCCTGGCAGGGACACGAGAAGAACACCCCCCTCCTCCTCCTCCTCTACCGCCTCCTCCTCCGCCACCGCCTCCTCCTCCGCCACCGCCTCCTCCTCCGCTGTTAGATTGACCCCAGCTACGAGTTGGAAACGTTGCAGCACTGGCGTTGGTAGACGTCAGCAGGCTGTGCTGAAGCTGATCAGCTTGGGGGACAGACAGCACACTGCCTCCGAGGTGAGGGATGCCCTCCTCGATGAGACGGCAATATGGTTTGAGCCGCTGCACCTGGGCCCAGGCATGGTCGTTTGTGATAACGGCCGGAACCTGGTAGCAGCTCTGGAGCTTGCCGGACTCCAACATGTTCCATGCCTGGCCCACGTCTTCAACCTAGTGGTGCAACGTTTCCTAAAGAGCTACCCCAATGTTCCAGAGCTACTGGTGAAAGTGCGGCGCATGTGCGCCCACTTTCGCAAGTCGACAGTAGCCGCTGCTAGCTTAAAATCTCTCCAGCAACGCCTGCATGTGCCACAACACCGGCTTTTGTGCGACGTCCCCACACGCTGGAACTCAACGTTTCAGATGTTGAATAGAGTGGTTGAGCAGCAGAGACCTTTGATGGAATACCAGCTACAAAACCCTAGGGTGCCACAAAGTCAGCTGCCTCAGTTTCACATCCATGAGTGGCCATGGATGAGAGACCTTTGTGACATCCTACGGGTCTTTGAGGAGTCCACAAGGAGGGTGAGCTCTGAGGATGCGATGGTGAGCCTTACAATCCCGCTCTTGTGTGTTCTGAGAGAATCCCTGATTGACATCAGGGATAACTCAGATCACACAGAGGAGTTAGGGATAGCATCCGATCCGTCACAGCTGGAGAGTAGGTCCACACATCTGTCCGCTTCACTGCGTTTAATGGAGGAGGAGGAGGAGGAGGAGGAGGAAGAAGAGTTGTCCGATGATGTGATGGTGATACAGGAGGCTTCCGGGCAACTTCGAATCGTCCCATTGTTGCAGCGCGGATGGGTAGACATGGAGGATGAGGAGGAAATGGAGATTGAACTTTCCGGTGGGGCCAGAGGAGTCATGCCAACTAACACTGTGGCAGACATGGCTGAGTTCATGTTGGGGTGCTTTACAACCGACAAGCGTATTGTCAAAATCATGGAGGACAACCAGTACTGGATCTTTGCTATCCTTGACCCCCGGTATAAAAACAACATCTCGTCTTTTATTCCGGTAGAGGGGAGGGCCAATCGCATCAATGCTTGCCACAGGCAATTGGTGCAGAATATGATGGAGATGTTTCCAGCATGTGACGTTGGCGGCAGGGAGGGCAGTTCCTCCAGTAGGCAACCAAGTTCTCACCGGTCCACACAAACGAGGGGCACACTGTCTAAGGTCTGGGACACCTTGATGGCACCCCCTCGCCAAAGTGCCGCCACGGAGGGTCCTAGTGTCACCAGGCGTGAGAAGTATAGGCGCATGTTGCGGGAATACCTTTCCGACCACAGCCCTGTCCTCTCCGACCCCTCTGCGCCCTACACGTATTGGGTGTCGAAGTTGGACCTGTGGCTTGAACTTGCCCTATATGCCTTGGAGGTGCTGTCCTGTCCTGCCGCCAGCGTCCTATCTGAGAGGGTGTTCAGTGCAGCCGGTGGCATCATCACTGACAAGCGCACCCGTCTGTCAGCTGAGAGTGCCGACCGGCTCACTTTGATAAAAATGAACCACCACTGGATAGAGCCTTCATTTTTGTGCCCACCTGTGTAAAGCACCCCAACATGAAACTCCATGTCTGTACTCAACCTCTCCAATTCCTCCGCATCCTCATACTCATCCACCATAAGCGTTGCACAATTCTGCTAATACTAGGCTCCCTCCAACATGATTTCCCCCAACTCTGCTGGTTAGAGGCTCCCTCCACCCTGATTTCCACCAACTCTGCTGGTTAGAGGCTCCCTCCACCCTGCTTTCCCACAACTCTGCTGGTTAGAGGCTCCTTCCACCATGAATTTGCCAAAACTGGGCTGTTTAGAGGCTCCCTCCACCATGAATTGGTCCAAACTGGGCTGGTTAGAGGCTCCCTCCACCATTAATTGGTCCAAACTGGGCTGGTTAGAGGCTCCCTCCACCATGAATTTGCCCAAACTGGGCTGTTTAGAGGCTCCCTCCACCATGAATTTGCCCAAACTGGGCTGTTTAGAGGCTCCCTCCACCATGAATTGGTCCAAACTGGGTTTTTTAGAGGCTCCCTCCACCATGAATTGGTCCAAACTGGGCTGGTTAGAGACTCCCTCCACCATGAATTGATCCAAACTGGGGTGGTTAGAGGCTCCCTCCACCATTAATTGGTCCAAACTGGGCTGGTTAGAGGCTCCCTCCACCATTAATTGGTCCAAACTGGGCTGGTTAGAGGCTCCCTCCACCATTAATTGGTCCAAACTGGGCTGGTTAGAGGCTCCCTCCACCATGAATTTGCCCAAACTGGGCTGTTTAGAGGCTCCCTCCACCATGAATTTGCCCAAACTGGGCTGGTTAGAGGCTCCCTCCACCATGAATTGGTCCAAACTGGGGTTTTTAGAGGCTCCCTCCACCATTAATTGGTCCAAACTTGGCTGTTTAGAGGCTCCCTCCACCATTAATTGGTCCAAACTGGGCTGGTTAGAGGCTCCCTCCACCATGAATTGGTCCAAACTGGGTTTTTTAGAGGCTCCCTCCACCATGAATTTGCCCAAAATGGGCTGTTTAGAGGCTCCCTCCACCATGAATTTGCCCAAACTGGGCTGGTTAGAGGCTCCCTCCACCATGAATTGGTCCAAACTGGGGTTTTTAGAGGCTCCCTCCACCATGAATTGGTCCAAACTTGGCTGTTTAGAGGCTCCCTCCACCATGAATTGGTCCAAACTGGGGTGGTTAGAGGCTCCCTCCACCATTAATTGGTCCAAACTGGGCTGGTTAGAGGCTCCCTCCACCATTAATTGGTCCAAACTGGGCTGGTTAGAGGCTCCCTCCACCATGAATTGGTCCAAACTGGGTTTTTTAGAGGCTCCCTCCACCATGAATTTGCCCAAACTGGGCTGTTTAGAGGCTCCCTCCACCATGAATTGGTCCAAACTGGGCTGGTTAGAGGCTCCCTCCACCATGAATTTCCCAAAACTTGGCTGTTTAGAGGCTCCCTCCACCATTAATTGGTCCAAACTGGGCTGGTTAGAGGCTCCCTCCACCATGAATTGGTCCAAACTGGGGTTTTTAGAGGCTCCCTCCACCATGAATTGGTCCAAACTTGGCTGTTTAGAGGCTCCCTCCACCATGAATTGGTCCAAACTGGGGTGGTTAGAGGCTCCCTCCACCATTAATTGGTCCAAACTGGGCTGGTTAGAGGCTCCCTCCACCATTAATTGGTCCAAACTGGGCTGGTTAGAGGCTCCCTCCACCATGAATTTGCCCAAACTGGGCTGTTTAGAGGCTCCCTCCACCATGAATTTGCCCAAACTGGGCTGGTTAGAGGCTCCCTCCACCATGAATTGGTCCAAACGGGTTTTTAGAGGCTCCCTTCACCATGAATTGGTCCAAACTTGGCTGTTTAGAGGCTCCCTCCACCATGAATTGGTCCAAACTGGGTTTTTTAGAGGCTCCCTCCACCATGAATTTGCCCAAACTGGGCTGTTTAGAGGCTCCCTCCACCATGAATTTGCCCAAACTGGGCTGGTTAGAGGCTCCCTCCACCATGAATTGGTCCAAACTGGGGTTTTTAGAGGCTCCCTCCACCATGAATTGGTCCAAACTTGGCTGTTTAGAGGCTCCCTCCACCATGAATTGGTCCAAACTGGGGTGGTTAGAGGCTCCCTCCACCATTAATTGGTCCAAACTGGGCTGGTTAGAGGCTCCCTCCACCATTAATTGGTCCAAACTGGGCTGGTTAGAGGCTCCCTCCACCATGAATTGGTCCAAACTGGGTTTTTTAGAGGCTCCCTCCACCATGAATTTGCCCAAACTGGGCTGTTTAGAGGCTCCCTCCACCATGAATTGGTCCAAACTGGGCTGGTTAGAGGCTCCCTCCACCATGAATTTCCCAAAACTTGGCTGTTTAGAGGCTCCCTCCACCATTAATTGGTCCAAACTGGGGTTAGAGGCTCCCTCCACCATGAATTGGTCCAAACTGGGGTTTTTAGAGGCTCCCTCCACCATGAATTGGTCCAAACTTGGCTGTTTAGAGGCTCCCTCCACCATGAATTGGTCCAAACTGGGGTGGTTAGAGGCTCCCTCCACCATTAATTGGTCCAAACTGGGCTGGTTAGAGGCTCCCTCCACCATTAATTGGTCCAAACTGGGCTGGTTAGAGGCTCCCTCCACCATGAATTTGCCCAAACTTGGCTGTTTAGAGGCTCCCTCCACCATGAATTTGCCCAAACTGGGCTGGTTAGAGGCTCCCTCCACCATGAATTGGTCCAAACGGGTTTTTAGAGGCTCCCTTCACCATGAATTGGTCCAAACTTGGCTGTTTAGAGGCTCCCTCCACCATGAATTGGTCCAAACTGGGGTGGTTAGAGGCTCCCTCCACCATTAATTGGTCCAAACTGGGCTGGTTAGAGGCTCCCTCCACCATTAATTGGTCCAAACTGGGCTGGTTAGAGGCTCCCTCCACCATGAATTGGTCCAAACTGGGGTTTTTAGAGGCTCCCTCCACCATGAATTGGTCCAAACTTGGCTGTTTAGAGGCTCCCTCCACCATTAATTGGTCCAAACTGGGCTGGTTAGAGGCTCCCTCCACCATGAATTGGTCCAAACTGGGTTTTTTAGAGGCTCCCTCCACCATGAATTTGCCCAAACTGGGCTGTTTAGAGGCTCCCTCCACCATGAATTGGTCCAAACTGGGTTTTTTAGAGGCTCCCTCCACCATGAATTGGTCCAAACTGGGCTGGTTAGAGGCTCCCTCCACCATGAATTGGTCCAAACTGGGGTGGTTAGAGGCTCCCTCCACCATTAATTGGTCCAAACTGGGCTGGTTAGAGGCTCCCTCCACCATGAATTGGTCCAAACTGGGCTGGTTAGAGGCTCCCTCCACCATGAATTTGCCCAAACTGGGCTGTTTAGAGGCTCCCTCCACCATGAATTTGCCCAAACTGGGCTGGTTAGAGGCTCCCTCCACCATGAATTGGTCCAAACTGGGGTTTTTAGAGGCTCCCTCCACCATGAATTGGTCCAAACTTGGCTGTTTAGAGGCTCCCTCCACCATTAATTGGTCCAAACTGGGCTGGTTAGAGGCTCCCTCCACCATGAATTGGTCCAAACTGGGTTTTTTAGAGGCTCCATCCACCATGAATTTGCCCAAACTGGGCTGTTTAGAGGCTCCCTCCACCATGAATTGGTCCAAACTGGGGTGGTTAGAGGCTCCCTCCACCATTAATTGGTCCAAACTGGGCTGGTTAGAGGCTCCCTCCACCATTAATTGGTCCAAACTGGGCTGGTTAGAGGCTCCCTCCACCATGAATTGGTCCAAACTGGGGTTTTTAGAGGCTCCCTCCACCATGAATTGGTCCAAACTTGGCTGTTTAGAGGCTCCCTCCACCATTAATTGGTCCAAACTGGGCTGGTTAGAGGCTCCCTCCACCATGAATTGGTCCAAACTGGGTTTTTTAGAGGCTCCCTCCACCATGAATTTGCCCAAACTGGGCTGTTTAGAGGCTCCCTCCACCATGAATTGGTCCAAACTGGGGTGGTTAGAGGCTCCCTCCACCATTAATTGGTCCAAACTGGGCTGGTTAGAGGCTCCCTCCACCATTAATTGGTCCAAACTGGGCTGGTTAGAGGCTCCCTCCACCATGAATTGGTCCAAACTGGGGTTTTTAGAGGCTCCCTCCACCATGAATTGGTCCAAACTTGGCTGTTTAGAGGCTCCCTCCACCATTAATTGGTCCAAACTGGGCTGGTTAGAGGCTCCCTCCACCATGAATTGGTCCAAACTGGGTTTTTTAGAGGCTCCCTCCACCATGAATTTGCCCAAACTGGGCTGTTTAGAGGCTCCCTCCACCATGAATTGGTCCAAACTGGGTTTTTTAGAGGCTCCCTCCACCATGAATTGGTCCAAACTGGGCTGGTTAGAGGCTCCCTCCACCATGAATTGGTCCAAACTGGGGTGGTTAGAGGCTCCCTCCACCATTAATTGGTCCAAACTGGGCTGGTTAGAGGCTCCCTCCACCATTAATTGGTCCAAACTGGGCTGGTTAGAGGCTCCCTCCACCATTAATTGGTCCAAACTGGGCTGGTTAGAGGCTCCCTCCACCATGAATTTGCCCAAACTGGGCTGTTTAGAGGCTCCCTCCACCATGAATTTGCCCAAACTGGGCTGGTTAGAGGCTCCCTCCACCATGAATTGGTCCAAACTGGGGTTTTTAGAGGCTCCCTCCACCATGAATTGGTCCAAACTTGGCTGTTTAGAGGCTCCCTCCACCATTAATTGGTCCAAACTGGGCTGGTTAGAGGCTCCCTCCACCATGAATTGGTCCAAACTGGGTTTTTTAGAGGCTCCCTCCACCATGAATTTGCCCAAACTGGGCTGTTTAGAGGCTCCCTCCACCATGAATTGGTCCAAACTGGGGTGGTTAGAGGCTCCCTCCACCATTAATTGGTCCAAACTGGGCTGGTTAGAGGCTCCCTCCACCATTAATTGGTCCAAACTGGGCTGGTTAGAGGCTCCCTCCACCATGAATTTGCCCAAACTGGGCTGGTTAGAGGCTCCCTCCACCATGAATTGGTCCAAACTGGGTTTTTTAGAGGCTCCCTCCACCATGAATTTGCCCAAACTGGGCTGGTTAGAGGCTCCCTCCACCATGAATTGGTCCAAACTGGGGTTTTTAGAGGCTCCCTCCACCATGAATTTGCCCAAACTGGGCTGTTTAGAGGCTCCCTCCACCATGAATTGGTCCAAACTGGGTTTTTTAGAGGCTCCCTCCACCATGAATTGGTCCAAACTGGGCTGGTTAGAGGCTCCCTCCACCATGAATTGGTCCAAACTGGGGTGGTTAGAGGCTCCCTCCACCATTAATTGGTCCAAACTGGGCTGGTTAGAGGCTCCCTCCACCATTAATTGGTCCAAACTGGGCTGGTTAGAGGCTCCCTCCACCATGAATTTGCCCAAACTGGGCTGTTTAGAGGCTCCCTCCACCATGAATTTGCCCAAACTGGGCTGGTTAGAGGCTCCCTCCACCATGAATTGGTCCAAACTGGGGTTTTTAGAGGCTCCCTCCACCATGAATTGGTCCAAACTTGGCTGTTTAGAGGCTCCCTCCACCATTAATTGGTCCAAACTGGGCTGGTTAGAGGCTCCCTCCACCATGAATTGGTCCAAACTGGGTTTTTTAGAGGCTCCCTCCACCATGAATTTGCCCAAACTGGGCTGTTTAGAGGCTCCCTCCACCATGAATTGGTCCAAACTGGGGTGGTTAGAGGCTCCCTCCACCATTAATTGGTCCAAACTGGGCTGGTTAGAGGCTCCCTCCACCATTAATTGGTCCAAACTGGGCTGGTTAGAGGCTCCCTCCACCATGAATTTGCCCAAACTGGGCTGGTTAGAGGCTCCCTCCACCATGAATTGGTCCAAACTGGGTTTTTTAGAGGCTCCCTCCACCATGAATTTGCCCAAACTGGGCTGGTTAGAGGCTCCCTCCACCATGAATTGGTCCAAACTGGGGTTTTTAGAGGCTCCCTCCACCATGAATTTGCCCAAACTCTGCTGGTTAGAGGCTCAATCCACCCTGATTTTCAAAACAAATGTTGGTGCCAACCTCAACTTACTACAAGGGCCAAATTCACTGCTGGTGACAAGCTCTCCTCACTGCAAGTGCCAAATACACATGTTTCAAGGTGTTTTCCTACTGTCAGAGAGGTGGTATTGAGTGTGTAAAGTGTGTAGTTGTTAGGCTGTGATGTTGGGGTAATAGAGGGTCTTTGGTGTGTTAGATGCCCCCAGACATGCTTCCCCTGCTGTCCCAGTGTCATTCCAGAGGTGTTGGCATCATTTCCTGGGGTGTCATAGTGGACTTGGTGACCCTCCAGACACGGATTTGGGTTTCCCCCTTAACGAGTATCTGTTCCCCATAGACTATAATGGGGTTCGAAACCCGTTCGAACACACGAACATTGAGCGGCTGTTCGAATCGAATTTCGAACCTCGAACATTTTAGTGTTCGCTCATCTCTAACAGTGATGCATAGGGAGTCTTTTTCTGTGGAGCCAGATGTAGTTATAGTTAATTAGTTAAACCATTTTGGAAAATGTCTATTGCTTTGATCACATTTTTTTCAACTTTCAAATTGTTATGGGAGGTGAAACAATGAAAAAAAGACAGTTCGGCTGTTTTAATTTTTTTCACCAAACAGAAAAAAGGCATTTTTGGAAACAGGGATACCTAATGTGTATGTGTTTCTCAGTATTTAAGTACTTTTATATATGTTCTAGGTTCTATTTATTCTTTTATTTTAACTGTAATTAGTATATTAGAATATATTGCAAATTACTGGCATTTCTATTACAGGCTGCATGGAGCACCCTGTAATAGAAGTTAATGTCAGACATTCCTGGGAGCCTTCAATAGGCTCACAGCTATCATGGCAATGGATCGTCAGTCCCAGATCTTGGTCTTGATCCTCCCCAAAGCTGACCAAGGTACAGCAGGCTCGACTGACCATGATCAGTGCAGTCACTTATCATGAGCTTTAGTACCAGGTCTTTGCTGTATAATACATCAAAGACCCGGTGGGTATGATGGCTGTTCAGCTCCTGAGTGGCCACCAGATTTAAATACCAAAAATAGTAATAGTATGGCAGAAGTTGGGAAGGGGTTAAACATTCCTCCAACTATTTCACCATCTTCTCCCCCAACACAGGGTATGAGATGCAGCCCATCCCTATCATAGAGCCTGCAGCCCACAGCAAAGTCTCGGTTTCTCCAAGAACCCCAACCTTTCCTTCTTACACAGCTCCTGAGCCACTTAAAGTGAAAAATAACTTGGCAACTTTACCAATATTCTTGAACAAAATTGCCATATGATTTGTGTTTACATCTCCTTTGTAGATCTATGCATTTCTTTAAAAAAAAAAAAAAAAATTACAATCAAATTTAGCATATTCTGATTCTGCACTCACACTATCTTTGGTATGTTTTCAACTTCTTGCTAACCCATCAAATTTGCATTGTTAAAAATTAGAGGATGGATGTTCGGAAGTATAGCTGCAATTTCAGACTATATAGAGCTTGTTTGCAATTTGTTATCCTGGAGACATATAAGTCTGAAGAACTGTGGACACAAAATGTTGGCAAATCTACTGCAAATTAACTTCATTCTAGTACCATTAATAAAAAAAAAATGATCTGGTGGTGAAGATATACAGTACTCTCTAAAACAATAGGGCAGGTATGTAAAAAATGCTGCAAAGTAAAATTGCTTTCAAAAACTGACATGTTAATAGTTTATTTTTTCCAATTAAAAAATGAAATGAATAAACAAAAGAAAAATCTAAATCAAATCAATATTTGGTGTCACCATCTTTGCCTTCAAAACAGCATCAATTCTTCTAAGTATACAAACTGTCTTCTGGCCCAGCCAAATTTGAAGATGCTCCGAGAAACAGACAACATTGAGGACCACAGACACAGTGGTCAACCAAGGAAACTCAGTGCAGCAGATGAGAAATACAACATGCTTACTTGAAAATCTGACCGGAACTGGTCACCATGGAAGAATAGCAGCCAAAAAGCCTTACCTTTGATACAAAAACAAGGCTAGGCAATTCAACTATGCATGAAAACATAGTAACCTGGCAAAGTGATGATATGGCCCCCACAGAACACTGATCTCAACATCACACAATCTGTCTCGGATTACATGAAAAGACAGAAAGATTTCAGCAAGCCTATATTTGTATAGAAAAATAAGATATTAACATTTCTATGTTTAAAACCATTCTTAAAGGGTTTAGCCACTTTCAGACGAATACTTAGAGAAAAATGCTATTGTTTGAATGATAAAAAGTTATACTATTTTACAATATACTTTCTGTATCAATTCCTCACGGTTTTCTCTATATCTGTATGCTTACTTCTAGTGGTTAAGATTTTGACCATGGTCATGTAATTTACAGTCCATGATCATGTGATGAGCACACAAGTGTACAGCTCATTACCAGGCAGATATCTGATTACTGTGCTGTGACGATAACGAGTGGCTCCTGTGTGTTTACCACATGATCATAGACTATATATCACATGACCATGGTCAGAATCTCATCCACTAGAGGTAAGAAGAATGAATGACAGCAAGCAAAGATCTAGAAAACCGTGAGGAATTGATACAGAAAGTATAATGAAAAATTATACAACTTTTATTATACAAACAATAACATTTGTCTCTCAATATTGGTCTGAAAGTGGAAAAACCCCTTTAATTAGCTGCATTTTTTCCACAGAGTATGGTACATATCATTTAAAGTTATTCTTGACTCCTTCAGTTCTTACCACTTTTTCAATGCTGATAAATTTTAAAATATCACAGAATAAAAGTGAATGATAAACACAGATGTAAATAAAAGCTTTTTTTAAAAAAATGCTGCCTGTAACCTTAGGCTTAGGATAGGTTATCAATATCAGCTTGGTGGGGGGACTGCCACAGATCAGCTTCTTGAAGTGGCATTAGCACTTAGGTATCTGATGCTTTAGCTTCTCAGGCCACTGTCACTTTGAAAAATCATGCGGCCTGTTTGAATAGGCTGAGCTGCAATTCAAGCAGAACCACTCTGCAATATACAACTGAAATGATTGGTCACCAATATTACAATCCGATTACTCCTTCTTTATAGTACCTGTAGTAGTAACATTTACGAAACTGAAGCAGTGTGAGTAGGCAATTCTGTAAGTCTCTTACAGAAGGAAGAGTATCTCTATAGTTCAGCTTTCTATTCTCTCCAGTAAAATACTGTGTAGCCCCCATAAAATTCCTGTAAGATTGTGTTCATTTTATTTTTAATATTTTATTCTCCCTGCATATTTAACAAAATAGTCTGGGCGCATACATTAAACAGATGTCTGGGACCAATGCCTGAGTGGCCTCCATCTCAATATGTTGAAATATTATTAAATGTATGCTGCACTATATACTTTTTTTTTACTTACTGGATGTTACTGTATAAAATAGAGCAGTCTGCTGCACTATTTCATACAGTTAATAAAATCAGAACCACCAGTGGATACAGCTGAATGCAGACAAAAAAAAAAACAACTCATTTTGGCCTTCATCAGTACCGTATTTTTCGGACTATAAGACGCACCTAGGTTTTAGAGGAGGAAAATAGGGAAAAAAATTTTGAAGCAAAAACTGGTAAAATATTTAATATATGGGAGTTGTAGTTTTGCAACAGCTGCAAGGCCACATTGACAGGTGACCCTGCAGCTGTACGGGGATGCATAGAGTGTTTTTTTTTTGCGGGGCCAGAAGTACTTTTTAGTTTACCATTTTGGGGAATATCTATTGCTTAGATCACCTTGTATTGAAAAAAAAAAAACGGTGGTTTATGATATATGATTTTCTACTTTTATATATATATTCTAGGGACAGGAGGTGATTTAGAACTTTTATTTATTTCATATTTTTATTATATATTTTGAAAGCTTTTTTTTTTTTTATTTTACAATTTTATTCCCCCCCGGGGGCTTGAACCTGCGGTCACTTGATTGCAAGTCCCATAGACGGCAATACAACTGTATTGCCGTCTATGGGACTTGCAATCAAGCCCATAGACGGCAATACAACTGTATTGCCATCTATGGGACATTCTGTCTATTAGTATTACGGCTGGTCATAGACCCAGCCGCAATACTAATATATAGCCGTGACAGGCCGGGGAGCCTCATTAGGCTCCCGGCTGTCACCCGAACAGGTCGGCTCCTGCGATATCGCCGCGCAGGAGCCGGCCTGCAACTTAACAGGTATGGGGCCGGTGGGGACCGGCCCCGGGGGAGAAGGGCCACCGATACTGACCCGGCATCCGCTATACTAGAGAGGCGGATGCCGGCAAGGGATAGGTGCCATCACAGGTGCTGGGGCCTGATACATCGCTGCCCTGCCCTGCATGAAGCCAGCGGCGGGGGACGGAGGAGCGGAATAGCATCGCCGCTGCCGCTGCTGGCTTCATGCAGGGCAGAGGAGCGCAGCGATGTCGCAGGCCCCGGCACCTGTGATGGTATCTATCACTTGCCGGCTTCCGCCTCTCTATTACAGCGGATGCCAGGCGCCACATTCAGACTATAAGACGCACCCTTCTTTTCCCCAAAAAAATACAGTATATTAGGAGACTATAGGTCTGTTATTGTATAAGCCAGTAATTTTCCCAGGACATACATAAAATGTGCAATTAAAATGCCATATGAAACAATCTAAAGCAGATATTGCGCCAATTATTGGGAACTACCATTCCTAGGAACAAAACATTTCTGATAATAGACTCCTATAAATGTAAAAACGATCACCCAATGGGCAAACAGTTGCATGCTAGTTGAATGGATTGTTTCTGTAACAATAGGCAACATATTCACAATTATAAAACAGTATGGAGATGAACTAAAGATCTGCATCATTTAACTGTTGTAAAACAGCGGCCAATGATTAGAAACAAAAGTTCCTCTAAAATGGCCATTCCTAATCATTGTGGTTGCATTAGCCAAGTATGTGAAATAACAGTAAATATTGTATAGCTAAAACTAACTGCTTTGTATCTTGTTATAAGGAAACAATGACAAATGGGTGAAATCTATTCAACATTATGTACTGATATATTGCACCTGTAGGTCAGATGTCGGCGTAAATCTACATTTCTCTACATTTCATGTAGGGCTCTATAGAAAATTCACACCCTTTGGTACTGCTCAATTTTTTGTTACTGAAAATCTGACACACCATGAGCAAGTGTTCACCAATCTGATCTGAAGCATGAAATGAAATGAAATGATGAATACATTTATTCACTGTGTAAAGGAGGACAACACCTTTACCAATCTCTTCTTACTGATCAGTGGATATCCCCATTAAAGTAAATAGTTATGTTTGTGCAGAAGTTGCCTCGTATTGCCTCTCTACTTTGCATATGACATCCATGAACCTAATAGGGCTTATAGAAAAGGGCTGTCCTTTCATAATTACATGCAATACTCACACTATATGTTTTATTTCCCACATTATGTACAATATAGTAAAATAAAGTTTTACAAAGTGCACAGACTTGACTATTACTGAATAATACTCAGCTACTGTATGCTAGATACAGTCCCGGAAATACCATAAGCAGTAATAGCACTGGTAAGAAATGCTCCCACAATGCAGTCTGTAGATATTTGCATTCCTTGCCTGTTCCCAGCACTAAACACAGCTCCCATGTAAGTAGCCACATACAAGCATATCAAAAGCTAACATCTCTCATAATCTACAGTCAGAGAATCAATCGGTTGTGATGAAACAGTCCATGCAATCTGTTGTAAGAAGACTACACTGTCATAAAGCTTAGATGTAAAGGCTTGTACTGAGAAAGTAAATGAAGAGCAAACTGTGTTACCAATGTACTTAGAAATAACAAATGGTTATTAAAAGTCTACAATCTAGTATCCAGACCTTTTTACAAGCCCTATATGACATATAACAGATGGTGATTTTTTTCATTCTGCATTTACCCATGACTCTGGAAAATGTGATGTAGTATGCATGTATCTAATGTATTATTATTGTTATCATTATTATTATTGTTATCATTATTATTATTATTGTAATTCATTAGATACCATTGTCCAAAAATTTGTCATTTAGCTGTGAAATACCGAAAGACATCTGAACAAATTATGTAGACTGTCTGATTCTATTACTTGAAAATAGGATATTATAGCTGTTACATTCCTGCAATAAATCTTCATTTTTAGCATGACAAAACATATATTAGATATGTCCAAGACAACAATTGTTTGACAGTTCTCAAGAACCTTTTATTCTGCAGACTGTCGAAATATTCCATCTAAACCCCATCTTTAATAGGTAGTATATCACTTAGTGTAACCTGGCAAGGAAAATAAATATTTATAGGCTTTTCCCTATTGAGGTAATGCTACTCTCCTATATTTCATACTGTAGTGTAACCTAACCCCTTCCCCCCTACTAAAATGGCTTTTTAATTGCCCACTGTGTTCCAGCTCCTATAAATCTCTCCACTGCAAGAGACAAGGTCTGATTTTAATCAAGACTTCTTGCTGCCAACCACAGACTGGAGCAGTCTGCCCTAAAGATGTTAAATGGGTGCAATTCAGAGGAGCAGATGAAAATATTTAACGCACAGGAAAACATAAGGGGGTGGTGGAGGGGGTATAGGAGATGAGAGGGAGTGCTACATAAGATACTGGGGAGAGAGTAAAGGAAATGGACAGGGAGTGCATGGGATGAATATGATACATAGTGAGGATTGATGTGGAGACAGAGCGCAGCTTAGGATAAAGCAGGTGGCACAAAGCACGGGAAGGTTTTGTATAAGAAACAATGAGAGTTGGAAGTATAGTTACAGGGGTGACAAGAAGTAGGGCAGGAATTAGACTGAGATTTCTCTTCAATGCTTAGACAGACCTGCAGTCAGAAAGGATAGATTTATATCGCAGGAGGAACGACAGCTGAGATTGTGTGGATGTGCATAGCTAAGAATGGGACTGTAGAGGAATAGATAGATGAGAGATAGATAGATAGATAGATAGATAGACAGACAGATAGATAGATAGATATGAGATAGATAGATAGATAGATAGATAGATGAGAGAGAGAGAGAGAGAGAGAGAGAGAGAGAGAGAGAGAGAGAGAGATGACAGATAGAAAGGCATCAGCAGACATACAGAGGGACAGCTAACAGACCCTGTATAGATTTGGCAGTGAGTCTTTCTGATCCATGTACTACCTGCATGTGACAGTCTTCCAGATACAAGCGCAGTGTAAAGCACATCTGCATTTTCACACTCAGAAGCACAGGGGAGTCACACACATCTCTTGTGAATCACTTTCCATGTTGTCTCTTTTTCCCTCTCTCACTTTCCAGGTGGTGATAATGGGATCTAGCCAGCATACTGAGAAGTCTAGATAAAGGCTCTGCACAGGGATCAGTCAGCAGCATTAGAGGATCGCTGCTATACTGACTATTCCTCAGGGATAACTCACCAGCTTTGACTTTCCACACCATACTCTTCAGTGGTCATCTTCTGTAGGAGGGGGTGGAGATACAGATGGATTTCCCCTTTTCCTGCAGCAGTCTAGGGGTTCTACGTAACCAGGAAGTGTCTGGATAGCCTGTGAGGATGCATAGTAGCCCAAGCAAAGCAAGGCTGGACCGATAAACACATCAATTACCCATAGCAAAGAAATGGAAGTGACAGCCGCTTCCCTTGGGTCCTAACAGGTATAAAGAACCGTTGTGCTATTGCTGTGGAGTCGTCGTGAGGCGAGCTGTCCACTAGCAGAGTCCTGTGTGGAGCTGTGTAGCGACCCTATAGCCGTCGTGAGGCGAGCTGTCCACTAGCAGAGTCCTGTATGGAGCTGTCCACATAGACAGTGCTGGAATCTCACAGTGTCGGGGAGTCTCTCATAGCGCACTCTCTACACCACGTCCTCTGATAGCTGGAGCTCCTGCACAGCTTACTGGTGTAGAACGGGAAAGGTCTTCTCCTGCTCCCCCCACCCTCAGGAGAAGAAGGTTGTCTACAAACCACCGCTGCTCCCTCTGTGATCTAGAAGCCCCCACCCTCCTTCTCCTCCTCTAAGAAGGCAGGTCCTTCCCTTTCAAGCTTTAGATTCCTGTACTCTTACACAACCACCCCGTGTCACCCCCTCCTCACCAATACCTCTGTTATTGGATTAGGAGACTGAGCTAGTGACCGGTTCCATCGTCATGCTGCTGCTGTCAAAATATGAGTGTGCCCACCCCCCGCTAGTAGTGCTGTGATTTACATCTGGGTACCCCCATAGTATGTGAGCATTCCCTGCAGAGATCTCAGCTGCTCCAGTCACCTGCAGTGTGGAGGCAGCCGTGCGACTTATCACACCTTCAATCTCTCTTCTGGTGACAGACGGATCAGGACCCCCCAGAGACAGGTCACAGCCAGGGGGCTGAAAAAAAGGCAATGGTGCCGCACACTCACAAATTTAGAAAGTGTGGTGCAGACGTCAAAGGGTCCTTCGACCCCACAATCAGATTGATCAAAAAATGTTGTCGCACACACAGGTTTTGTTGCCAAAAAGGGAAATAAATTTATTTACAACACCGTGTACATCATTTGTTGTGCCTTTGGACATAGGGATTGCAGTAATATGAAAAAGATTGATAGATCACAATAGTTGACGTTTCGGTCGTGTAGACCTTCATCTGAACTGATCTGTAACAAGCAAAAGATATCTATTACCAAAACTATACATCATAGGAGATATAGTGATAATGCACAACAATGGTGGAAAACATAAACAAATATGCACCAAATCAAAGTCATGGAAACAATAACACAGTCTGTATGAACTAAGAAGAAAAAATCCAAAATAAATGCACAGATGGAGCTGATAAGGTGAATTAAAACAGAAAGCAGCATGACAGGCAATAAAGTAGATATGAAGTCACTGAGACTTATGTCACTTGTGTGGAGCAGAGGCAACCAAGTGTAAAGCGGGGGTTAATTTTGGGCTGAGCATGTGGAGAAATAGGTGAAAGGGAGATATGGTAGGCAGGATGGTGGATAAACAGTTGCAAGGAAAACAAGAAAAAAGAGGCGAGAAAATAGGCCAACTGACTTACCTATAGTGTGAATACAAGGCATGTAGGATGCGTCCCAGGCATAGGTAGAAGCAGCTCAGTAGCTGTATATATAGTAAAGAGGAGGCAGGGATATGCAGGGGGCAGAGTCAGCTGCTTGAAAGAAGCCCGGGAAAACAGCATGTGCATTCCACTGAGGAACCCACTCTGCTGTCATAAATGATGGGGGATGGCAGGAGGCTGAATGACATAGGGCAGGCACCTGCAGACACTGTCCATGCGTTCCACAGTGGAGTGAAGTTTAAGGCACAATAACGTACACTGATTACTACAGTTCACCACTCCATGGCGTGTCATGGATCAAAAGAAGATTGTTATACCCTCTTGCATTTTTTGTCTTTTTACTTGCTCCATATCAATGCTCTGCTTGTTTGGTCACTTTGACATTGTGTTCTAACCCATCTTATTTACAGGGTACTGATGTCCAGTTAACCATATTTTTCCTTAAGGATACAGAGTAATAGTAATATGATATTTACGTTTTCTAATATATTCCTTTTATTTTTTTTCACAGACCAAATGAGACATCCCCCACCAGAGATGGTATAGTATAGATATATCTTAACACAAGCTAGCTTCCCTCCCCCCCCCATTTGTCATGTAAATGTTATTATGTATTTCCTTTGTATATTTGTTTTAAGTCTACATCTCATTTTTTGCATTCCCCCTTCTGTTTTCCTTCACCTATTCCTTATTTCTGCTTTCTCCTTTTACTCCATTCCTCCCCCCCCCCCCCCACATTAGCTTTTCTCACACTACACTTAGTCACTGCCCACATTCTTTCCTTTGGTTCTTATCTCCCCTCCTCCCTTCCCCCTTCCCCTCTTTCTTTCATTTATACTTGCTCCTTTATCTATGTGTGCATTCTCACACATCAGCCTCAGACAGCTTGTATTGTGGCCACAGCTGATGGGATCTGCTGATGCGTTCCACTGTGGAACGCATGGACAGTGTCTGCAGGTGCCTTCCCTACATCATTCAGCCTCCTGCCATCCCCCATCATTTATGACATAAGTCTCAGTGACTTCATATCTACTTTATTGCCTGTCATGCTGCTTTCTGTTTCAGTTCACCTTATCAGCTCCATCTGTGCATTTATTTTGGATTTTTTCTTTTTAGTTCATACAGACTGTATTATTGTTTCCATGACTTTGATTTGGTGCATATTTGTTTATGTTTTCCACCATTGTTGTGCATTATCACTATATCTCCTATGATGTATAGTTTTAGTAATAGATATCTTTTGCTTGTTACAGATCAGTTCAGATGAAGGTCTACACGACCGAAACGTCAACTATTGTGATCTATCAATCTTTTTCATATTACTGCAATCCCTATGTCCAAAGGCAGAACAAATGATGTACACGGTGTTGTAAATAAATTTATTTCCCTTTTTGGCAACAAAACCTGTGTGTGCAACATTTTTTGATCAACAGCCGGGGGGCTGGGTGGATGTGTGGGAGGTAGAGAATACAGGTCCCGACTGGCAAATAGCAGCGGCTCATTCAATGAGCTTTCTGTACTGAACACCAGCAAAATCCCAGCCCTTATAGGATAGATCTATACGTGTAAAATGTGGCCGAGCAAGGAAGTGTCATTACTAGATGCCTCAGTACCAAGCAAGAATAAAATGCAGGACTGATTCTATCCTTTCTATGGGTGAGACAGTAGACAAAAATCTGGAGGTATTGGTAGATAGAAAGTCATACAGCCCTTCATTAGGTCACTGAAATATATACAGTAGCATTTCAATGCACAAAAACTGCCCAGGCCATAAGTGGCTATGAAAAAACTAGAATAAAGTAAGGGGTTACTGTGTATGCAAGAGACTAAACTAAGGAGACCAGAAATCAATGTGTGACATGGAGGGGAGAAGTTATTGCTAAGAATGACATAAAATGTTGCTAAAGTTCACACCAAGTTTTTTTAATTCTCCTCAAAAAATACTTCCCAACGTTCCCATCTATTTCAGAGGGAACCAGTAGATTTTTTTCCTTTAACTGATTTTTTTCAGCCAGACTAAAAAAGAAACACCAGGTCCTATCTTCAGGCAGATTCTGCCTTGCAAAGCCAACTGAAAAGAAATGTAGGCAGGAAAAAAAAAACGCTAGTGTTTTTATTGCAGCGGTTTATGCAAAAACAGTCCAAAAAAAAAGTTTTTTCTGCCTCCCATTCATTTCAATGCAGTTTGCAAGGCAAAAGATAAGTCATGGGTGACACTTCTTTTTCTTTTGGTTAAAAAATCAGCTTGAAATGAATGGGAGAGTTGGGAGAAAATTTTCCTCCTCAAAATCTGCCTGCAAAAAAGCTGTGACAAGCGCAATGACTATCAACTGCTGGGGAATAGACAGAGCCACATACTGAGAGGGCAGGGTTGTGCAAAACTGAGTACAGGCTCATGGAAAGTTGGGTGGCAGCAGAGTGTAAGCATAATGGTCCAAAAATGAATGTCCTATTGTGTTGTTTTCTCAATGAGGCAATGCAAGGCATCATATTAGACATTTATGCTTCAACAATTGTTCAATGTTTTTTTGCTGTGGTAATTTTAATCTGTTGTCTGTGCAGTCTTATCTATATAGTGGGTAGATATACTGTATTAGATATATAGATATACTGTTTTATGTTTAAGATAAAAATATGTATGCTGTAGAAGAGAGATCCGCAACCTTCGTCTCTCCAGCTGCTGTGAAACTACAACTCCCAACATGCTCCATTCACTTCCATGGGAGTTCCAAGAACTGAAGAGCAAGTATGCATGCTGGGACTTGTAGTTTTACAAAAGCTGGAATGCCAAAGTTTGCCTACTGCTGCTGTAGGATAATAGTGCACAATAGTGCATTAGTCTGACACTCACACATATTTCAATACTATTGCTCACATTTACTAAAACTATCCAATTGTTATATATTGTAAACATAGGCCCTGCAGTCACAAGGTTTGCCATATTTATCACAATGGTGCAACACTGTGTATAGGTTTGGTACATTCTACATAAACCTAGACATTTTGTTTTTAAAAGTTTTTTTTCCTTTTTAAGGTTACGGCCCCATAATGCGAAAAGGCAGCTTTTTTTCTTGCAGATTTTGTTGCGTTTTTTTGAGCCAAAGCCAGGATTAGATTGAGCAGAATTTAGAAGCATAAGAGCTTTCTCTATATCTCTGATTCCATTTGTAGCCATTCTTGGCTTTGGCTCAAAAAAAAACGCAAACAAATCTGCAACAAAAAAAAGCTGTGTTTGCACAACGTGGGGCCTTAGCCACAGTGAACTCAAGTTGCCAAATTTCAGACCAGTACATTCGGCAAGAAAACTTCTGCTCAGTAGTAATTAAACAAGTGCTTATTAAGACTCGCAAAAACCACGTCCCCTTGTCTCGACACTATTGGATAGTTTCTAGCAAGGCATAAGCATATGTTTGTTATGGATCAGAATAATAGTAAATTTGTCTAACTGCCCATGTTACCAAGAGTGCTTCCATCATGTCACATTCACCCCATGTACCATCTCCATTAGACGGCCAGACAAAGGGTTGTATTTTCTGAAATGTTACCATATAATATAACCATAATGTTACCATGATTATTAAAATGAGCTGGAATAAAGCATACTAAATCACCTACAATAAATAAAACAATTATAGAATAAAACACCTAAAAGTCAGTGGTGCTTTAAGCCTAGAAGCTATAGCTGGGCCCTGGGAGGTAGTGACAAGGCACACACAGGGCACATCATTGGATTAAAGAGATTTCCTCCTGTTCATTGTTTTTCACTGGATAATACTGACTATCCTAATTTGCTTTAAAGGGATTCTATCATTAAAATCATATTTTTTGTCAATTACACAAAGGTTAATCTTCTCCTACCTTTAGATGTCTTCTCCACGCCGCCGTTCGGTAGAAATCCGGTTTTCATCTGTATGCAAATGAGTTCTCTCGCAGGACTGGGGGCATCCCCAATGCTGCGAAAGAACTCTCCAGCCCTGCCTCCATCTTCTTCAGGAACGGCCTCTTCCAGAGCTGGGTTCAAACTTCTAGGCCTCAGGAAGAGCTGACTGCGCATGCCCACAAGCCACAAGAAAATGGCCGCTTACACAGCTGTTTAAGTTGGCTCTGTCCGAGGCCTGAGGCCTAGAAGAATGAAACCCAGGATGGAAGAAGACACAGGGAGAGAGCGTTCCAGAAGAAGATAGAGGCGTCACTGGAGAGTTCTCTCACAGCATTGGGGACGCCTTCAGTGCTGTTTGAGTGCTGGGGACCACCCCCAGTGCTGCGAGAGAACTCATTTGCATACTGAAGAAAACCGGGATTTCTACCAAATGGCAGCGCAGAGAAGACATCTAAAGGTAGGAGAAGAATACCCTTTCTTAAGGCTATTCCTACGTGTGATTGACAAAAAAATGTGATTTTAATGATAGAATCCCTTTAAAGAGAAGGTGTAGTTTATATCACAATTCTGGTGCAAGCACCATAGTAAATGTCAGTGTCGTGTGTTTTTTTTTTTTTACATCCACATTATGTGCTGATTAAGGGGTCATTATCATGCATTAAAATGAGTACATTCAGGCTGCTTGCAGCCACCCAAGCTTAGGTGCTTACAGTATATACTTTATGGGAGTTCACCATATTTTCTGTATTAATTGAATAAAATTAGCTCCTAGGATCCCCCTAGTGATCACTCCATGGGTCACAATTTATCATTTAAAGGGGTGTTGGCATTTGTACAACTTATCCCCATCCTCAGTAAATTCTATAAGCTGTAGATTGGTCCCTTGTACCTTAGTTTGAATGGAGCAGAGCTTGCACATATCTGCTGCCACTTCCGTCTTCTCTATAGGAACACTAAAGAAAGCCAAGCAATGTATATGGCTTTTCTTTAGCAGTCCCATAGAGTTGAATAGAGCCACAGCATTCATGCATGACTACTACTTCATTTAGACAAGCTACAAGGGACCCCACCTACAGAAAAACTAAGCCTGGTCGTTTGTGGGCAATGTGTGATGTCCATGAATGCCTATATATTACTTATTAGCAAGTCTGCATACATTCCCCAGACGAAGCTTGTGTGGAACACGCGTTAGGGCACGGTACTCATCTCCCCAAGGTATACTTCCATTTTGATTATCCAGGTATATTGTGCATTCTACATTCTGGTTACAATATTGCTTATTAGAGATGAGCGAACACTAAAATGTTCGAGGTTCGAAATTCGATTCGAACAGCCGCTCAATGTTCGTGTGTTCGAACGGGTTTCGAACCCCATTATAGTCTATGGGGAACAGATACTCGTTAAGGGGGAAACCCAAATCCGTGTCTGGAAGGTCACCAAGTCCACTATGACACCCCAGGAAATGATGCCAACACCTCTGGAATGACACTGGGACAGCAGGGGAAGCATGTCTGGGGGCATCTAACACACCAAAGACCCTCTATTACCCCAACATCACAGCCTAACAACTACACACTTTACACACTCAATACCACCTCTCTGACAGTAGGAAAACACCTTGAAACATGTGTATTTGGCACTTGCAGTGAGGAGAGCTTGTCACCAGCAGTGAATTTGGCCCTTGTAGTAAGTTGAGGTTGGCACCAACATTTGTTTTGAAAATCAGGGTGGATTGAGCCTCTAACCAGCAGAGTTTGGGCAAATTCATGGTGGAGGGAGCCTCTAAACACCCCAGTTTGGGCAAATTCATGGTGGAGGGAGCCTCTAAAAACCCCAGTTTGGACCAATTCATGGTGGAGGGAGCCTCTAACCAGCCCAGTTTGGGCAAATTCATGGTGGAGGGAGCCTCTAAAAAACCCAGTTTGGACCAATTCATGGTGGAGGGAGCCTCTAACCAGCCCAGTTTGGGCAAATTCATGGTGGAGGGAGCCTCTAACCAGCCCAGTTTGGACCAATTAATGGTGGAGGGAGCCTCTAACCAGCCCAGTTTGGACCAATTAATGGTGGAGGGAGCCTCTAACCAGCCCAGTTTGGACCAATTCATGGTGGAGGGAGCCTCTAAACAGCCCAGTTTGGGCAAATTCATGGTGGAGGGAGCCTCTAAAAAACCCAGTTTGGACCAATTCATGGTGGAGGGAGCCTCTAACCAGCCCAGTTTGGACCAATTAATGGTGGAGGGAGCCTCTAACCAGCCCAGTTTGGACCAATTCATGGTGGAGGGAGCCTCTAAACAGCCAAGTTTTGGGAAATTCATGGTGGAGGGAGCCTCTAACCAGCCCAGTTTGGACCAATTCATGGTGGAGGGAGCCTCTAAACAGCCAAGTTTTGGGAAATTCATGGTGGAGGGAGCCTCTAACCAGCCCAGTTTGGACCAATTCATGGTGGAGGGAGCCTCTAAAAAACCCAGTTTGGACCAATTCATGGTGGAGGGAGCCTCTAAACAGCCCAGTTTGGGCAAATTCATGGTGGAGGGAGCCTCTAACCAGCCCAGTTTGGACCAATTAATGGTGGAGGGAGCCTCTAAACAGCCCAGTTTGGGCAAATTCATGGTGGAGGGAGCCTCTAACCAGCCCAGTTTGGACCAATTCATGGTGGAGGGAGCCTCTAACCAGCCCAGTTTGGACCAATTAATGGTGGAGGGAGCCTCTAACCAGCCCAGTTTGGACCAATTCATGGTGGAGGGAGCCTCTAAACAGCCCAGTTTGGGCAAATTCATGGTGGAGGGAGCCTCTAAAAAACCCAGTTTGGACCAATTCATGGTGGAGGGAGCCTCTAACCAGCCCAGTTTGGACCAATTAATGGTGGAGGGAGCCTCTAACCAGCCCAGTTTGGACCAATTCATGGTGGAGGGAGCCTCTAACCAGCCCAGTTTGGACCAATTCATGGTGGAGGGAGCCTCTAAACAGCCCAGTTTGGGCAAATTCATGGTGGAGGGAGCCTCTAAAAAACCCAGTTTGGACCAATTCATGGTGGAGGGAGCCTCTAACCAGCCCAGTTTGGACCAATTAATGGTGGAGGGAGCCTCTAACCAGCCCAGTTTAGACCAATTCATGGTGGAGGGAGCCTCTAAACAGCCAAGTTTTGGGAAATTCATGGTGGAGGGAGCCTCTAACCAGCCCAGTTTGGACCAATTCATGGTGGAGGGAGCCTCTAAACAGCCAAGTTTTGGGAAATTCATGGTGGAGGGAGCCTCTAACCAGCCCAGTTTGGACCAATTCATGGTGGAGGGAGCCTCTAAAAAACCCAGTTTGGACCAATTCATGGTGGAGGGAGCCTCTAAAAAACCCAGTTTGGACCAATTCATGGTGGAGGGAGCCTCTAAACAGCCCAGTTTGGGCAAATTCATGGTGGAGGAAGCCTCTAACCAGCCCAGTTTGGACCAATTAATGGTGGAGGGAGCCTCTAAACAGCCCAGTTTGGGCAAATTCATGGTGGAGGGAGCCTCTAACCAGCCCAGTTTGGACCAATTCATGGTGGAGGGAGCCTCTAACCAGCCCAGTTTGGGCAAATTCATGGTGGAGGGAGCCTCTAAAAAACCCAGCTTGGACCAATTCATGGTGGAGGGAGCCTCTAACCAGCCCAGTTTGGGCAAATTCATGGTGGAGGGAGCCTCTAAAAAACCCAGTTTGGACCAATTCATGGTGGAGGGAGCCTCTAAACAGCCCAGTTTGGGCAAATTCATGGTGGAGGGAGCCTCTAACCAGCCCAGTTTGGACCAATTAATGGTGGAGGGAGCCTCTAAACAGCCCAGTTTGGACCAATTAATGGTGGAGGGAGCCTCTAACCAGCCCAGTTTGGACCAATTAATGGTGGAGGGAGCCTCTAACCAGCCCAGTTTGGACCAATTAATGGTGGAGGGAGCCTCTAACCACCCCAGTTTGGACCAATTAATGGTGGAGGGAGCCTCTAACCAGCCCAGTTTGGACCAATTCATGGTGGAGGGAGCCTCTAAAAAACCCAGTTTGGACCAATTCATGGTGGAGGGAGCCTCTAAACAGCCCAGTTTGGGCAAATTCATGGTGGAGGGAGCCTCTAAACAGCCCAGTTTGGGCAAATTCATGGTGGAGGGAGCCTCTAAACAGCCCAGTTTGGGCAAATTCATGGTGGAGGGAGCCTCTAACCAGCCCAGTTTGGACCAATTCATGGTGGAGGGAGCCTCTAAACAGCCAAATTTGGACCAATTCATGGTGGAGGGAGCCTCTAAAAAACCCAGTTTGGACCAATTCATGGTGGAGGGAGCCTCTAACCAGCCCAGTTTGGACCAATTAATGATGGAGGGAGCCTCTAACCAGCCCAGTTTGGACCAATTAATGGTGGAGGGAGCCTCTAACCAGCCCAGTTTGGACCAATTCATGGTGGAGGGAGCCTCTAAACAGCCCAGTTTGGGCAAATTCATGGTGGAGGGAGCCTCTAACCAGCCCAGTTTGGACCAATTCATGGTGGAGGGAGCCTCTAAAAAACCCAGTTTGGACCAATTCATGGTGGAGGGAGCCTCTAAACAGCCCAGTTTGGGCAAATTCATGGTGGAGGGAGCCTCTAAACAGCCCAGTTTGGGCAAATTCATGGTGGAGGGAGCCTCTAACCAGCAGAGTTGGTGGAAATCAGGGTGGAGGGAGCCTCTAACCAGCAGAGTTGGGGGAAATCAGGGTGGAGGGAGCCTAGTATTAGCAGAATTGTGCAACGCTTATGGTGGATGAGTATGAGGATGCGGAGGAATTGGAGAGGTTGAGTACAGACATGGAGTTTCATGTTGGGGTGCTTTACACAGGTGGGCACAAAAATGACGGCTCTACCCAGTGGTGGTTCATTTTTATCAAAGTGAGCCGGTCGGCACTCTCAGCTGACAGACGGGTGCGCTTGTCAGTGATGATGCCACCGGCTGCACTGAACACCCTCTCAGATAGGACGCTGGCGGCAGGACAGGACAGCACCTCCAAGGCATATAGGGCAAGTTCAAGCCACAGGTCCAACTTCGACACCCATTACGTGTAGGGCGCAGAGGGGTCGGAGAGGACAGGGCTGTGGTCGGAAAGGTATTCCCGCAACATGCGCCTATACTTCTCACGCCTGGTGACACTAGGACCCTCCGTGGCGGCACTTTGGCGAGGGGGTGCCATCAAGGTGTCCCAGACCTTAGACAGTGTGCCCCTCGTTTGTGTGGACCGGTGAGAACTTGGTTGCCTACTGGAGGAACTGCCCTCCCTGCCGCCAACGTCACATGCTGGAAACATCTCCATCATATTCTGCACCAATTGCCTGTGGCAAGCATTGATGCGATTGGCCCTCCCCTCTACCGGAATAAAAGACGAGATGTTGTTTTTATACCGGGGGTCAAGGATAGCAAAGATCCAGTACTGGTTGTCCTCCATGATTTTGACAATACGCTTGTCGGTTGTAAAGCACCCCAACATGAACTCAGCCATGTCTGCCACAGTGTTAGTTGGCATGACTCCTCTGGCCCCACCGGAAAGTTCAATCTCCATTTCCTCCTCATCCTCCATGTCTACCCATCCGCGCTGCAACAATGGGACGATTCGAAGTTGCCCGGAAGCCTCCTGTATCACCATCACATCATCGGACAACTCTTCTTCCTCCTCCTCCTCCTCCTCCTCCATTAAACGCAGTGAAGCGGACAGATGTGTGGACCTACTCTCCAGCTGTGACGGATTGGATGCTATCCCTAACTCCTCTGTGTGATCTGAGTTATCCCTGATGTCAATCAGGGATTCTCTCAGAACACACAAGAGCGGGATTGTAAGGCTCACCATCGCATCCTCAGAGCTCACCCTCCTTGTGGACTCCTCAAAGACCCGTAGGATGTCACAAAGGTCTCTCATCCATGGCCACTCATGGATGTGAAACTGAGGCAGCTGACTTTGTGGCACCCTAGGGTTTTGTAGCTGGTATTCCATCAAAGGTCTCTGCTGCTCAACCACTCTATTCAACATCTGAAACGTTGAGTTCCAGCGTGTGGGGACGTCGCACAAAAGCCGGTGTTGTGGCACATGCAGGCGTTGCTGGAGAGATTTTAAGCTAGCAGCGGCTACTGTCGACTTGCGAAAGTGGGCGCACATGCGCCGCACTTTCACCAGTAGCTCTGGAACATTGGGGTAGCTCTTTAGGAAACGTTGCACCACTAGGTTGAAGACGTGGGCCAGGCATGGAACATGTTGGAGTCCGGCAAGCTCCAGAGCTGCTACCAGGTTCCGGCCGTTATCACAAACGACCATGCCTGGGCCCAGGTGCAGCGGCTCAAACCATATTGCCGTCTCATCGAGGAGGGCATCCCTCACCTCGGAGGCAGTGTGCTGTCTGTCCCCCAAGCTGATCAGCTTCAGCACAGCCTGCTGACGTCTACCAACGCCAGTGCTGCAACGTTTCCAACTCGTAGCTGGGGTCAATCTAACAGCGGAGGAGGAGGCGGTGGCGGAGGAGGAGGCGGTGGCGGAGGAGGAGGCGGTAGAGGAGGAGGAGGAGGGGGGTGTTCTTCTCGTGTCCCTGCCAGGAATGTTAGGCGGGGAGACGAGGTACACCGGGCCAGTTTGGGAAGCAGTCCCAGCCTCAACTACATTCACCCAGTGTGCCGTCAGTGAAATGTAGCGTCCCTGTCCGCATGCACTTGTCCACGCGTCGGTGGTCAAGTGGACCTTTGTGCAAAGCGCGGAACTAAGGGCCCGCCTGATGTTGAGTGACACGTGCTGGTGCAAGGCGGGGACGGCACACCGGGAGAAGTAGTGACGGCTAGGGACGGCATAGCGAGGTGCCGCAGTTGCCATCAGGTCCAGGAAGGCGGGAGTTTCAACAAGCCGGAACGCCAACATCTCCTGGGCCAGCAGTTTAGCGATGTTGGCGTTCAAGGCTTGCGCGTGTGGGTGGTTAGCAGTGTATTTCTGCCGCCGCTCCAATGTCTGAGAGATGGTGGGTTGTTGTAAAGAAACGCCTGATGGTGCCTTTGATGGTGCAGGAGAAGGAGATAAGACAGGACCAGGGGAGGATGAGGTAGAAGTCAACAAAGTGGCGGAGGCAGATGAAGTGGTGTCCTGGCTCGTCCTCTGGAGTGCATCGCCAGCACAGTCAGCAGTGGCAGTGGCAGAGGCAGTGGCAGAGGCAGTGGCAGTGGCGTGAACGGCAGGCGGCCTTTGTCCTGCCGTTGCTGCCTGCCACTGATTCCAGTGCTTGGATTCCAAATGACGGCGCATTGAAGTGGTGGACAGGTTGCTCTTCTCAGAGCCCCTAATCAATTTCGAGAGGCAAATTGTGCAGACAACACTATATCTGTCCTCGGCGCATTCCTTGAAAAAACTCCACACCTTCGAGAAACGTGCCCTCGAGGTGGGAGTTTTTCGGGGCTGGGTACGAACTGGAACATCTTGGGAGATTCCGGGTGTGGCCTGGCTTCGCCTAAGCTGCTGACCTCTGCCTCTGCCTCTAGCTACCCTTTTTGGTGCTGCACCTGCCTCAACATCCACACTACTTTCCCCGCTTGACATCCCCCCTGTCCAGGTCGGGTCAGTGTCCTCATCATCCACCACTTCCTCTTCCAACTCCTGTCTCATCTCCTCCTCCCGCACAATGCGCCGGTCAACTGGATGCCCTGACGGCAACTGCGTCACATCATCGTCGATGAGGGTGGGTTGCTGGTCATCCACCACCAAATCGAACGGAGATGGAGGAGACTCTAGTGTTTGAGCATCTGGACACAGATGCTCCTCTGTTAGGTTCGTGGAATCGTGACGTGGAGAGGCAGGTTGAGGGACAATGAAAGGAGCGGAGAACAGCTCTGGGGAGCAGGGACAGTTTGGGTTATTGTTCTGTAAAGCTTCGGAATTTTGGGAGGAAGGAAGACAAGACTGTTGGGTAATAGGAGGAGAGGAGGCAGAGTCTGACTGGCTGCTGGACAATGTGCTGTAAGCGTTCTCTGACAGCCATTGCAAGACCTGTTCCTGGTTCTCGGGCCTACTAAGGTTTGTACCCTGCAGTTTAGTTAATGTGGCAAGCAACCCTGGCACTGTGGAGTGGCGCAATGCTTGCTGCCCCACAGGAGTAGGCACGGGACGCCCTGTGGCTTCACTGCTACCTTGCTCCCCAGAACCATTCCCCCGACCTCGCCCACGGCCTCGTCCACGTCCCTTTCCGGGAGCCTTGCGCATTTTGAATTCCTAGTTAGAAATTGGCACTGTATACCAGTAGTAAAAATTGTGGGTGCACGTAACCCCAATATATTCTTTGAATTCCCAGTCAGACACTGGCACTATATGGCAGTAGCAAGAAATGAGGGTATTTGTATTCCCAATATACTCTTTGAATTCCCAGTCAGACAATGGCACTGTATACCAGTAGTAAAAATTGTGGGTGCACGTAACCCCAATATATTCTTTGAATTCCCAGTCAGAAACTGGCACTATATGGCAGTAGCAAGAAATGAGGGTATTTGTATTCCCAATATACTCTTTGAATTCCCAGTCAGACAATGGCACTGTATACCAGTAGTAAAAATTGTGGGTGCACGTAACCCCAATATATTCTTTGAATTACCAGTCAGAAACTGGCACTATATGGCAGTAGCAAGAAATGAGGGTATTTATAACCCCAATATATTCTTTGAATTCCCAGTCAGACAATGGCACTGTATACCAGTAGTAAAAATTGTGGGTGCACGTAACCCCAATATATTCTTTGAATTACCAGTCAGAAACTGGCACTATATGGCAGTAGCAAGAAATGAGGGTATTTATAACCCCAATATATTCTTTGAATTCCCAGTCAGACAATGGCACTGTATACCAGTAGTAAAAATTGTGGGTGCACGTAACCCCAATATATTCTTTGAATTCCCAGTCAGAAACTGGCACTATATGGCAGTAGCAAGAAATGAGGGTATTTGTATTCCCAATATACTCTTTGAATTCCCAGTCAGACAATGGCACTGTATACCAGTAGTAAAAATTGTGGGTGCACGTAACCCCAATATATTCTTTGAATTACCAGTCAGAAACTGGCACTATATGGCAGTAGCAAGAAATGAGGGTATTTGTATTCCCAATATACTCTTTGAATTCCCAGTCAGACAATGGCACTGTATACCAGTAGTAAAAATTGTGGGTGCACGTAACCCCAATATATTCTTTGAATTACCAGTCAGAAACTGGCACTATATGGCAGTAGCAAGAAATGAGGGTATTTGTATTCCCAATATACTCTTTGAATTCCCAGTCAGACAATGGCACTGTATACCAGTAGTAAAAATTGTGGGTGCACGTAACCCCAATATATTCTTTGAATTACCAGTCAGAAACTGGCACTATATGGCAGTAGCAAGAAATGAGGGTATTTGTATTCCCAATATACTCTTTGAATTCCCAGTCAGACAATGGCACTGTATACCAGTAGTAAAAATTGTGGGTGCACGTAACCCCAATATATTCTTTGAATTACCAGTCAGACACTGGCACTATATGGCAGTAGCAAGAAATGAGGGTATTTGTATTCCCAATATACTCTTTGAATTCCCAGTCAGACAATGGCACTGTATACCAGTAGTAAAAATTGTGGGTGCACGTAACCCCAATATATTCTTTGAATTCCCAGTCAGACAATGGCACTGTATACCAGTAGTAAAAATTGTGGGTGCACGTAACCCCAATATATTCTTTGAATTCCCAGTCAGACAATGGCACTGTATACCAGTAGTAAAAATTGTGGGTGCACGTAACCCCAATATATTCTTTGAATTACCAGTCAGAAACTGGCACTATATGGCAGTAGCAAGAAATGAGGGTATTTGTATTCCCAATATACTCTTTGAATTCCCAGTCAGACAATGGCACTGTATACCAGTAGTAAAAATTGTGGGTGCACGTAACCCCAATATATTCTTTGAATTACCAGTCAGAAACTGGCACTATATGGCAGTAGCAAGAAATGAGGGTATTTGTATTCCCAATATACTCTTTGAATTCCCAGTCAGACAATGGCACTGTATACCAGTAGTAAAAATTGTGGGTGCACGTAACCCCAATATATTCTTTGAATTACCAGTCAGACACTGGCACTATATGGCAGTAGCAAGAAATGAGGGTATTTGTATTCCCAATATACTCTTTGAATTCCCAGTCAGACAATGGCACTGTATACCAGTAGTAAAAATTGTGGGTGCACGTAACCCCAATATATTCTTTGAATTCCCAGTCAGACAATGGCACTGTATACCAGTAGTAAAAATTGTGGGTGCACGTAACCCCAATATATTCTTTGAATTCCCAGTCAGAAACTGGCACTATATGGCAGTAGCAAGAAATGAGGGTATTTGTATTCCCAATATACTCTTTGAATTCCCAGTCAGACAATGGCACTGTATACCAGTAGTAAAAATTGTGGGTGCACGTAACCCCAATATATTCTTTGAATTACCAGTCAGAAACTGGCACTATATGGCAGTAGCAAGAAATGAGGGTATTTATAACCCCAATATATTCTTTAAATTCCCAGTCAGACAATGGCACTGTATACCAGTAGTAAAAATTGTGGGTGCACGTAACCCCAATATATTCTTTGAATTCCCAGTCAGACACTGGCACTATATGGCAGTAGCAAGAAATGAGGGTATTTGTATTCCCAATATATTCTTTGAATTCCCAGTCAGACAATGGCACTGTATACCAGTAGTAAAAATTGTGGGTGCACGTAACCCCAATATATTCTTTGAATTCCCAGTCAGACACTGGCACTATATGGCAGTAGCAAGAAATGAGGGTATTTGTATTCCCAATATATTCTTTGAATTCCCAGTCAGACAATGGCACTGTATACCAGTAGTAAAAATTGTGGGTGCACGTAACCCCAATATATTCTTTGAATTCCCAGTCAGACACTGGCACTATATGGCAGTAGCAAGAAATGAGGGTATTTGTATTCCCAATATATTCTTTGAATTCCCAGTCAGACAATGGCACTGTATACCAGTAGTAAAAATTGTGGGTGTATATAGCCCCAATTCTATTGCTAGGGGACTTGCAGGGTATTTCTGGGGTGAAGGTGGGGGGGCACACCGTTGGAACGGGTATCGGGGTATATATCGGGTATACGGGAATACACTGACAGTGTATTCCATTCAGGATCCTGGGAAAGCTGGGTTGCGGCGATTGAGCCCGTCAGTGCCACGTTACACTGACAAGCTTCTCCCTGGAATTTAGCTCTTATAAGAGCTGTTGGTTGTCTTCTCCTTCCTATCCTAGCCTGTCCCTGCCTACCCAGAATCTAAGCCCTAGCTAGCTGGACGGAAACCTCCGTCCTCGGTGAATTGCAAGCTCAGAATGACACGAAGCTGGGCGTCGCTGTTCTTTTAAATTAGAGGTCACATGTTTTCGGCAGCCAATGGGTTTTGCCTACTTTTTTCAACGTCACCGGTGTCGTAGTTCCTGTCCCACCTACCCTGCGCTGTTATTGGAGCAAAAAAGGCGCCAGGGAAGGTGGGAGGGGAATCGAGTAATGGCGCACTTTACCACGCGGTGTTCGATTCGATTCGAACATGCCGAACAGCCTAATATCCGATCGAACATGAGTTCGATAGAACACTGTTCGCTCATCTCTATTGCTTATATGTGTTTATTCACTGTCATTCATAGTATACTGCCTGTGGCATGCTATTCATGCTTGGGTTTTACTCCATTATACTTACCCTGTGGGTTCACATTTTTTTGATGTGGTTACTCTCCTCCTTTGAATTTTGTTTTAATCTATGAATTGTATTAATAAAATTTGCAACTTTTTATTGGAGTAATTTGGTGTCCATATTGCATGCTCTGAAACACATGGCATAGATGGAGTTAATTTTGCTGCATTTGTAGCCCAATTTTATATGTAGTAAGTCTGCATAGAGTAAGTTCCTATGCTTCCCTTTAGTAGGCAGTCAGTATTTTATCAGGTGTCTAAACAAAGGATCATATGTCTATGTCAGGTATCATATGTCTAAACAGAGTATTTGGATCAACTAATTTAAAATTATAGTGGTTAATATGCTGGAGATAGAAGGCGACCAAACCTCCCAACTTCCCTATGCATATTTATGTGTTCTGAATAGGATGAGGGAAAAAAGCTACTGCAAGAAACTTCTGGTAGTATTGTCCTCTCACATCTGCAATCAGGGGGAAGTCTACAAGCCTTTAAAGACATTAAATAGTCACAAAGTCAAGGTGCCTATTAAATGTCAACTCCATATTTTTGATGAATACCCGAGGTTATCTGTTTGGAATGATCACAAGGGTTCCCATCAATAAATTGATCTCAGCCACCAAGTGTTCTATGGAACTTCTTAGTGAAGTTTTAGTACCTAAAGACATCTCTTTTCATATTTCAGAGAGATAGACGGTCTATGAGGTGACTGTCTGCTTTGGTAATAGATGTGTTTGATGAATGCTCAAACAATCCCGCTAAGCCACAGCAGCTTTATCAATTGTAGAAATACAGAAAGTGATATTGTCAATTTAAAGTGTAACTCCTTTTTGGAGGGGTTTTGCTGTTGTGTCAGGGGGTGATTGATGAACATTTTTGTACTATACTTTATTAACCTATGTAACATCCTTTTTAATGGACATCAGGCTGTAAAATTCTCCTTCGCAACCCTCTAACTGAGCTGTTGCTAGGGAAAGTCTGTACACATGTGTATTGTGAATATGCAGAGCTGAATTATTTACCAAAGGGAGAATAGTCACTTGAAATTCTCAGCATTCACACTAACATGAACTGCTATATATTATGTTCAAATTCCTGACTATGTTTTTAACTAGTGATATCTATCATTCTTTTATAGCTTCAATCTTGCGAGCATATGAAAGTTCAGACTCTCAGCTTTGTTGTAGTGCCAGAACCATTTTTATAGGCGGTACAAAACTGGAGGTACAACCATTTATCTAGTATTCACCCTTTGATAAATGCTTCAGCTCTACATGCTGCATTGAGTACTAGAGTACATGCAGTCTCCCTGGTAATGCTTCATTAGAGCATTGCTAATGGCAACTTTACAGCCTGCTTTCTATTAAAAGGAAGTTTGATAAGTTAACCCCTTAAGGATGCAACAAGGAAAAATCCAGCACCGCGTCCAATTCCTTAAAACTTAGCCTTTATTCACACCGATTAATAATCCATGTTCCATGCAATTTTGCTATCACAAAAATTCCATCATACTGGGAAAAGCATCTAGCTGACGCGTTTCGAGGATAAACTGATCCTCTTAGTCGTAGCCTTTGTGATAGCAACATTGCATGGAACATGGATTTTTAATCGGTGTGAATACAGGCTAAGTTTTAAAGAATTGGACGCAGTGCTGGATTTTTCCTTGTTGCATTCTTCAGACGTATCCCAAGCTGATGGGTTTATTATCCAGGCATCCACCATCCTAACCATTGTGGCATGCACCTCTTATGGATGATATACAGAGAAGGTCACGTAAGTGGGCTGTGATTCCCTTTCCCTTTTGCAAGTTTTTTAACCCCTTAGGGGGCATTCACACGGAGTAACGCCGGGCATGTATTACAGCCGTACACGCCGGCGCTACGGCAGACTGCCGAACACTTCCCATTCACTTCAATGGGAGCGCTCGTAAACGCCGCTGTTACGAGCGCTCCCATTGAAGTGAATGGAAGTGTTCGACAGTCTGCCGTAACGCCGGCGTGTACGGCTGTAATACACGCCCGGCGTTACTCCGTGTGAATGCCCCCTTAAGGAGGCAGGGTAGTTTTGTATGTATGCTTAGTAACTTCTTTCATATTTTCCCCTCCCCGTCTTCCAAAATTCATAACTTTTTTATTTTTCTTTCAACATAGCCATGTGAGGGCTTATTCTTTGCATGATGAGTTGTACTTTGCTTTGTGGTGCATATGTTTTGATTAGCTTTTATTTATGTTTTGGTGATCAATGTGAAATACCACAGAATTCTATCATAATTTTTTGCATTTTGTTTTTACAGCATTCAATCTACATTAAAAATGGCAGGTCAGCTTTGGCAGATCATTACGATTACAGTGATATTTATATTGCAATAAAAAAAAGAAACACCAGGTGGCAACTGCTCCAACTTACTCTGCAGACATGGACTTGATACACACTAAGAGAGTATTTCAACCAGGGCCGGCGTCAGCGCACGGCATAGTCGGGCAAGTGCCGGGGCCCACAGAGCCTCTGGGGGCCCCCCGGCACTTGCCTGACACGATTTCAGCTCATCGGCGTCCATCCGCCGATGAGCTGGAATACATACGCGATTAAAGCAGGAGCTGTGAGTTCAGCTCCTACTTTAAAGCTCCGTCCCGGCTTGCGTGTGTAGGCGCGATGACGTCATCACGCCTACACACGCAAGCCGGGCCGCAGCTAAGCAGGAGCTGAACTCACAGCTCCTGCTTTAATCGCGTATGTGACTGGAGAGAGGAGCGTCGGGGGATCGATGGAAGGTGAGTGATGGAAGGTGAGTGTAAGTGTTTGTTTTGTATTAAACATAAAGGTGGAACATAATGAAGGGGGCCCATGAAACTGGGGGGCAAATGAAGGGGAGGGGGGGAACGGCATGACACTGGAGAACATGAAGGTGGTGGGGAGAGAACGGCATGAAACTGGGGACAGAGATGGAGGGGGCCCAATGAAACTGGGGGGCAAATGAAGGGGAGGGGGAACGGCATGACACTGGGGCAGATGAAGGGGGTGGGGAGAGAACAGCATGACACTGGGGCAGAGACGGGGGACATGAAACTGTGGGCAGATGAAGGGGGAGAACGTGATGAAACTGGGGACAGTTGGAGGGGGGACATGAAACTGGGGGCAAAGGAAGGGTGTATATGAAACTGGGGTAGAGATGGAGGGGGGGCATATAATTTACAGGTGACTGTAGGAGGATTATACTGTGTGGGAGCACATGATAAATGAATGAGAATGGGTGGAATCAACAAAAGTGGGTGGAGCCAAATTTGCTGCGGCGCGCAGAGCAGTGTCTCGACTCCCCCGCCTCCTTTACAAGGGGGCCCACTGAGGCTCTGTCGCCTAAGGGCCCATAAAAACCTGGAGCCGGCCCTGATTTCAACAGATGGTGTTCTTCACTACGTGGGGAAGTTAGCTCAGTAGATGCAGTAGTGTGGACCCAAACAGTCAAAACAGGGACACAAAATATGTAGCAAACTGGTTTATTTAGAAAAAATACAGGAAAATAAATTTGACTTCAGGCACAAAATAAACAAAACAAAATACAGCCCTAACTTTGGCAAAAACAAAATAAAAACCTGCTTGTCTGAGCCACTAGCTAAACAGAATGGAGAATTTAACTCTACATGTGGCTTACTTCCAGCCACGTGAACAAAACAGGAGACATATAGTCTCACCAGACTCAGGGTTACAGGACAGAACCATACACCTCCTTTCACCTCATGGAACTGCACTGCAATGCAGGAGCTGCAGTCTTTTCTGGGACAGTAATGAGCCAAGGATCTACACCTGGGCTGAGGCCTACTCCAGATCCTCCCTGGACCACACATATGTCAGAAACCTGGGCTGATATATCTTGACTCCAGCACTCTGCCTGTCACCTTCTCACAACCCATTGTGTATACAGTATGTACTGTATACACAATGAAATATCAACAAAAAGTAAGCAAGAGAATAAGGAGAGGGCACTCACCAAACAAAAAATCCCAAATAACTTACATACCACATGTGACATGAAGTCATGTGAGGTTTAAGAAGGTGTCTGTGGCAAAAAACGGTCATTGCCTTTTGCCTTATATGCTCTGTCCCATACTGCAGCAATCTGTTTTTATTTGGACATGTTGGAATAAAGATGTAACTTTTTTAGGACGCATTGTTTGGTGAGTGTCCCGTTCTTTTTGTCTTGATTACTTTTTGTCCATATATATCAGTTTTTATTACATTTTACCAATTTTACAAAAAAAGGCACTTTGCGAAAATTAATTATTTTCCTGTGGACATCGTATTCTAATATCTAAACATTTTTACTGTATTGTTGACGCTAGGTTCATACCTGCGTTCAGGTTTCTCTTTGGGGGGGTCCACTTGAATGCAAACCTAATCTGCTTAAAAAAGTAGGCTAAGGAGGGACAAGTTTTTGTTGGAGTGGACCACCACCTCTCCAGCTGGATCCTAGACTACCTTACAAACCTTACCTCAGTATGTGAGAGCCTGGGGCTGTGTGTCAGACACCGTGATCTGTAATACGGGGTACATCAAGGTACAGTTCCTGCTCCTTTCTTCATCAAACTGCAGATTTTAGATGCAACTCATCTAGCTGCTACTTACAGAAGTATGCTGATGAGTCTGCAATAGTAGGCATCATCACAGACGGAGACGACAGGGAGTACACAGACTTGAATCGGGATTTTGTGGAATGGTGCCAGTGGAACCATATCAGGATTAATGCTGGGAAGAACAAGGAGATGGTGCACTTTAGCAAGCGGAAATATTCTCAAAAAACAGTGGACATCCAGGGGACAGCATTGAGATAGTGAACACCTATAAGTACCTGGGTGTGCTCTTGAATAATAAGCTGGACTGGACGCAGTAGACTGTAAAATCACACGGACCCCATAGACTTTAATGGGGTCCATGTGCTTGCCGCGCACTGCCCGCACAAATGATTTGTGCGGGCAGTGCACAGCAAGCACACAGACTCCATTATAGTCTATGGGGTCTGTGTGCTTTTACAGCACAGCGCTTGCAATTGTGTTTGTATTCTGTTCAGGGGGTCTCCATGCGGACTTCTTCCGGACGGAATACAAAAGCAGATGTGAAAAGGGCATTAGGGTGAAGCAGTAGGTGAACAGTGCATAAGTATGAGAAGGAGTGGTATCGAAAGTCTTTCCTCCACGCTGAGGTTAGGCTGTACAACCAATGCCTGGCCAAGCATAGATCACTCTGCACAGAGAACTGAAAGATCCTTAAGTTGTGATATCTCTCCTATTATTTTTTTTACCTTTATCATTTTATCTGGACCTACTGTCACTGTAATGTCTCTACTGTGGAGCTTCTGTATTTGTATTTTGTATTATTATTATATTTATACTGCTGTAACACACTGAATTTTCCCATGGTGGGACTATTAAAGGATTAACTATTATTATCTATTAAAGAGGACCTTTCATGGATTTGGGCACATGCGGTGTTATATACCGCTGGAAAGCAGACAGTGCGCTGAATTCAGTGCACTGTCAGCTTTCCCGATCTGTGCTCCGGGTGAAGAGCTATCGGTGCTGGTACTGTAGCTCTTCACAGTCAGAAGGGCGTTTCTGACACTCTGTCAGGAACATCCTTCTGCACAGCAGCGCCTATAGCGCTGTACTGTGTTAGCGGGGAGGAACGCCCCCTCCCCTCCTGATAATACTCGTCTATGGACGAGTACTGTGAGCATGTGCCCTGTCACGGGATGGTTAGAGTCTATACTATAGGCAATGTGTAATATATATTTCATGTGGAATGTATTCTCTAACCTGTTGTAAAAATCAGTGTGTAGTTGGCTGATTCGGGTCTAGTGTGTTAGCACATTGTATGCAAATACCTCTAACTAGTGAGGACCAGTGAGGACAATGGGTGGAGATAATCTGATCAGTGTCTCCAAGAAGATGTTGGATGGTGCATTGTCCATAGTAGACAGGGAGTCTGCTCTCCTTGGTATAGGTGAGGGGGGAAGGATCTGTGACTCAGCCCTTCCCACCCACAGATATAGGTGTAACAGTTTTAGTATATAGTTGTAGCTGGAGTTAGTATGTGTTAGCCGGCCTGTGCACAGCTCTGCAGAGAGCCAGAATTTAGTTACAGGACCAAGGAACCAAAGCTATCATTGGATTGTGACTTCTGTGGACTTATTGTTATTACGGTTGATGTGACCGCCGCCGGCTACTAACTTTGTGGATTACAATAAATTGCTGTTGTCTCCCGACCTCTTGCGTCCCTGTTGATTCAAAAGACCATCCGGAGGAAGACGTATACCTTTGCTCCGTGACAACTGGTTGGCAGCGGTGGGATCAACAGCGGATAGCGAGATGGACTACAGCAGCCCAGCGATTAATGGAGCCACAACCTCAGAATACAGGAACTGGACTATGGCAAGTCTACAAGTAAGGGCCCGGGAACTAAACCTGAGTTACCAGGGAAGAACGAAAGAGCAACTGATCGAGGCACTGGAGGAGATGACCCTGCAAAGCGACCATGAGGAGGGCTGCCCCCAGGAGACAGTAGAGATACAGGAGTGGCAGGTACAGACCCAAAAGAGCAGATGGGTTGTTTTGTATGAGGAGGAATTGGCAGTGCTGGGGCTAGGAGCAACTGCGGAGCAAAGGAGTAGAGCATTACAGAGGGCTCAGGAAACGGAGAAGGAGGAACAGAGAATGGCGCATGAAAAGGAAAGAATGGCGCATGAAATGCGAATGGCTGAGATAACTACGCGGAATTATAATCAAACGTCGGCCCCCAGCCCAACAGTGAGAGAACCACCATATGTCTCCCATAAACACTTCAAGACCTTTGAGGAAGCGGCTGGGGATGTTGATGGATATTTTCAGGACTTCGAACACCAGTGCCACCTGATGGAAGTCCCAGAGAAGGATTGGGTCCGGTATCTGGTGGGGCACCTACGAGATGGGGCTGCGGAAGCTCTCAGAGCCATGGACCCTAGTGATCAGCGGGACTATGAGGCCATTAAAAGAGCGGTGCAGAAGTATTATGCAGTCACTCCAGAGACCTACCGAGTTCAGTTCCGCTCTTTGTCTTACAATGGGGGAAGCTCCTTCCACATGTTCGCCCACAAGTTGAAGCAAGCATGCAAGCGCTGGCTAGAAGGAGAGGAGGCTGTCACAGTCGATAAGATCCTCCAAGTCATACTTAAGGAACAGTTCTTTTCCCAGTGCCCCGCTGAGATCCGTGAGTGGGTGCTGGAACGGAACCCAGCCACAGTTGAGCAAGCTGCTTCTCTTGCAGATGAGGGCCTGACCATCAAGCCGCAGTGGAAGAGGTTGTTTGCAGAGGAGCGGAAAACTACCACAGTCCCCCAGACACCCTTCAGCCAGCCAACCACCTTTCGGGCCCGGCCTCAGGATTACAATTCCCCCTCTACCCCTGCCCCAGCCCATCGGCCTCCAGCTATGAACAACCCTGTCCCTAGACAACGACCTACTGGAAGAATGCTAGAGCGCAGATGTTTTGGGTGCGGGCGGCCTGGACATTTGCAAGCTAGTTGCCCTGTTAACATGGGGGCACGGGCCACCGTGGCATCCCGGCCTATTCACTACCTGGGAACCACTCCTAGGACAGAAAGTTTGGCCCCATTTCCAGATGACTCCATGAATGACACATCTGTTCCACCTCCAGGGGTCTATGGGATTCAGCCTTCCGCCACACATCCCGCAAACCTTCAGAGGAAGCACTTGCAGGAGGTCCTACTGGATGGCCGAACAGTTGTTGGATTCCGGGACTCGGGAGCTTTCCTAACGGTAGCGGACCCCCGAGTTGTGAGACCCGAGGCCCTAGAGGAGGGTCCTGGCATTTCTATCAAGTTGGCAGGGGGTACTCAAAGACGTATTCCTAAAGCTACCGTGGAACTCGACTATGGTTATGGACCAAAACGATGCACAATTGGTGTGATGAGCGGGCTGCCGGCCGATGTTCTGTTAGGCAACGATGTTGGAAATCTACAGTGCCACTTTGTGGGAGCAGTGACCCGAAGCCAAGCTCAGGGAGAAGCCAACATGGATCCACCGGATTTTCTGACAGATGCCAGCCCTTCAACCCTACAACTTTACCATTCAGTACCGCCGAGGGAACCAACACCAGAACGCGGATGGGTTATCCCGGCAGGAGGACATATGAGCTATAGAGACTGATGTGCATTCCCCAATTTACCTGTGTAGGCCAATTGTGTCATGCACATGTTTTGAGAGGGGGAGGGGTTGTCACGGGATGGTTAGAGTCTATACTATAGGCAATGTGTAATATATATTTCATGTGGAATGTATTCTCTAACCTGTTGTAAAAATCAGTGTGTAGTTGGCTGATTCGGGTCTAGTGTGTTAGCACATTGTATGCAAATACCTCTAACTAGTGAGGACCAGTGAGGACAATGGGTGGAGATAATCTGATCAGTGTCTCCAAGAAGATGTTGGATGGTGCATTGTCCATAGTAGACAGGGAGTCTGCTCTCCTTGGTATAGGTGAGGGGGGAAGGATCTGTGACTCAGCCCTTCCCACCCACAGATATAGGTGTAACAGTTTTAGTATATAGTTGTAGCTGGAGTTAGTATGTGTTAGCCGGCCTGTGCACAGCTCTGCAGAGAGCCAGAATTTAGTTACAGGACCAAGGAACCAAAGCTATCATTGGATTGTGACTTCTGTGGACTTATTGTTATTACGGTTGATGTGACCGCCGCCGGCTACTAACTTTGTGGATTACAATAAATTGCTGTTGTCTCCCGACCTCTTGCGTCCCTGTTGATTCAAAAGACCATCCGGAGGAAGACGTATACCTTTGCTCCGTGACATGCCCAAACCCATGAAAGGTCCTATTTAAAGAATATTACAAAAATGTTTACAACACACACTCCAACACAATAGCAAATAAAAAAAAAAAAATTGGGATTTACACTTTAATGAATGAATGCTATACTTTATTAAAAACTAAACTATTAAAATCTTATTGTTGGTGTCTTAATACAATCATTTATTTATCTATGTTTGCTTTGTTTGCTTGTTCTGCTGTTACCATAATGCTGGCTAAAAAGCAATAATAAGGTAAAATATTAAACAACAACATAAAATGAGCAGAGCGAGAGAAAAAAGTGAGCAGAGAGAGAGAATGGAGTGGGGGATGTGGTGAATAAAACATGCAAGTGGAAAAATGAGAAAAAAGGGAAAACGTAAGTGAACTCAGGATTTGCAGCATACAACAATCAGTAAAGTGTGAGATATTTAGTAAAGTATGTGGTTCCTTTGAAAATTGCTGTAGTGCCAAAGGATGTTAGTCTAACAATGCCCTCCCGCATTTTCTCCTTAAAGAAAGCAAACACAGGATTGCCTGGCTAATTATAGGGGAGCTTCCGCTAATTATATAATGCCACGGGCAATAGAGAGAGCATTAGGTCAAGAAAAAATGAAAGGAGAAAAGGAACAAAATATGTGTTCATTGAGAGAGTGTCTCTGGAAAAGGAAACAAATCCCAAGACAAGCTCAACCACTTGACTGCCAGAGCACATGGAGTAGGTTACACTTTATTGACCCCTTCAGATATTTATATACAATATGTTCTGATCATTAAATATTCATACAGTTCGAGAATAGGGAAGATAAATGGAGTATATTAGAGAAGAGTCATTTCATTGGGAAGAAAGTGAACAGGAAAACAAACTCCAGTTCTTAGGTTGATACACGATACAGCTGGGTACAACCATAATATGTTGTCTGCTTTCTTGTTTAATTAAATTGGACTGCAATACGACATGTGCTCATTAACACAAAATCAACAAACATATATTAAATGAGTAAAACGTAAATGACAGTGATCCAGGATTATAGATGTACAGACTTCATTTTTAATGCAGAAAAAGGGCAACATATAAGTGGACTCGGGATTTGCAACATATAACAATCAGTAAATAGCTATTTAGCTATAAAAATCATCTTACTGTCTCATAATGATAAAAACCTAACACTGGTAAGTGAGAAATCAATTCCATGGCTGGGAATGTCCCAGAGTTGACTGACGGAAGGATGATCATGGCTAGGGTGCTGCCTTAGCCAGGACAATGACTCAGATATGGACGAGTCAAAATTGCTACACAAGAAACTGGACAGTTGAGGTGCAAATTATCCACAGTGGCCACTTCAATGATCCAACACATACAGCCAGTACTCACCATTTAAAGGCTAAGACTTCGACATGGTGAAAAAGAAGTCAACTTCAAAAACACCAGAACATGACACATGTCAATCAGCGCATCCTTCACCCTGCTGCTGTAGTGTATGACACTGGTGTAAAGGGGAAATTTAGGAACTCCATATGAAAGAGCTTCAAAGGGTTAAAAGTTTCAGTGGAGAGATAAACTCTAAACTATGCTATTTGGTAAGTGTACATACAATATAAAGAGAAAAGACAAAACTCAGTGTGCCACTTGGTGAACCCATTGGATACATCTATTGATTTTGATGAGTATAGCAGACCAGAGGCCATGGCAAAAGAAGGAAAGCACTGGAAAAGAAGAAAAGAAATAGTGGTCAACCCATTTCAAAGAAAAGGTTATAAATGCACAAAGATGAAAGCTCTCCATGGAGCTACACCTCCTTACATTTGCTCCCTCATCTCTGTCTAAGCTCATTTCATCTCTGCCAATGACCTAAGACTAATATCATCTATTATCAGAACCTCTCACTCCCATCTTCAAAATTTCTCCAACGTTACATCACATCTCAGGAATGCTGAATAACCCTCCACTGATCACAGGTTCATATAACGTAATTTGTCTAATTAAAGTCACCTTTTTCATAAAAATGACTGCTCCACATCTACCTCTTGTGTCATCCTCTTCTACCTCATAGATTGTAAGCTCCTACTAGCAGGGCTCTTACTGCTAGTAATGTCTGGTTTTGTCTGTATATAAGCCATATGATTTGTAAAATACCGTGTAATATATTGGTGCTACATAAGTTAAAATGTATTCATTTATTAGCGATAGATGTGGAAATATAGTAGTTGTGAAAAATACAGAGGGTATCCAGAAAATCCAGATATAACCATTAATTTCACAAACATTTCTTACTAACATTATCTACATTACAATTCACCAAAATACTCATTTGAGCCTTCTATGCTTCTTCCTGGTAACATAGTGTCAGGGTCTGGGGTTGCTAGGTGGGGTGGCGTAGACACACAAGTCCAGAATTTTAGTCCAAAAAGGTAGAGTTTTATTTTTACTGCACAAGAAACAGTGCAGCAACAACAGGAAAAAAAAAACAATACAAAATAAATACCTTCCCAGCTAGGCTCTAACTAAACACATAAATAGGTTACTTCGCCTATAATAGCAGATTCAATAGCTAAATTGAATGGCACAAGACACAGCTCCCACAGTGTCACCTTCCTGCTGGCCCTGCATCCCAGCTCTGTCCAAAGTCTTGCTGCTGGATCTGACCTTTTAAACCTCACTGATGAGGACAATTCACAGCAGCTGACATGTTGCAGAAAAATCCACAATGTGTGGACTGGAGGGGGTGTGAAATGACAGGTCCCACCGCCAATCCTACCTGCCATTCCTAAAAAATCCAGCCCAATACTGAGCATGTAACAAAATGCTCAGCAGACAAAAGCTGTCTGCTGAGAACAAGTCATTCCTAGACTTTCTCTCATCTTGCCCACCTGAGTAGTCTGGGCAAGATGTACACATTATTTTGCCAGCCATCGGCTTACAATAGTTACAGAGACACTGCTCATATGTATTAAATATATGCTGCCAGATCCCTACCTTCCTTTATATAGGCATACATACTTATTGAACCTCTTCCCTGATAAATATGTCCTGCTACCACCCCTCGCTTGAAGATATGACAATGAATATGAACTGAAAAAGCAGACATTTTAAAGTGTCTTCTAATGCTTTTATTCTGAAGCTCTATGTGTTCATATTGGATGTTTTGTATAGGCACAAGCTCAAAATATTTTAAGGTAATTCTCTTACAGCATAAATGTGGTATCTGCAAGTTACAAGCTGCTAAATGTATAGTTTAGAAAATAACAATTGTTACAGATAGACTTATAGTTCTATTAGATATCCAATTTATCAGGGTAATTTTGCAAACAAGCCAAATCACAGACAGGCTGCATGAGAATTCCAGTCACCAGAGCCGGTTTTAAATAAAATGTGGCCCTGGGCAACATTAAAAGTGGGGCCCCAAATCGGGACATACCAACAACATTGTCGTACTTAGTCATTTCAGAAGTCAGGACTGCACTTACAGGGCATGCATTGATAAAGTCTTAAAAGATCAGAAAAAAAAACTAAAATTTGTAAACATTTATATATAGTTGTGAATCCCCCATAGGTATACCGCTATGTGTACACTGCTATGTGTGCACTGCTATGTGTGTATCGCTCTGTGTGTGCCGCTGTGTGTGTACTGCTATGTGTGCACCACTATGTGTGTACTGCTATGTGTGCACTGCTATGTGTGTGTGCTGCTGTGTGTGTACCGCTGTGTGTTTGCTGCTATACTGGGGAGAATTATTACCACTATACAGACAATTATCAAACAAAACACACCATATAAAGATCACTAATACCTCTATACTAGGCCCAGGTAGCACATTACCTTGACACGGTGATGACCTCCTAAGGTAGTCATGCTCTGCACAGACTTCTATTCTAACAAGCATGAGATCAAGTAAAGGGTTTTCTTCCAGCCAATTTTTTATACTAATAACCTATCCACAGGACAGCTCATCATTATGTTAGTATGAAATCTGTCAGGGCTCGACACCCAAATCCCACACAGATCAGCTGTTTTAGCAGCTTCCAGGTGCCAGACGCTGCGGACAGGATGCCGCAATGCTACTATTCAAGTAATGGGGCGGATGGGGCTGCTGTGCTCCTCCTATTACTTTTATAGTAGCGGTGCTGCATCCTGTCCACTACCAGCTATCGGCACCCAGAGGCTGCTAGAACAATTGAACCCGACAGATCACAGAATGATGTCCTGTCCTGTGGATAGCTCATCAGTATCAAAAATCCGTTTGTGGCTGGAAAACTCCTTTAAAGTAGTGATTTAATAATACCCTTTTCTGCCCCCAGTAATAACAACCCCCTTTTTGCCCATATGCAATGGAAATGACCACCTTGTATCACCTTATGAGTTATTATACTGCCTGCTTATAAATCAATCCCCCTTACTTCTAGAGGATAAAACTAGGACCATAGTCATGTGATTTATGGTCCATGGTCATGTGATGAGCACACAGGTGCACAGCTGATTACCAGGTAGCTGTCTGGTTACTGTGCTGTGACTGTAACGAGCGGCTCCTGTGTGCTCATCACATGACCATGGACTGTAAATCACATGACCATGGACTGTAAATCACATGACCATGGTCCTAGTTTTATCCTCTAGAAGTAACAATGAATGACAGCAAGCTGAAATCTAGAAAAATAAGAGGAATTGATACAGAAAGTATATTGGAAAATTGTATAGCGTTTTATTGTACATTTTTTTTGTCTATATTGGTCTGAAAGTGGGCGACCTCTTTAATAATAAATCCTCCTTATAAATAGTCCCTTTATTACCGGTAATAATAGTTTCTCCTTATAAATATATATATTGGGGGGGGGGTGTCTATTTAGAAGGAGTAATTATTATTAATATTGACATCATTGCATCGTGCCCCGTCCGGTCTTCTACATAACCAGCTACGTCAGAGCAGGGACTTTATAACTCCCTGCTCCAGCATAGATCTAAATAGTATTGACGTGCATAGCACAGTCACACAAGGTTACAGCTTGTAAGGTGATCTCAGAGACAATAAATGCAACACCACAACCTTCATGTCAAGTCCCAATAGTCACTTATAAATCACTTGGGACCACACATAGATTGTTATGCACAATTTTTACCCAGACCTCATATTCTGTGATGGATTTTCAGTTTTCTGTATTGTTTTTGAGAAAACCCCTTTTTAATGCAATTTAGAGTGGTTGTCTCAAATAGGTTTTAGTGTAAGTAGGGGGATGGGTAGATTCAAGTAGAGAGGAAGACTAACAAATTTGGGGTTATTCTGCTTAGAGAAAAAATCACTAGATCTAATAACAATGAACAAATACATGAAGGATCAGCACAAAGAGCTTTGTAAAGCTCTTTTACTGTACCTAGGCCTGTGATAGTGACATGGGGACATTGTCACTGCCCCTATAGGAAATCACATTTCACCAGCATCATAGAATCGTTATAGGAGCAGTGAGAATATGAAACTTATGGATGCCCTTCTTAAATGTAAAAGTCTTACATGCTATGGGTTTTATTGGTGAAGACAAGTTGATCGAGGGTTTTACACTGACAAATTTGGAGTGAGGAAGCAATTTTTTTCCCCTCACATGGGCAATTGTCATCAATCTCATGGGGTTTTTTGTCTTCCTCTGGATGAATACTGTGGGATTATAGATTGACTATATATATATATATATATATATATATATATATATATATATATTATTTTTTATTTCATGAAACGACGGATACCAACAATTTTGTCGACGTACACCCCCTCAATTACCTGACCAGCCACCGGCGGTCAGGTAAGGATGGCTGGTCAGGTAATTGACATTGACATCTCACCCAGACTACTAAGGTGGGTGAGATGAGAAAACTCCAGAAGGAATGTTTGTTCTCAGCAGACAACTTTCATCTGCTGAGCAGTTTGGTAAATGCTCAGTATTGGGCTGGATTTTTTAGAAATGGCAGGTAGGCTAGTAGTGGGACCTGTCATTCCACCCCCCTCCAGTCCACACTTTGGGGTAGTTCCGGCAGGAACTCAGCTGCAGAGAGTCTGCTCATTAAGGGAGCTTAAGAAGCCAGCTCCAGCAGCAGGCTGAGGACAGAGCTTGGCTGGAGAGCCAACAGAGAGGTCATATTTTTGGAGCTGTGTCCTGAATGATTCTACTGGCTTTTGATTTCTGTTATCCTAGGTGAGGTAACCTATTCTGTGTTTCGTTAGAGCCTAGACGGGCAGGTATTTATTTTTGTATTGTTTCCTTTTGTTGCTGCACTACCTTTTTGAGTGAAAATAAACTCTACCTTTGTTTTGGACTAAAGAAACTGGACTTGTGTGTCTATGCCACCCCACCTAGAAAACCCCAGACCCTGACAATTAATGGAGGACGTGGGCATACAGCGATTGCTATGGGGCAACGACACATCCACTCCTTGCTGGAGAAAAAAAAAAAATTGTCCTGGGTGAAGGCTGCTGCCGCTATACAAACCCGGACTATGGAAGAGCTGCTGAAGCATCTCGTGCAGTCCAATCTGCAGCAACAAGAAGCCAACCGTTTTCTGTTGGAGCAGATTATGCTCCTTAAAAAGACTGTTGTCACTAGCCCGCAGAGACCTGTGGCGTACAGAGATGAGAAGCGGGCTGTGCAAAGAGCTTTGCAGAAGATGTCCCCAGACGATGACATGTAGACCTTCCTGACTGTGTTTGAGAGAGTGGCCGAACAGGAGAAACTGCCAGCTGCTGACTGGGCAGATGTCATTGCACCCTATTTGACCGGTGAACCCCAGAAGGCCTATTATGTCCTCTGCCAGCAAGATTTCCAGGAGTATGACAAACTAAAGGCAGAAATTCTTGCTCGGCTGGGGGTAACCACTGCTGTCCGTGCCCGGTGGGTGCATACCTGGAGCTACCAGATGGAAAAGCCTGCCAGATCCCAGAGTTACGACCTGATTCACCTGGTGAAAAAGTGGCTGGAACCAGACACCTGTACCCCTGCAAAGATGGTAGAGAAGGTGGTCCTATACCAGTTCACCAGAGCTCTTCCTCCTGCGTTGCAATGCTGAGTTGGACATGGAGACCCCGAAGATGCCAACTAGCTCGTTAGCCTTCTGGAGAGGTACCTGGCGACTGAGGCGGAACTCCGTGATGACCCTACAGTGTGGCCATCCCCCAGGAACACACGGTGGAGGGCACCTCCCAGTAAGACTGTTCCGTTATTTGAGAATGGAGGGAAAAGAGATCGAGATGTGTTTTCTAGGCAGTCCACTAGCCCAAGAAGGGACTCTCTGCTGAAGAAACCAGGGTTGGTATAATGTTGGAGATGCCATGAGCGGGGATATATTGCTGCTCAGTGCCCATTCACCTCTGAGCCAATGGACTGTGACGCTAGTAAGCGTCAGTCATTATTTGCAAGACCTGTCCGTGCTGTGGCACCGGGACTAGAGACTGGGCCTCAGGTCTGCCAAAGTTGTGATGAATGGCCATTCTGTCCAGGCGTTGTTGGACTCTGGTAGCCTGGTCACTCTGGTGCATGCCAGCTTGATAGCTGGGGACTTTATTCCGGACAAACGTATTAGTGTTTGTTGCATCCATGGGGATGTCAAGGACTACCCCATGTCCAAGGTCACAATAGAGACTATATTAGGATCTGTTTATTATGAAGTGGGTGTTGTAAAAAACCTTATGCATAATGTGGTTTTGGGACGTGATTTCCCTTTGTTCTGGTGTTAAGGCCATGTGTATATACTTTTTATACTTTTATATAATTTATGCTTATGATGAAAGCATCTCCATCCAAAGGTAATGCCATGCAATGTTTGAACTGCTTAATAATGTCCTTTTGTTTGCGCCTAGGTAAACTATTTTCTGATATGAGAAGAATGAGAAGACACTGGGCGCCATGCCAAAGCAAGTTTGTGCAAAGTATCAAGAAATAGTATATGATAAGGAGTAAGACTTGAGCCTGCGCAGAGAGTCCGAGGAATATCACAAAGACATTCTTCAGTTGTTACACCAAAAAAGATGATTGGACCATGTTTGCCACATAATGCTACGAGTACAATGATGATTGGTCAAACATATTCTCTATAAGATAACAATAAATGCTTGTGAGACAGTCTACTCTGGTACACCTGCCGCGAGTAGCTCTGTGCGCAAGGAAACTGATAATTGACTATATTGTGAATTATTCTGTGTCCTTGGTACCAGCGCACACTCTCAACTAGGAAGACGCTGATCAGAGGTAGAAGGGCTGAAACATGTCCTTGACACTGGGATTTGTGGGGAAAAGGTACAACCACACAATCAAAGGTGGAAACCCCACCTATGTCCAAAGTACATGAGGAGGGCGACACCTTTCCATTACAGGTCCTAGCTGGAGAGGAAGATGATGCCTCTTCCCCAGTTCCTGAACCAAACATACCTGAATTAGAAGTCTCACAGGATAATTTTGGTACTGCATAATTGAGAGTTCCCATTCTTGTTAATGCTCGTGATAATGTGACAGTTGTTAACAATGTGCCTCAAGAACCTGATGCTGACCACTAATTCCCACATTTTGCTATGACCTCTTGTATTGGGTTGCAAAAAGTAATGGGGAAATTGTGGAGCAGCTTCTCGTACCAAAGCCATACTGCCGTGTGGTACTTGATATGGCCCTTAATCATGTGCTTGGGGGACACCTATGGGCGGAGAAAATTCAGGAGAGGATTCTCCAAAGATTTTATTGGCCAGGCGTGTACAGGGAAGTGAAGGACTACCGTGCGTCCTGTCCTATGTGTCAGGTACATGCCCCAGCTCCACATTTCCGTAGTCCCTTGATTCCCCTGCCCATCACTGAATTGCCTTTTAAAAGGATTGGTATGGACTTGGTCGGTCCCATAGTCAAGTCAGCTAGAGGTCACCAATATATTCTGGTTGTCTTAGATTACGCTACTCGCTTTCCTGAGGCAGTTCCCTTGCGTAATACAACATCAAAGAGTATTGCCTGTGAGTTATTCTATATGTTTTCAAGAACAGGCATACCTAAAGAGATACTGACTGACCAAGGCACACCGTTCATGTCAAAGGTTATGAAAGAGCTATGCAAGCTGTTTAAAATTACCCACATACGGAGCTCTGTGTATCACCCCCAGACAGATGGGTTAGTGGAGCGCTTCAATAAGACTCTCAAGCATATGCTTAAAAAGGTGGTAGAAAAAGATGGTCATGACTGGGATTGCCTGTTGCCATACCTGATAAGATAAGATATTCCTTTAATAGTCCCACAATGGGGAAATTTCAGTGATACAGTTTCATAGATGGTACAGTAGTATATAACAAGAGAGAAACACATAGAAGCTCATGGCAGATAGAGAAATCCTAGGAATCATAGCAACTAAAAAAGAAAGAAACAGACACACTGCAGGATCATTTAGTTCTCTGTGCAGATTGATGTTAATAATAATAATTATAATAATAATAATACAGCCGACTTGGTTGTAGGACACGAGGAGGGGGGTCACAGCATGTGGATATAACAAGCAGAAATTTTTGCAGAGGTGGGGGACATAAGCAGCTATCATGATAACATGTGGCAGTTCCTTTGGTAGGTGGTGAGATCTCCTGCTCACAGCTGATAGTTCGGTATCTTGCATCAGCACTATTGTCCTTTTAACCACAAAAAATGCCCCAAATGTCCTTCATCACAAGCCGTCCTCCTCCTCCTTACCACAGTGTTCTACTGCCCCAAGGAAGTCAGAGACCATCCAGGTATACATGGTGCTGCTCTCTTGCCAAGCTTCCATAACTCCTGGGGTAGGTGGGTGATGGTAGGTTCCCAGGTTGTAACAGTGTCCCACGTGTCCACAGTAATAGAAAGAAATACCAGTCAGCTGTAGCATCTTCACACATCAGCAATTGACGCCAGAAATCATCTCCTTGAACGAAGAAGTCCACACTTCCATGTAGGTTTCTCTTCCATGCCGCATGTTGAGCCATGCTGTCCTAGCTGGGGGGATGGTAACAGGCACATGTGGAAACCAGCTGAACCAGGTCTTGAGTCCATGCTTTACAATGGAAACAAAAGGAACAAAAAACTCCACAGGGTCTTCCATTCGATTTATAGTTGCTAAATTCATAGTGCTAGATTGCTTGGTTACCGGATTCTTGAAGATACAGAGAAAAAGAGTGAAAAAGGAAAGAAAATGTTTGCTCCCAGCTTGGAGCACTGCATCAAAGGCAGCCAGCCTCTCAGGGGGCGGCGCCTAAAAAAAAAAAGCGTCTACAGGTTTTTCCCCTTTTGAATTAGTCTATGGTAGACACTCCAGGGGCTTACTTGATATAGCCAAAGAAACCTGGGAAACGGAGGCTTCCCCATACCGTAGTGTCATAGAGCATGTAGCTCAAATGCAGGACCACATTTCAACAGTCATGCCAATTGTAAAAGAACATCTGCAAAGAGCACAACAGGCCCAAAGCAGAATTTACTATCGTTCTGCCAGAGTCTGAGAGTTTAACCCAGGGAACAGAGTCCTTATTTTGGTGCTTACTGTGGAGAACAAGTTCTTAGCAAAATGGCAAGGCCCATATGAAATTGTGAATGAGACCCTCTCAGTGCCCCAGCAACAGGAAGCAAGAGAGTTCCTGCAGAAGAATAGACGCAAGTTCTCTGATCTACCAGGGTGTACACATCTGATAGAGCACCATGTTGAGACAGAAGCTGGGAGGAAAGTAAACCTCAAACCCTACAGAATACCAGAGGCACATAGGGAGGTGGTGTCAGCTGAGGTTAAACACATGCTGGAGTTGGGAGTGATTGAGGAGTCCAAAAGTGAGTGGTCTAACCCAATTGTATTGATACCAAAGCCCAATGGTACTTGGAGGTTCTGCAATGATTTTAGAAAATTGAATGAGATTTCAAAGTTTGACGCTTATCCCATGCCCAGGGTTGATGAGCTGATTGAGAAGTTGGGTAATGCCAGGTACATAACCACACTGGACCTTACAAAAGGTTACTGGCAAATACCTTTGTCTAAGGAAGCCAAAGAGAAAACTGCCTTTGTTGTTCCAGAAGGTCTGTTCCAGTACAGGGTTATGCCATTTGTTTACATGGAGCTCCTGCTACCTTTCAGAGGTTGATGGACCAGATCTTGCGGCCACATCGTGACTACATAGCCCAGACTGGGGAAGTCACCTCTGTAAGGTGCAGGCAGTATTGGACTCCATAATTGAGGCAGGCCTTACTATCAAGCCTGAGAAATGTGCTTTAGGGCTGGAGGAAGCCAAGTACCTGTGCTATGTCATTGGCAAAGGGGTAATAAAGCCCCAAATCAATAAGGTGGAGGCAATACAAAATTGGCCAAGACCACTGACCAAGAAACGTTTCTTGGCATTGCTGGCTACTACCGGAGGTTTGCGTCAAACTTTGCCTCTATTGTAGCTCCTCTCACTGACCTGACGAAAAGTGGGAAGTCAGTGATGATCCACTGGACACTAGAAGCAGAGGAGGCATTCCAGAAGTTAAAGGTAGCTCTTTGCCAGCAGCCAGTGCTGATAGCCTCTGACTTTAACAAAGAGTTCTTGGTGCAGACAGATACCTCAAATGCAGGTCTAGGAGCGGTGCATGTCCCAGGTGGTAAATGGTGAGGAGCATCCAGTGGATGCCCTAAGGTACTATCTCCTGGGCAGAAAATTTAAATTGATCACTGACCATGCTCCACTTTCATGGATGAAAATTAATAAGGACAGAAATGCTAGGGTTACCCGATGGTTCCTGTCTCTGCAAAATTTTGCATTTGATGTAGAACACAGGCCAGGGAAATTATTGGGAAACACTGATGCCCTGCTAAGGGTGCATTGTATGATGGCCACAAATGCCCAGCCCTCCGGTCTGGAGAAGAGGGGGGGCATATGTAAGCCGATGGCTGGTCAGATAATGGAGGGGGTGTACATCTCATTCAGACTACTAAGGTGGGTGAGATGAGAAAACTCCAGAAAGAATGGTTCTCAGCAGATACTTTAGTCTGCTGAGTATTATTTCAAAGTTCTGTTTACTGGGCTGGATTTTTAGGAATGGCAGGTAGGTTGGTAGTGGGACCTGTCATTCCACCCCCTCCAGTCCACACTTTGTGCTTGTTCCTGCAGCAACTCAGCTGTTGAGAGTCTCCTCGTCAAGGAGGCTTAAGTTGCTCCAGCAGCAGACTTTTGGCAGAGCTTGGCTGGAGAGCCAACAGAGAGGTCATATTTTTGGAGCTGTGTCCTGAATGATTCTACTGGCTTTTGATTTCTGTTATTCTAGGTGAGGTAACCTATTCTATGCTTAGTTAGAGCCTAGCCGGGCAGGTATTTATTTTTGTATTGTTTCCTTTTGCTGTAAAACTCTACCTTTATTTTGGACAAAAGAAACTAGACTTGTGTGCCTACTCTGCCACCCCACCTAGCGACTCCAGACCCTGACTATATATATATATATATATATATATAACTCAAAATCTGTAGTAGCCCACTCTATACAAATCCACAGTTCTCGCCTGATTTAGGTGAAATTTGGCACCCCCCCTTTCCACCCACAGGAGCAGAATACGGCATATGTTACATCTCGATAGCGTCCCCCCGTCATGAGATTGGGGCCCCCAAACTTAGGCCCTATACATACAGTTTAATGGGGAAATGTGAAAGTGAAAGTGCTGAGGGGAAAACAACAGTTGTGACTGACAGGGACGGATTATAGCGAAGGCGCCAAAGAGTTGCTGCTAAAGGGGCCGCACCACCACACATAACACACAAACATTTCACAAACACCATATAAACATCACACATACACCAACCCACAAGCATAACACCACACAAATGCCACAACACACTACACAAACACCAGACCACTCTAGACACACACAACACAAATACCACCCTATAAATATCACACGCATACCACACACACACACACACATGCAAGGACCTTACATGCACACAAACACACTCAGATGGAAGCACCCTACAACGAACAGAACACATGCATACTAAGGCTGCGTTCACACAGAGTTTTTGGTCCGAAACCTGAGGCGACAGCTGGGTAGCCGAGACTGAAAGCCGATGCACTGCACAGGCATACAGCCATGCACTCCGCTCCAGATTAGGCCCAATGAATGGGCCTAGTCCGGAGGAGGGAGTGTCTTCAGACCGAATCGCGAGGCGACTTGGCCTGAAGAATGAGCACCTCGCTTCTCCTGAGCAGATCTCATTGAGTGAGACATCTTTTTGATTAGGATTTTGAGGCGGAGATCACATATTATATATAATGAGGGGCTTTTGTATATAATTGCTCCCCCCTTGTATTAGCCCCTTTATATGTTATAGTTCCTTATCATAGCCCTCTTGTAGATAATAGTTCCCCCTTATAATAGCCCCCCCCCCTTTATAAGGGGAGAACTATTGCAAATAAGTGAGGCTGTTAGAATTTTGAAACTATTACGGTATGTATAAGGGAAGAACTATTATATATAAGGGGGCTATTATAGGAGATGAAGTATTATATATGAGGTGGATTGTTATAAGGGAAGACTGTTATATATAAGGGGCTACTTATGTGTAAGGGAGGAACGATTATATATAAGAAGGATATTATAGGAGAGGAAGTATTATATATAAGGAGGCTATTATACGAGAGAAACTATTATTTATGAGGTGATTCGTTATAACGAGGAGACTGTTACATATAAGGGGGCTACTATAAGAGAAAACTATTATATAAGGGAGGCTATTATAAGGGGGAAACATATAAGACGGGTTATTATTTATAAGGAAAGAGCTATTTATAATAGGCCTATAATATATGTGTATATAGAGGTGGCTATTATAATATGGTCGCCTTTATTTATAAGAGGAAACTTTATAAGGAGGGTATTGTTAAAGGGGCTATTATTTATAAGAGGGCTAATATTGATAATGTAGACTATTATTTACAAGGTGAACTATTATTTATGAGGGAGGGCTATTACTGAAAAGGGGGAGCTATTACTGATATGGGGCACTGTTTATAAGCAGGGACTATTATTTATAAGAAGGTAGTATAATAACTGATGAGGGGGCGTTAGTAAAGGGGCTACCACTGGAAATATGATGGTGTTGTTCATATATCTGCATTTGGAGCCCTTCTTATAATTTTGCCCAGGGCCACAGTTTGTCTAAAACCGGCCCTACAGATAACACTCCAATTTAATCATATATGGATGCTGTAAAACATTAGGTCAAAAAGTATGCAGTAGATGACCTTTTTATACTTATACATGGACATTTTTATGTATTGGGTTTAACTTCTCTTTAATATGTGCAGGTGCACATTTCGCAAGTCTTTAATTTTTCTACTAAAAAAATTTGCATAATAAGCAAGCTCAGGGATAGATAGATAGATAGATAGATAGATAGATAGATAGATAGATAGATGCTACCATCTAGTGGTGATTTCTGAAAATAGCGATATAAAGGGAGTCTAGGTTCTGACCAATTTAGGCATTTATAATATATCATAGCTGCAAACATTACATAACATTAAAGCACAACAAATGCATCTCTGCACATATTAATCTCTACAGTAAAAGTATGTCATATTCCAGTATATGTAGGGGCAGTTTAGAAAAGCACATGTTGCCCTGTCTACCATTTTACATTACCTAATGCTCAGTACATAAATGCACTGTAATATTGTCAACAACAAATGTATTTTTCCACAATTTAACCTTTTAAATGTGGTGTACCTTCTATGGAGAAAGGTTCACAAATTCTATGGTGCCTGTGCAGAAGATGGCACTGAACAGTTCTCCAGTTTCTAGTTTTGTCCTTTACAATGTGAAGGGAAGCAACAAATTCAGAATTTATTAACGAATTATGCCAGTTATCTAACATAAACACACTGAAAAATATGGAGTATGGATTGGGTTAGGGCTAGTTCACATGGGCACAGAGGGGGTGGATTATGGCGCGGAATCCACGTCATAATCCGCTCCCTCACAATGGTGGTCTATGAAGACCACTTGCAGCATGTTGCCGCTAGCGGAAAAAAGAAGCAAGCTGGCCTGTCTGCCCTCGCAGCAACACGCTCCATTCATTTGGGCCTAATCTGGAGCAGAAAGCCGCGACGGGATGCCGTGCACTGCACAGCATCCTATCACAGAAACTGAGACAGAATATGCACACGCCGAATTGCGTGTGAACTAAGCCTTACAGTCTTCATCACTATTAGAATATTAACATAAAACATAAATCTGTAATTTTCTACATATAAAAGTAGAAAATTACTGTGAAACACATACACATTAGGTAACCCTGTGTCCGAAACCAACCAATCTACATACCTATAAAATTACAGTGAACGCTGTAGCTGGGAAAAAAAATGAAGTGTTGAACTGTTGTTTTTTCACCTCTGATAAAAATTTGAATAAAAATGATCAAAGCAATAGACATTCCCCAAAATGGCATAACTAAAAAGTACACCAACGCAAAAAAGACACCTTTCGCATCCCTGTACATAAAAATATGAAAATGTTACGAGAGGGGGTGACAGTGTCTCTAACGCACACCAGAAATATCTAGCTGAATCATTCCTGCCAGCCCATGCACCACTGTTCAAAGGACACTGAATGGGGCCAGAGCCCCCCTTCCAAAAGGTTACTGTTTTACCCCTTCCCACCAGGGGAACCCATACAGACAACACCATCAACTTCCTGAGGCGGGTAGCACTTTAGATGAGGAGACAGACCCCCAGGATACCTGCCGCAGAGTGAGGACTCAACCATCACCTGGTGCCCTACAAGGCAAGACTGATTATCCTTATGTCTCTCAACTAATGTACTCTTTTGCACTTTTTCTACAATGTTACTACTGTGTTTCCCTGAAAGTAGGACACCCCCGAAAGTAAGGCATGTGGAGGGGGGGGGGGGTTCTATTGAATTGCCTTATATAAGGCACCCCTCGAAAATAAGGCATGCCCAAAAAACGTGTGCACAGCTGCTGCCTCTGCTGTTGTGTCCACTGTCCCTGCTGCTGTAGGATGAGCTCTCCCATCTCATCCCAGAGGCAGCAGCCGGCATACAGAAGAGACACGGAGCACTAAGCCCCGCCCACAAAAGCTCCGCTAAGCCCCGCCCCTGAAGCCTTGCTAAGCCCCGCCCACCACTGCCGGGACAAACAGCAGCACTAGCGCTGCTAGGAAGATGGGAAAGGTAAGTAGCATACCTTCCGCCCCTCCCCTACACTACTTACAACCAGCAGTTATCCTTACTCTCCGATAAGGAAGTGCCGGCAAGACTGCCGGTTGTAATAAGACGTCCCCCGAAAATAACAAAGGTGCTATATTTAGGGCGACAATTTAATATAAGACACTGTTTTATTTTCGGGGAAACACGGTACCTACTTGTCTCCCACATAGATTGATGGTCTTCTACAGGGACCCTCACTGAGACAGTTGTCCTATTACTTCTAATTCTTACCTCAGACCTTTCCCTATCTCTGGTAATACTTCTTCACCACCTTTCACGTGAAAGATATCCAAGGGTAGCACTTTAGATGAGGAGACAGACCCCCAGGATACCTGCCGCAGAGTGAGGACTCAACCATCACCTGGTACCCTACAAGGCAAAGATATCCAAGGGCTTGGCCCACAGGTTCAGCAGGTACATGATGCCACACAGACACACGCAGTGTTTTAATTCCCAGGACAACGTTTACTGAATAAGTCACAGAATAGGTATAAGGTATAAACAGCATAGAAATACGAACTAATATGGAACAGAATATTGCAGCAAACTAACACTATACTCCTAGTTCCCACAGTTACTTAATAGGTAACAGATACAAGTCCTTTAAGAACATGGTTCTCCTGGATCGATCCCTCGTTGGGGTGCACCCTAAGTATTGCGCAATACTATTTGTAATCCACAGGGAAATGGTGTCTTCACTTAAAAGTACAGTTATATCCTTTGCTCCAGCTCTCCACTTAACAGACAGGCCAATTTCTCAGATGATAAAGTGTCAGCTTAAAGGGGTTGTCCCATCACAAGGATCCTATCTAAACTGCTTGTTAATGTGGATGTAAGACTTTTCCTAAATACATTGCTTCAGCAAAACTGCTTTGTTTGTCCACTATCTTACTTTATTCAATTCATTGTTGACACAGCCCTGACTTATCTGCTCAAAAGTCAACTGATGTATCTGCCTGCTCTGAGGGGGGGAGGGAGGAGGGGCTAAGTGCACGGGAGCAAGCCTGTGTTTCTAGCTATTCCTGTGTCTACACCACATGACCTAGGTCCTGCACTCAGATAGGGGAGAGGAGCTGCTTTCATTTCTAAACGTCTTCTGTTCTGCCAGTTATCAGGCTAGCTAATTCAATTGTGTTCATTATGGCAGAGACAGGAAATCTCTGTATGTAACACAGAATGGAGTTGCTCCTGTCTGTACTTCATAGTCCAATATTGTGCATATAGTGTTTAAGGACCTTTGATGACATCACAGGCCCTTCAGCTGCCCCATAGGATCATGCTATGTGGTGGGTGGAGCTACATGCTAATTTGGGGGTGGAGCTAAACGGCAGGTTGCATGTGAAACCCTGCCCACCAAATGATAGAAGATTTTACAGCAGTGAAGACTGGTGAGTATGCGACATGGGAATACCCCTTTAAAGAGGACCTTTCATCAGATTGGGCACAGGCAGTTCTATATACTGCTGGAAAGCTGACAGTGCGCTGAATTCAGCGCACTGTCGGCTTTCCCGATCTGTGCCCGGTGTAAAGCGCTATCGGTCCCGGTACCGTAGCGCTTTACAGTAAGAAGGGCGTTTCTGACACTTAGCAAGGGACGCCCTTCTGCCCAGCAGCGCCTATCATGCTGTACTGTGGAGCGGGGAGGAACGCCCCCTCCCTCTCCTGATAATACTCGTCTATGGACGAGCTGTGTGAGCAGAGGGAGGGGACGTTCCTCCCCGCTCACACTGTGCAGCGCGATAGGCGCTGCTGGGCAGAAGGGCGTCCCTGGCTAACTGTCAGAAACGCCCTTCTGACACTAAAGGGATACGGTCCCGGGACCGATAGCGCTTTACACCGGGCACAGATCGGGAAAGCTTTCCAGCAGTATAAAAAACTGCCTGTGCCCAATCTGATGAAAGGTCTTCTTTAAGAGTTCCTTATATATCACCATGTGGAACACGTGGATGCGGCCAAGCCGTACTTACAAGTCCTTGAGGCCTTTCTCTCATATAGTCTCCTTTACCTTCTGAGCTTCAGAGCTTTTCAGACTCAGTCCCAAAGGTAGCACCACAAACTCTGTGTCTCCAGCCTCAGTCCACAGCCAGCATGGCAGTTCTTCATTCCAGCACAGGACAGGCTGCCATCCAGCATGTCAGGTCTCCATCCATCACAGCTCAGGTCTCCACTCCCCTCAGCACATCTCCTCCTGCTGCAGCCAGGACCCTTCTTCACACAGCCCTTACTTACTGTTTCCTGGTAAGGGATGATGCAGATGACTATCTCCAGTGAAAGGCATCAAAACTGCAATCCCAGCACCCTGCCAAGTTTGTAGGAGTCCAAAATGTCCCAGTAATTATCTCTAATCAGACTTTGCATTCTAGAACAATATTTACATTCACAATAATTAATTGCATTAATTCACTATGGAAATATAAAAAACACGAAAACTTGGTGATCTTAATTTTTTATTGTTTTTTGTTGTTTTTTTATTGTTTTTTTATATTTCCAACCCACTGGCTAACACGGTACAACAACGAACATTTTCCTTAATTCACTATGGGCATTTATCAATTGGCTGCCACCTACTGACCAAAGTTAGTTACTGACTGTTTACTACATGACAACCCTTACATACGCTCCGCTCATTTTGTTTATTTTACACGTGTAAAAATACACGTGTAAAATGTAGCTAGCCATCGAGTTCAATGGCTTGTTCGTATAACGCGCGTCTTTTTGCGCAGGCATACACGTGCAAAAAGACGTGTGTTATACGAACAAGCCATTGAACTCAATGGCTAGCTATATTTTACACGTGTATTTTTGTAAATTTAGAATTAGCTCCTCCAGATTTACAGGGATAAATATAAATGGATTCAAAAAAGCCTAATGGAAGCAAGTGCATTAAATGAGAGGAAAAAAAAAAAACCTACTGAAAGATTTACTGCAAGATATACAGGGGCGTAACTACCGTGGTAGCAGCAGTAGCAGCTGCCACAGGGCCCGGGCCATTAGGGGGCCCGGTGACAGCCGCTACCGCTGCGTTTTTTGGTTTTTTTTAAAATAGTCCGTTACGGGCCCCATTCACTTGCCGATCCTGGTTGGGTCGGGATCGGCAAGTGACACTGCGGGCCCCACAAACACTATCATTAAACTCGGGGGTCTTTGCAGACCCCCGAGTATAATGATCAGCGGACCGGGAGACTTAAGGAACATAACAAACAGTGTTACTTACCTCTCCACGATCCTGCCTCCGGCCTCCCTCATTCGTGTCTGACGTCTCTGACGTCACATGACCCGGGTCTGCTTCCCAGGTCATGTGACGTCCGACGTCATGAATGCAGGACAAGAGCGGCAGCCGGCAGCCAACAGCCTAGGAGCCGGGCACAGGTAAGCAACTGTTTTTTTTTTAAAAATGTTTTTATTCCCCCGGGTCTCCGATTATTATACTCTGGGGTCTGAAAAGACCCCAGAGTATAATAATTGTTTATGGATGTCCACAGTGAGACATAATACTGTGTGCAGGGGCCACTATTGGGGTTAATTCTGTGTGCAGGGGCCACTATTGGGGTTAATACTGTGTGCAGGGGACACTATTGGGGTTAATACTGTGTGCAGGGGACACTATTGGGGTTAATACTGTGTGCAGGGGACACTATTGGGGTTAATACTGTGTGCAGGGGACACTATTGGGGTTAATACTGTGTGCAGAGGACACTATTGGGGTTAATACTGTGTGAGGGGACACTATTGGGGTTAATACTGTGTGCAGGGGACACTATTGGGGTTAATACTGTGTGCAGGGGACACTAATGGACATAATAGAGTTCTGAAGAGGGGGTCGGTTGAGGTCTTCGGCGTCGGTTTGGGGGGGGGGGCCATGTCAAAAGTTCGCCACGGGGCCCCGCCATTCCTAGTTACGCCACTGGATTTATATAAATAGTGAATGCTAAAAGACATGACTGAAAGTACGAACACCAAAAATTCAGCCTGTTATGTCCTCCAGTGCTTCATTCAATACCGTTGGAACTAGTGTATTGAGACGATATATCCAAAAGATTTCACGACGTCGGAGTAGTTGAAATCTGTTATGGTAGGTGGCTGGAATATGATCAACAGGGACAACAGTGTCTTTAAATTCGCCGTTGTGTGAATGGGCGGTGTGTCTGGACACACTGTGTTTTTCAAACTTATTCAGCACATTCAAGCGATGCTTATTCAAATGTTCTGCAGAACGTAGACCACAAACCTCGAGTCACATGACAGATGGTGTTTAATTCTGAATGTTTCTCCAACATGCCCTGAACAAGGCTCAAATAAAAGGAGTCATTGAGAGAGACAAAGAGCGATACATTGAGGAATGGATAAGTGCAATAAATAATTCAAAGAAACTCACCGTGTACCAGTCATTGCAAAGACTACACCATGGCCACCTACCTGGAGAGAATACTGTACCCTAAACACAGACAGACCCTGAGCCGGTACAGACTGAGCGCCCACAACCTGGAGATGGAGACGGGGCGACACAGGCAGACGTACAAGCCACAGGAGAACAGACTGTGCCAGCACTGTGACCAGGGGGCCCTAGAAGACGAGACCCACTTCCTGCTACACTACACCAAATACTCAGCTGTGAGGTCCGTCTACTTCCAAAGACTCTGCCCACATCCCAGACTTCATATCTGCAGACAAGAAGAGGAAACTCTACATCCTACTGGAAGAAGAAGAGGCCACTGTGGAGATCGCTGCCCAATGCGTGTCCAGTTGTCACCAAACAAGAGGAAGATGAGACTCCATGGACTGTTATACCCCAAACCACCGGCCCCACCCCACCCCACCTCCCCATATAGCGGTCACCAACTAAGAGAAAGATGAGACTCCACGGACTGTTATACCCCAAATCAACCCCCCCATACCCACCACTCTCCCCCCGCCCCCCCCCCCCCACACACACACACACTTTACTAGCTTTGGCAATGCCAAATATCTATTCGGACGTGCCAATAAAGCCTGTTTGATTTGATTTGATATCTGTGGCCCTCAAGATAATCTTGCATTTTCATGAAGTGCTCCATAACCATGTCATTCCCCATATAGTACTATTAATAAACCAGTTATTGTCCCTTATCTGGATAATTGGCTTCTAAGAGGCCTCTCCGAGCGGCTCCGCAGTAACATCTATTGACCACAATAATTTTCCTCTAACAACTAGGTTGGATGAGGAATTGGGAAAAATCAAAAATTATTCCTGCAACCCAGAATCAGTTTCTTGGGTTCGTCATTGATTCTAGCCTTCGGAAGATTTCTCTCCTTCCCTACAGAAGGGACAGGATTATATTTGGAGAGATCCAGTAGTTTAGGTGTACAAAGTCTGTTTCTTTCCTTTTCTTGCAAGAACAAAAGGCTTAAAGCTTCTAAACTATCTCTTTCTAGATTAAGGAAACCATAAGATTGTCCTTCATATCACGGGATCTTGATCCTCTGGAATGTGTAAGAGCTCACTCCACCAGATCCATCTCTACATCCTGGGCAGAAAAAAGTTCTGTCCCTTTAGAACAGATTTGCGCAGCAGCCTCTTGGAGTTCACATCAGATTTTAGTGAACCATTATAGGCTTATTCTGAGAGGAACAGAGGCTACTACCTTCAGCTGCACCTTGATAAATTCTGTCTGTCAAAAAGGACCTCCCTAGTTGTTTTTCTTGCTAGATCCCTAATATTGTGCTGCTGGTGAGACAGAAGGGAAGAAGAGATTATGATGTAAGGTGTTTTCCCCTAGTCCCAACAGCAGCACAAGACTCCCACTCTATATTTATTGCATTTTGACTTTATAATACCCCTAATATTTTGCTGCTGTTGGGACTAAGGGAAAACAGATTAACATCATAATCTCTGCATACACATAGTACTGTACAAACATTTTAGGCAGGTGGGAAAAATGCTGTAACATAAGAATGCCTTCAGAAATAGAAGTGTTACACCTGCGTTCAGGTTTCCATTTGGTCCCCAAGCAGACCCCTAAAAGGAAACCTAATCCACTTATAAAAGAGGTTACCCACAGAAACCCGCGGACCACATAAACTGCAATGGAGTCCGCCGGGTTTCCGCCTGTTTCTGCCTAAACAGGGTGGAAAAATGGTGAGAGAAAAGCACTGCTTGCGACGCTTTTCTCTTCACATTTTTTAAGCAGATTCGGGGACGGAAACCGTGAATGGAATTCAAGTGCTGGTGTGAACAACAAAATGAAGTAAATGAACAAAAGAGAAATCTAGATCTATTAAATATTTGGTGTGACCATCCTTTACTTCAAAAAAACATCAGTCTTTCTAGGTGCATCTGCACGCAGTTTTTGAAGGAACTCAAGAGGGAGGTTGTTACAAACATTTTGAAGAACTAGCCACCTTCTCTAGACATAGGTTTGCTCAAATCTTTCTGTTGAAAAAAGAGAAAAAAGTAGGCAGGGCACTCACCCACCAGTTGTATTCTTCTAAAACAACATACTTTATTAAGGTAAACTTTAAAAACAGCCTAAGGGAGGGAGGTACAGCATTATAGGCGAGTGAAGAAGGCAACAGCCGTTTCGCTCTCCTCAGAGCGCTTTTTCAAGCCTTAGATGCAATCACAAAACAGTTAGAACTCCGGGTTTAAATATACCATGACACAATCAGGCAGAATTTAAAAACGGTGAATCTACCGTATTACTAGCCAATCAAATGACGGCATATCGCCCATCCCCTTTTCCTGGGTGGAGGACCTGAATGAAAACCAGTAAGAGCAGAGACAGCCAATGAGGTGGTGGCGGCACACGCATGTGTTATAGATATAAGATTCAAGCTTTCTCGTCTTATTGACTCCTCCTCCTGTTCGGAGCTGGACCAGAGAGGAAACAGGCTTCTACATTAAGTGACCAATCATCATTCGAGGTATCGAGCGCCAAATTTAAAGGAGCCCAATATTATATATGGCAATACAAGCCACTAATAAGTATATAGGCAATTTTTTGCATACATGAGAGCGCCGTCGTCAATCCTAATATCTGTATACATGCTTAACACCTGAATTAATCCCAAAAAGGACCTATGGAATCCAAAACAGCATTATTAAATACATGATAGGACTATCAATTTTAGTTAATATAGGCGAAACGCTCCGTTATCGTATCGTACCGTTCATTTAAGGAGAAAATGGCATTAACAAGAGAGCATATTACTAGAATATTCTAATAATATTACTGTCATTTTCATTTATACAAAGAAATAGTAGGAAGATAAATAAGAAAACGAACCTCAATAAATATTTGATTTAGATAGCCACTTTTGATTAAAAAAAAACAGCAGCAACGATCATTTGAGCTGATGATCTTAATCCGAATATATATAACAGATACAGTCCTATGAAAAAGTTTGGGCACCCCTATTAATCTTAATCATTTTTAGTTCTAAATATTTTGGTATTTGCAACAGCCATTTCAGTTTGATATATCTAATAACTGATGGACAGTAATATTTCAGGATTGAAATGAGGTTTATTGTACTAACAGAAAATGTGCAATATGCATTAAACCAAAATTTGACCGGTGCAAAAGTATGGGCACCTCAACAGAAAAGTGACATTAATATTTAGTAGATCCTCCTTTTGCAAAGATAACAGCCTCTAGCCGCTTCCTGTAGCTTTTAATCAGTTCCTGGATCCTGGATGAAGGTATTTTGGACCATTTCTTTCTACAAAACAATTCAAGTTCAGTTAAGTTTGATGGTCGCCGAACATGGACAGCCCGCTCTCAAATGATCTGAAAACAAAGATTGTTCAACATAGTTGTTCAGGGGAAGGATACAAAACGTCTCAGAGATTTAACCTGTCAGTTTCCACTGTGAGGAACATAGTAAGGAAATGGAAGACTACAGGGACAGTTCTTGTTAAGCCCAGAAGTGGCAGGCCAAGAAAAATATCAGAAAGGCAGAGAAGAAGAATGGTGAGAACAGTCAAGGACAATCCTTAGACCACCTCCAAAGAGCTGCAGCATCATCTTGCTGCAGATGGTGTCACTGTGCATCAGTCAGCAATACAGCGCACTTTGCACAAGGAGAAGCTGTATGGGAGAGTGATGAGAAAGAAGCCGTTTCTGCATGTACGCCACAAATAGAGTTGCCTGAGGTATGCAAAAGCACATTTGGACAAGCCAACTTCATTTTGGAAACAAAGATTGAGTTGTTTGGTTATAAAAAAAGGCGTTATGCATGGCGTCCAAAAAGAAACAGCATTCCAAGAAAAACACTTGCTACCCACTGTAAAATTTGGTGGAGGTTCCATCATGCTTTGGGGCTGTGTGGCCAATGCCGGCACCGGGAATCTTGTTAAAGTTGAGAGTCGCATGGATTCCACTCAGTATCAGCAGATTCTTGAGAATAATGTTCAAGAATCAGTGACGAAGTTGAAGTTACGCTGGGGATGGATATTTCAGCAAGACAATGATCCAAAACACAGCTCCAAATCGACTCAGGCATTCATGCAGAGGAACAATTACAATGTTCTGGAATGGCCATCCCAGTCCCCAGACCTGAATATCATTGAACATCTGTGGGATGATTTGAAGCGGGCTGTCCATGCTCGGCGACCATCTAACTTAACTGAACTTGAATTTTTTGTCCAAAATACCTTTATCCAGGATCCAGGAACTGATTAAAAGCTACAGGAAGCGACTAGAGGCTGTTATCTTTGCAAAAGGAGGATCTACTAAATATTAATGTCACTTTTCTGTTGAGGTGCCCATACTTTTGCACCGGTCAAATTTTGGTTTAATGCATATTGCACATTTTCTGTTAGTACAATAAACCTCATTTCAATCCTGAAATATTACTGTGTCCATCAGTTATTAGATATATCAAACTGAAATGGCTGTTGCAAATACCAAAATATGTAGAACTAAAAATGATTAAGATTAATAGGGGTGCCCAAACTTTTTCATAGGACTGTATATGTAGCGAAAGAATCACTTTGAACCATCATTCAAAGAGGGGAAAAATACACTCCTAGCTGTTGTTTTCACGTTAGATAGTACTTCAATTCAGAGAAAGACACTCATGTCTGTTTTGTCATTTAGCCCCAATGGGTCCATTGCCTCTGTCCACAATATCCACTTTGCTTCACATTGGAGTAGTAATTTACCCCGATCCCCACCTTGTGGTGGTAAATCCACCCTTTCTATCGCAGCAAATTTTAGACAGTCTGCATTGCCATTATGGATCTCACAGATGTGTTTTATGAGGCGTGGGGATCCTTTACCTGTCTGAATGGACTTATAATGTTCGCGAAAGCGGACATACAGGGGTCTAATGGTTTTGCCGATATAATAGAAACCACATGGGCAATAAATCGCATAGACTATGAACTGCGTCTTACAGTTCAAAAACTGAGTTACTGTATGTTTAATTTTCCCCAGCGATAAAGTGTTGCTTTTGACGTTACAGCGACAAAAATTACAGTTATTACATTGAAAATGGCCTTTTGGCCAATGCAATCCTAACCAATTGATGTTTTTGTTGAGTAGTCAACTAGACACTAATGTGTCTTTGATAGTTCGACAGCGTCTAAAGCTTATGAGAGGCTTATTTTTAGCTCTAGGCAATAACACAGGGTCAGATTCAATAATACTCCAATTACGATGGATTGCTGTCCTTATTTGGTTAGCCATAGGGCTATATCTGAAAGTAAAGCTAAACCTATCATTAACTGTCCTTTGTTTTTTAGGGCTATTACTTAAAAGTTTGGATCTATCCATTTGTTTAGATCTTTCATATGCTTTTTCGATATTCAAGTGTGGATAGCCCCTCAATTTTAAACGTTTTTTTAATAGTTCTGCCTGTTTCTCAAAGGCTGTAATATCACTATTTATTCTTTTCAGACGTATGAACTGGCTGTACATACACTCCACGCTGTGCATCACATTCTACTCGTGCAAGGAAGCTCCTGCTCCTGATTCATGCTCCTGACTCCTTGTCTGGGTATATTGTGTGTTTTGTGACACTTGAAAAAGGGGAATCCCCGAAACGCTGTGTTGTAGCGTCGTGTTTTTAAGAAAGTGGAATAAAGTGTATTGGTTTATCCCAAGAGAGTAGCGCGGTTTTCTTCATATCCATCGGTCATTCTCCTGCATCTTCTGTTCCCTAAGGGGTTCTGGATTGAATTACTGCTGCTGCCAATCTTCCTTGTATTGTATTAACAATCTATTCCTGTGGTTGCTCGGTATTATCATTTGTTCTTCATCAGGCAGTGCAAAGTGACACAGCTGGAAAGCAACACTGTGCAGCTAAGGACAAAAGGGGTCGTAGGCCCTGCAGCTATAACTATGCTGTAGTATCTGAGATGAGGCAGACCAATGCACTTCCTAATTGAAGTGCGCCTACCACGGCTCCTAACCTTCTATCCAGCGGCTAGGATAAGGGGAGAGGAGGCCCTGAAAGTCCTAGGGACTGGAGTCACGGGGTCACACCTAAACAGAAAGCACAGTGTAAATGCAATGCAAAACAAAAGACTAAACAGCATGGAACCAGGGAGGACCACAAGTCCCAGCAAGACACAGAAGAGAAGGCGAGGTCAGACAAGCAAGAGGTCAAGCCAGGAGATATAATAAAAGGTACCAAATCAAAAGACAAGGGATAGTCAAAAATACAAGCCGGGTATACAAACCAAGAAACAGAATACAAACAGACAGGGAATCAGACTGAGCAGAGGAACCAGGAAACACAAGTGAATGGCTGGCAAGGATCCATGCTTGGGTGGGGTTTAAATAGCAGCAGAGAACACACCTGATGGCTAATGGCATGGAGACTGAGAGCAAGGAAAAGATTAACCCTTAATGACCTAAGCACACTCAATAGAACTCCTAACACGTCTCCCAGGGAGACGCCGTGCAGCAAGGAGACTGCGGCGACTCCGTATCCTGACAATAGGTCTTCAGGGGGGATTTTCTAGATTTTTATGTATCTTCGGGAGGAAGTACCAGCAAGGTTTTTTAGGATTGCTGATTAAAAAGTTTTTCTGCTGTCCTCCTGGAAATCACTTTTTCTACACCGAATCTTAAAAAGCTTTTTATCTTATTATTAATAGCAAAGATCGGATTTTTTTCAAGATTTTTATAAGTTTTACAGTCCGCGAGTTGTCTCTCAGCTTCTTTTATGTAGTATTCTCTGCTTATAATTACAGCGTTTCCGCCTTTATCAGCTTTTTTTCAACCACCCGGTTGAATAGGGGGGTTATAAGAAGATTTTACACCCTTATTAAAGGGCTCAAAAAATTCTGTATGACTCTGAATGGACGTACTATTAGATGGCCAATCAATAAGATCTAATAGCACATTTTGTTCTTCCTCATCTAAAATCCCAGAGGGCCAATTTTACAAGGTATATCACCACTATACTCATTTTGTTCCCCTGAAGGTTTATTGAAATAGTGTTTAAATAAATTGAGTTTCCTGACTCCCCTGAAGAGGTTGACTTCAAAGTCAACCTCATCAAAGGAATCAGTAAGACCAAAATTGAGCCCTTTTTCCAAAAGAGACAAACTAGCGTCACTCAAATGTACATCTGTTAAATTAACCATATATATTTTTGTCAGTTGTTAAGTCCTCCAGGAAACCTGCTTCCTTTTCATCCCTATGCATATTTCTTCTGCAACGTCCTTTTCAGACCGATCTTGTTCTAAAGGGACAAGTTGTTCTTACAAAAATACCTCACATTATGGCATATCAAAATTGGCATAAGGAAAATAGAACATACAACTCGGAAAAAGAACAAGCCAACCGTCAAATCAGCACAAGTTCAAACCTTTTATAAAAAAATATATACATTTTTATTAAATCTTTGGTAAATAATTACCACTAAAATCAAAATACAGCAGGGCAGATGGATTTAGCCGGAGACATACATAATAGACACTAAGAATAAAGACCTAAGGCGCTATGTTGAGTAACAATGATAACAAATACAGGTGAATGTAGGTAAATATACCCAATGGGTTCAAATTATGGCACTCAAAGGTATATAATCAATCATAGATATAACACAGTACATAATAGGTAGTAAATAATATAATAATTGATACTTGTGCTCTAAGACAGGGCACAACTATCAAGGTCAAGAGTATATTAGATAGTAATAATGTCCCTATCAAAGAGACATCCTCTCATATATACAATTCCACAAGTATTATAAATGATATTGTGTCCAACCTGAGCCCTGACAATACGATATGAAAGACCAAAGAGTCAGCCAAACATTTGCCCATCTAATCAAAAATTATATTCATTACTAGAGATGAGCGAACAGTGTTCTATCGAACTCATGTTCGATCGGATATTAGGCTGTTCGGCATGTTCGAATCGAATCGAACACCGCGTGGTAAAGTGCGCCATTACTCGATTCCCCTCCCACCTTCCCTGGCGCCTTTTTTGCTCCAATAACAGCGCAGGGTAGGTGGGACAGGAACTACGACACCGGTGACGTTGAAAAAAGTAGGCAACACCCATTGGCTGCCGAAAACATGTGACCTCTAATTTAAAAGAACAGCGACGCCCAGCTTCGCGTCATTCTGAGCTTGCAATTCACCGGGGACGGAGGTTTCCGTCCAATTAGCTAGGGGTTAGATTCTGGGTAGGCAGGGACAGGCTAGGATAGGAAGGAGAAGACAACCAACAGCTCTTATAAGAGCTAAATTCCAGGGAGAAGCTTGTCAGTGTAACGTGGCACTGACGGGCTCAATCGCCGCAACCCAGCTTTCCGCGGATCCTGAATGGAATACACTGACAGTGTATTCCCGTATACCCGATATATACCCCCGATACCCGTTCCAACGGTGTGCCCCCCCACCTTCACCCCAGAAATACCCTGCAAGTCCCCTAGCAATAGAATTGGGGCTATATACACCCACTATTTTTGCTACTGCCATATAGTGCCATTGTCTGACTGGGAATTCAAAGAATATATTGGGCTTACATATAACTTCAATTCCAGGGAGAAGCTTGTCAGTGTAACGTGGCACTGACGGGCTCAATCACCGCAACCCAGCTTTCCGCGGATCCTGAATGGAACACACTGACAGTGTATTCCCGTATACCCCATATATACACCCCAAATCCCCGTTCCAACGGTGTGCCCCCCCACCTTCACCTCAGAAATACCCTGCAAGTCCCCTAGCAATAGAATTGGGGCTATATACACCCACTATTTTTGCTACTGGTATATAGTGCCATTGTCTGACTGGGAATTCAAAGAATATATTGGGGTTACGTGCACCCACAATTTTTGCTACTGGTATATAGTGCCATTGTCTCACTGGAAATTCAAAGAATATATTGGGGTTACGTGCACCCACAATTTTTGCTACTGGTATATAGTGCCATTGTCTGACTGGGAATTCAAAGAATATATTGGGGTTACAAATACCCTCATTTCTTGCTACTGCCATATAGTGCCAGTTTCTGACTGGTAATTCAAAGAATATATTGGGGTTACGTGCACCCACAATTTTTGCTACTGGTATATAGTGCCATTGTCTGACTGGGAATTCAAAGAATATATTGGGGTTACAAATACCCTCATTTCTTGCTACTGGTATATAGTGCCAGTTTCTGACTGGTAATTCAAAGAATATATTGGGGTTACGTGCACCCACAATTTTTGCTACTGGTATATAGTGCCAATTTCTAACTGGGAATTCAAAATGCGCAAGGCTCCCGGAAAGGGACGTGGACGAGGCCGTGTGCGAGGTTGGGGGAATGGTTCTGGGGAGCAAGGTAGCAGTGAAGCCACAGGGCGTCCCATGCCTACTCCTGTGGGGCAGCAAGCATTGCGCCACTCCACAGTGCCAGGGTTGCTTGCCACATTAACTAAACTGCAGGGTACAAACCTTAGTAGGCCCGAGAACCAGGAACAGGTCTTGCAATGGCTGTCAGAGAACGCTTACAGCACATTGTCCAGCAGCCAGTCAGACTCTGCCTCCTCTCCTCCTATTACCCAACAGTCTTGTCCTCCTTCCTCCCAAAATTCCCAAGCTTCACAGAACAATAACCCCAACTGTCCCTGCTCCCCAGAGCTGTTCTCCGCTCCTTTCATTGTCCCTCAACCTGCCTCTCCACGTCACGATTCCACGAACCTAACAGAGGAGCATCTGTGTCCAGATGCTCAAACACTAGAGTCTCCTCCATCTCCGTTCAATTTGGTGGTGGATGACCAGCAACCCACCCTCATCGACGATGATGTGACGCAGTTGCCGTCAGGGCATCCAGTTGACCGGCGCATTGTGCGGGAGGAGGAGATGAGACAGGAGTTGGAAGAGGAAGTGGTGGATGATGAGGACACTGACCCGACCTGGACAGGGGGGATGTCAAGCGGGGAAAGTAGTGTGGATGTTGAGGCAGGTGCAGCACCAAAAAGGGTAGCTAGAGGCAGAGGCAGAGGTCAGCAGCTTAGGCGAAGCCAGGCCACACCTGGAATCTCCCAAGATGTTCCAGTTCGTACCCAGCCCCGAAAAACTCCCACCTCGAGGGCACGTTTCTCGAAGGTGTGGAGTTTTTTCAAGGAATGCGCCGAGGACAGATATAGTGTTGTCTGCACAATTTGCCTCTCGAAATTGATTAGGGGCTCTGAGAAGAGCAACCTGTCCACCACTTCAATGCGCCGTCATTTGGAATCCAAGCACTGGAATCAGTGGCAGGCAGCAACGGCAGGACAAAGGCCGCCTGCCGTTCACGCCACTGCCACTGCCTCTGCCACTGCCTCTGCCACTGCCACTGCTGACTGTGCTGGCGATGCACTCCAGAGGACGAGCCAGGACACCACTTCATCTGCCTCCGCCACTTTGTTGACTTCTACCTCATCCTCCCCTGGTCCTGTCTTATCTCCTTCTCCTGCACCATCAAAGGCACCATCAGGCGTTTCTTTACAACAACCCACCATCTCTCAGACATTGGAGCGGCGGCAGAAATACACTGCTAACCACCCACACGCGCAAGCCTTGAACGCCAACATCGCTAAACTGCTGGCCCAGGAGATGTTGGCGTTCCGGCTTGTTGAAACTCCCGCCTTCCTGGACCTGATGGCAACTGCGGCACCTCGCTATGCCGTCCCTAGCCGTCACTACTTCTCCCGGTGTGCCGTCCCCGCCTTGCACCAGCACGTGTCACTCAACATCAGGCGGGCCCTTAGTTCCGCGCTTTGCACAAAGGTCCACTTGACCACCGACGCGTGGACACGTGCATGCGGACAGGGACGCTACATTTCACTGACGGCACACTGGGTGAATGTAGTTGAGGCTGGGACTGCTTCCCAAACTGGCCCGGTGTACCTCGTCTCCCCGCCTAACATTCCTGGCAGGGACACGAGAAGAACACCCCCCTCCTCCTCCTCCTCTACCGCCTCCTCCTCCGCCACCGCCTCCTCCTCCACCACCGCCTCCTCCTCCGCTGTTAGATTGACCCCAGCTACGAGTTGGAAACGTTGCAGCACTGGCGTTGGTAGACGTCAGCAGGCTGTGCTGAAGCTGATCAGCTTGGGGGACAGACAGCACACTGCCTCCGAGGTGAGGGATGCCCTCCTCGATGAGACGGCAATATGGTTTGAGCCGCTGCACCTGGGCCCAGGCATGGTCGTTTGTGATAACGGCCGGAACCTGGTAGCAGCTCTGGAGCTTGCCGGACTCCAACATGTTCCATGCCTGGCCCACGTCTTCAACCTAGTGGTGCAACATTTCCTAAAGAGCTACCCCAATGTTCCAGAGCTACTGGTGAAAGTGCGGCGCATGTGCGCCCACTTTCGCAAGTCGACAGTAGCCGCTGCTAGCTTAAAATCTCTCCAGCAACGCCTGCATGTGCCACAACACCGGCTTTTGTGCGACGTCCCCACACGCTGGAACTCAACGTTTCAGATGTTGAATAGAGTGGTTGAGCAGCAGAGACCTTTGATGGAATACCAGCTACAAAACCCTAGGGTGCCACAAAGTCAGCTGCCTCAGTTTCACATCCATGAGTGGCCATGGATGAGAGACCTTTGTGACATCCTACGGGTCTTTGAGGAGTCCACAAGGAGGGTGAGCTCTGAGGATGTGATGGTGAGCCTTACAATCCCGCTCTTGTGTGTTCTGAGAGAATCCCTGATTGACATCAGGGATAACTCAGATCACACAGAGGAGTTAGGGATAGCATCCGATCCGTCACAGCTGGAGAGTAGGTCCACACATCTGTCTGCTTCCCTGCGTTTAATGGAGGAGGAGGAGGAGGAGGAGGAAGAAGAGTTGTCCGATGATGTGATGGTGATACAGGAGGCTTCCGGGCAACTTCGAATCGTCCCATTGTTGCAGCGCGGATGGGTAGACATGGAGGATGAGGAGGAAATGGAGATTGAACTTTCCGGTGGGGCCAGAGGAGTCATGCCAACTAACACTGTGGCAGACATGGCTGAGTTCATGTTGGGGTGCTTTACAACCGACAAGCGTATTGTCAAAATCATGGAGGACAACCAGTACTGAATCTTTGCTATCCTTGACCCCCGGTATAAAAACAACATCTCGTCTTTTATTCCGGTAGAGGGGAGGGCCAATCGCATCAATGCTTGCCACAGGCAATTGGTGCAGAATATGATGGAGATGTTTCCAGCATGTGACGTTGGCGGCAGGGAGGGCAGTTCCTCCAGTAGGCAACCAAGTTCTCACCGGTCCACACAAACGAGGGGCACACTGTCTAAGGTCTGGGACACCTTGATGGCACCCCCTCGCCAAAGTGCCGCCACGGAGGGTCCTAGTGTCACCAGGCGTGAGAAGTATAGGTGCATGTTGCGGGAATACCTTTCCGACCACAGCCCTGTCCTCTCCGACCCCTCTGCGCCCTACACGTAATGGGTGTCAAAGTAGGACCTGTGGCTTGAACTTGCCCTATATGCCTTGGAGGTGCTGTCCTGTCCTGCCGCCAGCGTCCTATCTGAGAGGGTGTTCAGTGCAGCCGGTGGCATCATAACTGACAAGCGCACCCGTCTGTCAGCTGAGAGTGCCGACCGGCTCACTTTGATAAAAATGAACCACCACTGGATAGAGCCTTCATTTTTGTGCCCACCTGTGTAAAGCACCCCAACATGAAACTCCATGTCTGTACTCAACCTCTCCAATTCCTCCGCATCCTCATACTCATCCACCATAAGCGTTGCACAATTCTGCTAATACTAGGCTCCCTCCACCCTGATTTCCCCCAACTCTGCTGGTTAGAGGCTCCCTCCACCCTGATTTCCACCAACTCTGCTGGTTAGAGGCTCCCTCCACCCTGATTTCCACCAACTCTGCTGGTTAGAGGCTCCCTCCACCCTGCTTTCCCACAACTCTGCTGGTTAGAGGCTCCCTCCACCCTGATTTCCACCAACTCTGCTGGTTAGAGGCTCCCTCCACCATGAATTGGTCCAAACTGGGGTTTTTAGAGGCTCCCTCCACCATGAATTGGTCCAAACTGGGCTGTTTAGAGGCTCCCTCCACCATGAATTGGTCCAAACTGGGGTTTTTAGAGGCTCCCTCCACCATGAATTGGTCCAAACTGGGCTGGTTAGAGGCTCCCTCCACCATGAATTTGCCCAAACTGGGCTGTTTAGAGGCTCCCTCCACCATGAATTTGCCCAAACTGGGCTGTTTAGAGGCTCCCTCCACCATGAATTTGCCCAAACTGGGCTGTTTAGAGGCTCCTTCCACCATGAATTGGTCCAAACTGGGGTTTTTAGAGGCTCCCTCCACCATGAATTGGTCCAAACTGGGCTGTTTAGAGGCTCCCTCCACCATGAATTGGTCCAAACTGGGGTTTTTAGAGGCTCCCTCCACCATGAATTGGTCCAAACTGGGCTGGTTAGAGGCTCCCTCCACCATGAATTTGCCCAAACTGGGCTGTTTAGAGGCTCCCTCCACCATGAATTTGCCCAAACTGGGCTGTTTAGAGGCTCCCTCCACCATGAATTGGTCCAAACTGGGGTTTTTAGAGGCTCCCTCCACCATGAATTGGTCCAAACTGGGCTGGTTAGAGGCTCCCTCCACCATGAATTTGCCCAAACTGGGCTGTTTAGAGGCTCCCTCCACCATGAATTTGCCCAAACTGGGCTGTTTAGAGGCTCCCTCCACCATGAATTTGCCCAAACTGGGCTGTTTAGAGGCTCCCTCCACCATGAATTGGTCCAAACTGGGGTTTTTAGAGGCTCCCTCCACCATGAATTGGTCCAAACTGGGCTGTTTAGAGGCTCCCTCCACCATGAATTGGTCCAAGCTGGGGTTTTTAGAGGCTCCCTCCACCATGAATTGGTCCAAACTGGGGTTTTTAGAGGCTCCCTCCACCATGAATTTGCCCAAACTGGGCTGTTTAGAGGCTCCCTCCACCATGAATTTGCCCAAACTGAGCTGTTTAGAGGCTCCCTCCACCATGAATTGGTCCAAACTGGGGTTTTTAGAGGCTCCCTCCACCATGAATTGGTCCAAACTGGGCTGGTTAGAGGCTCCCTCCACCCTGATTTCCACCAACTCTGCTGGTTAGAGGCTCCCTCCACCATGAATTGGTCCAAACTGGGCTGTTTAGAGGCTCCCTCCACCATGAATTGGTCCAAACTGGGGGTTTTAGAGGCTCCCTCCACCATGAATTGGTCCAAACTGGGCTGTTTAGAGGCTCCCTCCACCATGAATTGGTCCAAACTGGGGTTTTTAGAGGCTCCCTCCACCATGAATTGGTCCAAACTGGGGTTTTTAGAGGCTCCCTCCACCATGAATTGGTCCAAACTGGGGGTTTTTAGAGGCTCCCTCCACCATGAATTTGCCCAAACTGGGCTGTTTAGAGGCTCCCTCCATCATGAATTGGTCCAAACTGGGGTTTTTAGAGGCTCCCTCCACCATGAATTGGTCCAAACTGGGGTTTTTAGAGGCTCCCTCCACCATGAATTGGTCCAAACTGGGGTTTTTAGAGGCTCCCTCCACCATGAATTTGCCCAAACTGGGGTTTTTAGAGGCTCCCTCCACCATGAATTTGCCCAAACTCTGCTGGTTAGAGGCTCAATCCACCCTGATTTTCAAAACAAATGTTGGTGCCAACCTCAACTTACTACAAGGGCCAAATTCACTGCTGGTGACAAGCTCTCCTCACTGCAAGTGCCAAATACACATGTTTCAAGGTGTTTTCCTACTGTCAGAGAGGTGGTATTGAGTGTGTAAAGTGTGTAGTTGTTAGGCTGTGATGTTGGGGTAATAGAGGGTCTTTGGTGTGTTAGATGCCCCCAGGCATGCTTCCCCTGCTGTCCCAGTGTCATTCCAGAGGTGTTGGCATCATTTCCTGGGGTGTCATAGTGGACTTGGTGACCCTCCAGACACGGATTTGGGTTTCCCCCTTAACGAGTATCTGTTCCCCATAGACTATAATGGGGTTCGAAACCCGTTCGAACACACGAACATTGAGCGGCTGTTCGAATCGAATTTCGAACCTCGAACATTTTAGTGTTCGCTCATCTCTATTCATTACCTGTAGTCATGTTCAAGTAATAGCGATCAGCGAGACACCCAAAAGAAAGAGAATGACATGTAGAAGGACCACCCCAGGCGGGGTGTGCCCTGTCTTAGGTCTTTCACAGTTGTCTATAGTTTATTATTTTGACATTTATATACATTTGTCTTGATATATTATTTACTACCTATGATGTACTGTGTTATATCTATGATTGATTATATACCTTTCAGCGCCATAATTTGAACCCATTGGGTATATTTACCTACATTCACCTGTATTTGTTATCATTGTTACTAAAGGGACAAGTTGACCTGGATTCTTTCTAACCTGGCTTTTATTACTGTTAGAATAATTTATTTGATCGTCCGAAGTATTGGATTCGGTGTCGGATGTCCAGTATTCTTTTAACTTGGGTTTTTTGTTTATATTTTTCGGTTTGTCATTGGCAGATAGTCCATAAGATTTATTCTTTCTTCTAAATTGTTGCTGTTGTCTTTTCTTATTGTCTTTTCTTATCCTGTATAAACTTATCACGCTTTCTCTCTTTTATCTCAGCTTGTATCGTAGTTAATTTTTTATCCAGCCATTTAGATGTAACAGTGTACTGTTGTTCGTTTAAACGGGCTCTCAACTCAGTCTTCGCGTTGCATAAATCCGAGGTTACTGTTTCATATTCCTTTTCGTTTCTTTTTAATACCAGGCGAAGAATGGTCTGAGAATGCTCCAGATGTAAGCGCTTCCATTCAGTCATAAAAGTTTCATCGTTTTGAAAAATAGAGGGCTCCTTATATATTCAGAGTGCTCTAGGAACACAACCACACGAATTGTAGGACTGCAGTGAATTAATGGACCAAAATAATTGTGTCTCCATCTCCGCCAAATTGAGGATTTTCTGTTCCAGTGTCTTGGCACTGAAGTTCGTCTTTTTGGTTGCATAAACTGAAAAACGCCAATGTGTCCTCCCTCCCATTGTGAATAGTTGTTTCTTCTGTGACTTCCACCATAGTTTATTGTGGTTTATTTATTTCTCAAATGCAAAACATATGTATAAAGAAATTGAGAGTACCAAAAAGCATGCTCTATCCAGAAAAACGATATTGTACAAATGCCACGTACTATTCCTTTGTATAAATGAAAATGACAGTAATATTATTAGAATGTTCCAGTAATATGCTCTCTTGTTAATACCGTTTTCTCATTAAATGAACGGTATGATGCTACAATGGAGCGTTTCCGCTATATTAACTAAAATTGATAGTCCTATCATGTATTTAATAATTCTGTTTTGGATTCCATAGGTCCTTTTTTGGAATTAATCCAGGTGTTAAGCATGTATACAGATATTAGGATTGACGACGTCGCTCTCATGTATGCAAAAAATTGCCTATATACATGAAGAATACTTAATATTAGTGGCTTGTATTGCCATATATAATATTGGGCTACTTTAAATTTGGCGCTCGATACCTCGAATGATGATTGGTCACTTAATGTAGAAGCCTGTTTCCTCTCTGGTCCGGCTCTGAACAGGAGGAGGAATCAATAAGACGAGAGAGCTTGAATCTTATATCTATAGCGCATGCGCATGCCGCCACCACCTGATGGGCTGTCTCTGCTCTTACTGGTTTTCATTCAGGTCCTCCACCCAGGAAAAGGGGATGGGCGATATGCCGTCATTTGATTGGCTAGTAATACGGTAGATTCACCGTTTCTAAATTCTGCCTGATTGTGTCATGGTATATTTAAACCCGGAGTTCTAACTGTTTTGTGATTGCATCTAAGGCTTGAAAAAGCACTCTGAGGAGCGCGAAACGGCTGTTGCCTTTTTCACTCCCCTATAATGCTGTACCTCCCTCCCTTAGGCTGTTTTTAAAGCTTACCTTAATAAAGGATGTTGTTTTAGAAGAATACAACTGGTGGGTGAGTGCCCTGCCTACTTTTTTCTCATTTTTCAATATATTGCTCTATGCTAATTAATTTTGGATGTTGAGCACCACCTATGTTCTAAAGCTACAGTTGTTTTCTGTTGACTAACACACTTGCTAATAAGTCTAAGAATTATGGACTTTATTGAGAGTTAGCAGTGCCATCCTTGCTTTCCTCTATTACATGGCATTTGTATCAAATCTTTCTGTCTCTTCACGTAGTCCGATTTGTGTGCCACTATAGAATAGAATGCTTATAACGAAATTAAACAACCAATTAAAATAAATAATGTATTGACCAATGAGCTTATTAACTAATTAACACAGTGAATATTATGTTGCACTTTATGCTATATGCTCATACACTTTTGGGGGAATACCCCAAGTAGATGTTGCCATTTTCCGGAATTTGGGAAAGAAATATACAAGCGCTTGGAGAACAAACAGAAACAGATACCCTGGGGAATGATGAGATCCTGCCCTGGGCAGATATGAAATAGCAGAGAACAGGCATCAGTGTTACTTACAGCACAATCAAAGTTCTATAATGACTTAACGTTTAGAATAAAGATATACTGTAGCTCCTGTCTCTAACAGTAAGACCGAGCTCCCATCGAAGTCTGTGATGAACTAGGAGAGACTCACCTCTGGAGTAAGAAGTATGGGTTGAATGTAGGGTCCACTGATTTTTTTACATATCTGGCTGTGTCAGAGGTGAGATATATTTCCTGTAAGCACACCAAATTAAGACCATATCTTCTAGGGTGAAAATTTTTTTTTAACACTTTTTAGTGCTAATCATGTCCCATACATTCCAGGAGAGCAGTTTAAGGGTCGCAATAATGTAATGTTATCAGATTATGTACAATAGGGCAAAGGCTGCCTCTAACCCTAGCCATGGATGATAACTCTGTGGTGTTTGTGATATAAAAGGAAACATAAGAGGAAAACTCCCGAGCGCCGCCTCCATCTTCTACTGGCACACCCGTCCGCCGCGTCCTCTTTGATGTCTTCTTACGGCAATGGAGTCTTCGGGATCTAAATCCCACACATGCGCAGTCGGCTCTGCCATCAGGCTTTGGGCAGAGCCAACTGCACAAGTCTGTGTGGCCATTTTCTTGTGGCCGCTTACACAAAGGTACTGTGTGCACAGTCCGCTCGTATAAGCGTCCACAACAAAATAGCCGCACAGTAGAAGATGAAGATGGTGTGCCAGTAGAAGATGGAGGTGGAGAGTTTTCAAGCAGCACAGGGGTCGCCCCCAGTGCTGTTTGAGCGCAGAAGAATGCACCCAGTGCTGTCTAAAAACTCATTAGTATAACAAATCCTTCCCTCTTTGCTACCTTGCAGAAGGCTAGAAGGTTAAGTGCCCACTTACGGGTAGATTTTGAGAAGCATTCTAAACAGATGAAAGCATCCTACTATTGCTCGTTTAACAAGGCGAACAAATTAATGGCATAGCGAGTTAAGGCGGCTAGGATCAAGTTGAAAATTCCATTTATTTTTTCTAAAACAGCCAATACTAAAATGTTACACCCGCAGAATATTGCTGACGAGTTCAGTAATTATTACCAGGTTTTATATAATTTGAAGGATGACATAAACACCGTGCAGCCCAATAGCCAAGTTATCAACCAGTTTTTAAGTTCCCTGCAACTTCTCTCTGTCACCCAAACACAATTACAGTCTCTAAATGTTCCTACGTCTGCTCAAGAAGTTGCCAAGGCAATAGATGGTTTGAAAGATAATAAATCCCCTGGCCTAAATGGGTTCTGAGGGGAATATTATAAAATGTTTAAAATGCATATTCTTACTCATCTAACAGATGGTTTCAATTCAGCTATGTCTACAGGTATGTTTCCATTTCCCCCCAAGACGTTGTCTGCTACGATAGTGACCCTATCTAAACTGGGCAAAGATCCTTCTCTCCCCTCCAACTTCCATCCCATTTTGTTATTGAACACGGATGTCAAACTGTTTGCCAAGGTCCTTGCAAACCGACTCCTTGATGTTTTGATGACGCTGGTTGAACGGGACCGGGTAGGATTTACTAAGGGAAGACAGGCTCCGGATGGCACGAGATGGGTGATCACACTGATTGTATCAGCTCGAGCCCAGCGGATGCCTTCTCGGCTCCTTTCTTCGGATGTGGAGAAGGCGTTCGATGGAGTGGAGTTATTTGTTCGAGGTTCTATGTAAATTTGGCTTTACAGGTCCTATTACGACTGCAATCTTTGCACTCTAATTTAACCCATCAGCCCAGGTGTTAGTGAACGATGTCTTGTCCCACCCTTTCTCTATCACAAATGGAACAAGACAGGGATATCCGCTATACCCTGTAATATTTACTTTAATGATGGAACCCTTAGCAGAAAGAATTAGGTCCCATTCAGGCCTTGCTGGGATTAGATAGGGTAAGGCAGATCAAAGAATCAATTTATTTGCTGACTATGTGATTTTGTCTGTTTCATATGATGAGATTACACTAAATGCTGTATCTCAGACATTATCTGAGTTTGGCACTGTGTCATATTGTAAAGTAAATGAATCCAAATCCCACATTCTGGGGATTGGCCTCTCACCTTCTATTTTCCAATATATTAAAGACTGGTGCCCACAGTCGATACCATGTTTGGGAATACAGCTGACTCCAAACCCCAAGGATTTAGTCAAGGCCAACTTTTCAAGTTTACTAGCTTCCCTACAGAAAGAAATTGATGTCCTTACTAAGATTGAGAATGGTTGGATTGGAAGGATAGTACTTTATAAAATGTTGACACTCCCTATAATTCTGTATTATATAAGAACTTTGGTGATTCCGATACCTAAAACTGTTTTCCCGGGATTTCAGTGGTAGATTATGACATTCATATGGAACGGTTGCAAACCTAGAGTAGCCCTGCCGACCATTTTCAAATCAAGGAGTACTGGGGGAATGGGTGTCCCTATCATTATCATTTGGCGACAATTCTTGGCCAAATTAGATTTTGGCTTGCGCCCAAACATGACAAATTATGGAAGTGGAGGCTCAATTAGCTCAGGCTACCGACTGGGAAGGTTACTTATTGGCAACGGATCCCTCTAACTGCTTGATTTTTCCCATCTCTCCTGCCATACAGGCCACAGTGGGAGCATGGCGTGCCTTCTGTGTTATTTCAGTACATTTACACAACATTTCACATCTGTCATTAGAGTGGTGGAACAACTGTGGAATAAAATTCATTTCTGATCTATACAGAGGTGGTGTTATAGTACTCTTCTCTGCGTTGGTGGAGAAATGCAATCTATCTAACAGAGAATTGTTTATCTATACTAGATTAGCCTCTTACCTATAAGATAATCCTTTGACTCAGGTGCGATTGCCACAACCGGTACTCTTACTCTTGACGGTACCTTCCATAACACCAAACATATGAGCTTATGGGAAGATGACCTGGGCTGTAGATTTAATACTAACTGTTGGTGATAGGCGCATATTTGGGCAAAGAGATCCACAGTGTTTGCTTTGGACTGGGAACAGTACAGTAAGCTACTCTTAAGATGTTATTATTCCCCCTCCGTCTTGCAAAGACTTTCCCTACATGTCCCACTGTTGTTATAGAGAGTGCGGAGGAGCTAGTTCATTGTTCCATATATTTTGGCATTTTCCATTATTCGTCCCTTCTGGGTGTCGGAATTCTCTCTGTGTGGTGGAGGAGTGAGATGTTTGCCAGGGATGGAGTTACTCCTGCTGGGTATATATAAGCTAACTAGCAAACATAGAATGGTTGTATGCCAAGTACTGGGAGCTGCTCACCTACTCATCGCATGCAGGTGGAAGTCCACCTCCTGCCCATCCCTGTCTGAATTGATTTCCATGTGGAGTCGGGTTGAGGTAGTAGAGAACTTCATACAGTTATGGTTTTATGATGATATTGTGCCAGGGAAAGATGCTACCATTATGACAATTAGATCTTCTGGTGCGTAGTAGTGAAACGCACGTTTTTAACCCAAAAACTTTAAGCCTACGGGCCTGGGAAGAGCCCAGGCCCAGTTCTCGTTATTTAAAGGGTATTGAGTTATCATTTCAGATCTAAGAGAGAAAGACACATACATGAATATAAATTCATGACATTGTTTCAGACACTAGAGTGTGGGATTAATGCATCACAGGGGTTCATGTCTTTTTACAGTAGCGTGTGATCTGACAAGGACCTGTAAGTGTTTATATTGTCTCCACCAATTACCACATTGTCTTGACCAAATGTCTCCACCAATTGCTTACATTGTCTCACCAACTACTAACAACCCCCCCCTCCTCCTGAAATCTAACACCCTTTGTGCCTGCTCTGTGTATATATATATATATATGCATCCTTCAAAAATGTTTTTAAATTTGCTTTGACAAAGGAGCCTTTTGTGCTTCGAAACGTTAGCCATTTGTCATCATTATGAGTTAGCCATTAAAAAGGTATCAACTACTGAAGATCACCAAGTTTTCGTGTTTTTTTATATTTCCAACCCACTGGCTAACACGGTACAACAACGAACATTTTCCTTTTACCAAATGGAGGATACCAGAATCTACCGGACCATCATGGACCTAAAGACACTTCTGAAGAAACTGGCACAACTGGACAGCGACATCTTTTTTCTATCTAAATGCAAAAAGGAGAAATTAATTCCTAAAGGACTCAGGCTCACAAACCCCATCGCATCTACCTATAATACTCACTATGCACAAAATTTGTGTTATAGAACTTCAGAGAGACTCAGAAACCATCTCATACATCTCTTCTACGGCATCAAGAGCAAAGTCCAAAAGGAAATTACAACAAAATGGAACAACATCGAGGAAAATTCCAGGATAACATTACTACAACACTATGAGAAACTGCAGATATCTCTGATCCTCAATAAGCGAAAGAAACTCCACGGACTGAGACGTGATGCAGGTTTCTACAAGAACACACACAAAGCAAGATATATATCTAACAACAACCAGAATCACACACATGCTGATTTGGAAACACAGAACTGTGTGATCAATCTCTCCACCTATGAACCCACCAAAGCAGAATTTGGGGTACTCTCCAGGGGACTCTCATTTTGTCCTTCTAAAACCATGGACAAAATTGAACTGTGCAGTGACATGGAGGATTTTTTCAGGAGGCTGCGCCTGAGAGAATATTTTCATGACACAGAGGAGACCCAACCCACCCCTTCAGAGGTTCACAGCTTAACTAAGAAGGAGACATCTGATTGGACACCTCCAACTGGACGAAATTTCGTTCTGGATAATTATATAGACTGTTTCAGACACATGGTCAATTCAACTATACTGGATACAAATAAAGCCCTGCCGTCTAACATCACTGCCCAGGAAAGAAGGGCTATAAAATCTCTGAGAAATAATAACGACATCATCATTAAACCAGCGGACAAGGGTGGCGCTATAGTCATGATGAACACATCAGACTACATACAGGAGGCACACAGACAGCTGAATGACACGCACTACTACTCTAAATTAGATTCAGACCCCACAGTGGAGTACTCTAAAAAACTGAAAAAAGTTATCTCTGGCCTAACTGATGGAGCCAAAGGCCTAAGCAGCCTCATACCAACAAGCCCAAGAATGGGAACTTTTTATATGCTCCCTAAACTACACAAACCTGGGAACCCAGGGAGACCGATCATTTCATGTGTGGGGACACTGACTGAACAGATCTCTGGATGGGTGGAGGGCACTCTGAAACCCTTAGTGAAGGATACAGCCAGCTACCTTCAGGACACCACAGACCTATTAAATAAACTAGCCACTATAGGTCCCCTTCCAGATGGAACCATCCTGGCCACCATGGATGTAGAATCCCTGTACTCCAACATCCCACACCAGGATGGTGTAAACGCCTGCCAGTTTTTCATGGAAAAGCGAGGTATGAGCGCTGAATCAGTGGTGAAACTCACGAAATTCATCCTCACCCACAATTACTTTTCTTTTGGTGACTGTATCTATCTACAGCAGACTGGCACCGCAATGGAGAGCAAAATGGCGCCACAGTACGTTAATCTCTTCATGGCCAAGCTGGAGAGTGACTTCCTCTCCACCTGCACCACCAGGCCTCTAGCCTACTACCGATTCATTGACGATATCCTAATCATTTGGACTGGGTCTGAACAACAGCTGAAAACCTTCCATGAACTATTCAACCAATTCCATCCCACCATCAACCTGACGCTCAATCACTCCTTCTCGGAAATAAACTTCCTAGACACAGTCATCAAGATACAGGACAACAAAATTGAGACATCACTGTATCGGAAGCCGATTGACCGACCAACCTACCTAGGATGGGACAGCTTTCATCCGAAACACATAAAGAACTCTATTGTGTACAGCCAGGCCATCAGATACCATCACATATGTTCTAACCCTGCAGATAGAGAAGAACACCTCGGAGTCCTCAGAGACACATTCTTGAGGCAGGGTTACCATCCAAGAATGATTGATAACCAAATCACCAGAGCCATCAGGATACCAAGATCGGAGTTATTAAGATACAATACCAAACAGGAGAACAACCGAGTGCCCCTGGTTGTCACTTATAACCCCCACCTGGAGGCGCTGAGAGGTATCACACGCAAATTACATCCACTACTACAAAAAGACAACCGTCTAACATCCATATTTCCGGACCCCCCTCTCCTGTGCTATAGACAGCCACCAAACCTCAGGAATATGATGGTCAGTAGCTCACTATCATCCCCAACTAACACAGGAACATTTCCATGTGGGAATAAGAGGTGCAAAACCTGCCCCCACATACTGACCACTGACAGGATAGAGATACCAAACTCGAACAAGGAATATAACATTCCAGGTACCTTCACCTGCAGCACATCCAATGTAGTGTATTTAATTATGTGTACCAAATGCTCCACTGAAAATCTGTATGTTGGAGAGACCGGACAGCAACTTAGACTGCGCATGAACTCACATCGCCATACTATTAAAGAACAAAGATCTGACCTTCCCGTGTCAAAACATTTTTGCAGGGGGGACCACAACATTACCAATGACATGAAAATTCTGATTTTGAGAGGGAATTTCAGATCTAAGAGAGAAAGACGCATACATGAATATAAATTCATGACATTGTTTCAGACACTAGAGTGTAGGATTAATGCATCACAGGGGTTCATGTCTTTTTACAGTAGCGTGTGATCTGACAAGGACCTGTAAGTGTTTATATTGTCTCCACCAATTACCACATTGTCTCGACCAAATGTCTCCACCAATTGCTTACATTGTCTCACCAACTACTAACAACCCCCCCCTCCTCCTGAAATCTAACACCCTTTGTGCCTGCTCTGTGTATATATATATATATATATATGCATCCTTCAAAAATGTTTTTAAATTTGCTTTGACAAAGGAGCCTTTTGCGCTTCGAAACGTTAGCCATTTGTCATCATTATGAGTTAGCCATTAAAAAGGTATCAACTACTGAAGATCACCAAGTTTTTGTGTTTTTTTATATTTCCAACCCACTGGCTAACACGGTACAACAACGAACATTTTGATTTCCATGGTATCGCTGAACTACTAATTTGAATAAATCTTTGCTCGCAATGGTGGAAACTTAGACAAGTTTCGAAAGAATTTGGAAATTTGGTCGGCTTCCTTCCCCTCACCAGTGGTTCACTGATAGTACGTGTCTGTGTAGGTCTTACTGAGAGATCATCTTGTTGAATACTTTCTAACACCCCTGGAATGCATTCACAAATCCCAGTCTCCAATTCATAGATATTTAGCATTTGGCATGGGTAGGTCTGCGATATCCTTAAGCAGCGGACCGTCTCATTTCATTTCATTTCATTTCATTTCTTTATCTCTTTGACAGATTCCAAGTGTTCCTCTCCCTTCCTTCTGTTTTTTAGACCTGCTATTGTTGTTGTTCATATTTGTGTTTCAGCTCACGGCCAAAAATTACATATATTTATGTTCAAATGTTAATTAATATGCCTACCATACGTTATTCACGTTTTATTTTAAAATAAGCCTAATACTTTTCTTGATGTGTATATTGTCTTGCCATGTAAACCTGTATTATTTGCTGTTCTGACCTTTTGTTTTGTATTTTGAAAAATTTCAATAAAAAACCATTGTCTTAAAAAAAAGATGTTCAGTAGAGTCAATTCTAACCAGCTGAGAGAGAAGCTTAGCAGCATAAACGGGGACAATATCCTCAAAGTGACAGGAACACAAAAAGCATTCTAAATAGGACCACTAAAAAACATATATTTATGGGATATAGCCGGCCAGACATCATAGAAAACCAATATGGCTAACTAAAACAGTAAGAATTGTAATGAGGGATAAAAAGGACAATGTATTAAAAAAAACTATAAAGAGAAAAATGCACTACCGTTCAAAAGTTTAGGGTCACTAGCGCAGTTTTTTTCAATGAAGATAACATTAAATGAATCAGAAATACACTATATACATTGTTAATGCGGTAAATGACTATTCTAGCTGCAAACGTCTGGTTTTTAATGCAATATCTACACTCACTGGCCACTTTATTAGGTACACCATGCTAGTAACGGGTTGGACCCCCTTTTGCCTTCAGAACTGCCTCAATTCTTCGTGGCATAGATTTAACAAGGTGCTGGAAGCATTCCTCAGAGATTTTGGTCCATATTGACATGATGGCATCACACAGTTGCCGCAGATTTGTCGGCTGCACATCCATGATGCAAATCTCCCGTTCCACCACATCCCAAAGATGCTCTATTGGATTGAGATCTGGTGACTGTGGAGGCCATTGGAGTACAGTGAACTCATTGTCATGTTCAAGAAACCAGTCTGAGATGATTCCAGCTTTATGACATGGCGCATTATCCTGCTGAAAGAAGCCATCAGATGTTGGGTACATTGTGGTCATAAAGGGATGGACATGGTCAGCAACAATACTCAGGTAGACTTTGGCGTTGCAACGATGCTCAATTGGTACCAAGGGGCCCAAAGAGTGCCAAGAAAATATTCCCCACACCATGACACCACCACCACCAGCCTGAACCGTTGATACAAGTCAGGATGGATCCATGCTTTCATGTTGTTGACGCCAAATTCTGACCCTACCATCCGAATGTCGCAGCAGAAATCGAGACTCATCAGACCAAGCAACGTTTTTCCAATCTTCAATTGTCCAATTTCGATGAGCTTGTGCAAATTGTAGCCTCAGTTTCCTGTTCTTAGCTGAAAGGAGTGGCACCCGCTGTGGTCTTCTGCTGCTGTAGCCCATCTGCCTCAAAGTTCGACGTACTGTGCGTTCAGAGATGCTCTTCTGGCTACCTTGGTTGTAACGGGTGGCTATTTGAGTCACTGTTGCCTTTCTATCAGCTCGAACCAGTCTGGTCATTCTCCTCTGACCTCTGGCATCAACAACGCATTTCCGTCCACAGAACTGCCGCTCACTGGATGTTTTTTCTTTTTCGGACCATTCTCTGTAAACCCTAGAGATGGTTGTGCGTGAAAATCCCAGTAGATCAGCAGTTTCTGAAATACTCAGACCAGCCCTTCTGGCACCAACAACCATGCCACGTTCAAAGGCACTCAAATCACCTTTCTTCCCCATACTGATGCTCAGTTTGAACTGCAGGAGATTGTCTTGACCATGTCTACATTCCTAAATGCACTGAGTTGCCGCCATGTGATTGGCTGATTAGAAATTAAGTGTTAACGAGCAGTTGGACAGGTGTACCTAATAAAGTGGCCGGTGAGTGTACATAGGTGTATAGAGGCCCATTTCCAGAAACCATCACTCTGGAGTTCTAATGGTACATTGTGTTTGCTAACTGTGTAAAAAGGCTTAGGCTGAGTTCAGATGGGGTTATTTGGTCCGGAAACTGAGGCAGAGGCCTCCTCAGTATCCGAACCAAAAACCGGGTAGCTGCGACTTGATGCCGGAGCGCACTCCGCTGGGCCTAGTCTGGAGGAGGCTGTGTCTTCAGGCAGATTCGCGAGACAAATTGGCCTGAAGAATGAGCATGTCTGTTCTTTTTTCCGGGAGCCAGAACAAACGGCTCCCGGAAAAAAGACCTGACCGGCTCCCATTGATTTCAATGGGAGACGTCTTTTTGGTCGGGATTTTGAGGCGAATACAGCCTTATGGATGCTTAGAAATCCCTTGAAAACCCTTGTGCAAGTATGTTAGCACAGCCGGAAACAGTTTTGCTGGTTAAAGAAGCTATAAAACTGACCTTCCTTTGGGCTAGTTTAGTATCTGGAGCATTACACTTGTTGGTTCGATTAAACTCTCCAAATGGCCAGAAAAAGAGAACTTTCATGTGAAACTCAACAGTCTATTCTTGTTCTTAGAAATGAAGGCTATTCCATGCGAGAAAGTGCCAAGAAACTAAAGATTTCCTACAACAGTGTGTACTACTCCCTTCAGAGGACAGCATAAACAGGCTCTAACCAGAGTAGAAAGAGAAGTGGGAGGCCCCGTTGCACAACTGAGCAACAAGACAAGTACATTAGTCTCTAGTTTGAGAAATTGATGCCTCACAGGTCCTCAACTGGCAGCTTCATTAAATAGTACCCACCAAACGCCAGTGTCAATGGCTACAGTGAAGAGGCAACTCCAGGATGCTGGCCTTCAGGACAGAGTGCAAAGAAAAAGCCATATCTGAGACTGGCTAATAAAAGGAAAAGATTAATATGGGCAAAAGAACAGAGACATTGGACAGAGGAAGATTGGAAAAAAGTGTTATGGACAGATGAATCTAAGTTTGAGGTCTTTGGATCACACAGAAGAACATTTGTGAGATGCAGAACAACTGAAAAGATGCAGGAAGAGTGTCTGATGCCATCTGTCAAGCATGATGGAGGTAATGTGATGGTCTGGGGTTGCTTTGGTGCTGGTAAAGTGGGAGATTTGTACAAGGTAAAAGGGATTTTGAATAAGGAAGGCTATCACTCCATTTTGCAACACCATACCATACCCTGTGGACAGCGCTTGTTTGGAGCCAATTTCATCCTACAACAGGACAATGACCGAAAGCACAACTCCAAATTATGCAAGAACTATTTAGGGAAGAAGCAGGCAGCTGCTATTCTATCTGTAATGGAGTGGCCAGCGCAGTCACCAGAGCTCAACCCCATTGAGCTGTTGTGGGGGTAGCATGACCGTATGGTATGCAAAAAGTGCCCATCAAACCAATCCAATTTCTGGGAGGGTCTTCTGGAAGCATGGGGTGAAATTTCTTCAGATTACCTCAGCAAATTAACAGTTAGAATAACAAAGGTCTGCAAGGCTGTAATTGCTGCAAATGGAGCATTCTTTGACGAAAGCAAAGTTTGAAGGAGAAAATTATTATTTCAAATAAAAATCATAATTTCTAACCTTGTCAATGTCTTGACTATATTTTATATTCATTTTGCAACTCATTTGATAAATAAAAGGCGAGTTTTCATGGAAAACACAAAATTGTCTGGGTGACTCTAAACTTTTGAGCGTTAGTGTAAATTGTGCAAAAGACAAATAAAGGAGGCGAAGATCGAGGCTGAGAGAGAAATTGCCAAGGAAAGTAAAAGTAATCCAAAATTACTCTTCAATTACATAAATAATAAGAGAATAAAACCTGACAATGTGGGCCCTCTCAAAAATAATCCATGTGTATTGGTGGAGGTGGATAAGGAAAAGGCACAACTACAGTCCTATGAAAAAGTTTGGGCACCCCTATTAATCTTAATCATTTTTAGTTCTAAATATTTTGGTATTTGCAACAGCCATTTCAGTTTGATATATCTAATAACTGATGGACACAGTAATATTTCAGGATTGAAATGAGGTTTATTGTACTAACAGAAAATGCGCAATATGCATTAAACCAAAATTTGACCGGTGCAAAAGTATGGGCACCTCAACAGAAAAGTGACATTAATATTTAGTACATCCTCCTTTTGCAAAGATAACAGCCTCTAGTCGCTTCCTGTAGCTTTTAATCAGTTCCTGGATCCTGGATAAAGGTATTTTGGACAAACAATTCAAGTTCAGTTAAGTTTGATGGTCGCCGAGCATGGACAGCCCGCTTCAAATCATCCAACAGATGTTCAATGATATTCAGGTCTGGGGACTGGGATGGCCATTCCAGAACATTGTAATTGTTCCTCTGCATGAATGCCTGAGGATTTGGAGCTGTGTTTTGGATCATTGTCTTGCTGAAATATCCATCCCCGGCGTAACTTCAACTTCGTCACTGATTCTTGAACATTATTCTCAAGAATCTGCTGATACTGAGTGGAATCCATGCGACCCTCAACTTTAACAAGATTCCCGATGCCGACATTGGCCACACAGCCCCAAAGCATGATGGAACCTCCACCAAATTTTACAGTGGGTAGCATGTGTTTTTCTTGGAATGCTGTTTCTTTTTGGACGCCATGCATAACGCCTTTTTTTTTATAACCAAACAACTCAATTTTTGTTTCCAAAATGAAGCTGCCTTGTCCAAATGTGCTTTTTCATACCTCAGGCAACTCTATTTGTGGCGTACGTGCAGAAACGGCTTCTTTCTCAACACTCTCCCATACAGCTTCTATTTGTGCAAAGTGCGCTGTATAGTTGACCGATGCACAGTGACACCATCTGCAGCAAGATGATGCTGCAGCTCTTTGGAGGTGGTCTGTGGATTGTCCTTGACTGTTCTCACCATTCTTCTTCTCTGCCTTTCTGATATTTTTCTTGGCCTGCCACTTCTGGGCTTAACAAGAACTGTCCCTGTGGTCTTCCATTTCCTTACTATGTTCCTCACAGTGGAAACTGACAGGTTAAATCTCTGAGACAGCTTTTTGTATCCTTCCGCTGAACAACTATGTTGAACAATCTTTGTTTTCAGATCATTTGAGAGTTGTTTTGAGTAGCCCATGATGCCACTCTTCAGAGGAGATTCAAATAGTAGAACAACTTGCAATTGGCCACCTTAAATACCTTTTCTCATGATTGGATACACCTGGCTATGAAGTTCAAAGCTCACTGAGGTTACAAAACCAATTTTGTGCTTCAGTAAGTCAGTAAAAAGTAGTTAGGAGTATTCAAATCAATAAAATGATAAGGGTGCCCATACTTTTGCACCGGTCAAATTTTGGTTTAATGCATATTGCGCATTTTCTGTTAGTACAATAAACCTCATTTCAATCCTGAAATATTACTGTGTCCATCAGTTATTAGATATATCAAACTGAAATGGCTGTTGCAAACACCAAAATATTTAGAACTAAAAATGATTAAGATTAATAGGGGTGCCCAAACTTTTTCATAGGACTGTATTAAATGCCTTCTTCTCTACAGTGTTTACACATGAAAATCCAGTGGCCAGCAACATGATTAGGGGTAATGTCAACTCTCTTTTGTATGTAAATGAGCTCTCTCGCAGCACTGGGGGCGGGCCCCAGCACTCAAACAGCACTGGGGGTGTTCCCAATGCTGCCAGAGAGCTCTCCAGCGCCGCCTCCATCTTCTTCTGCGACTAGGTCTTCACCGTGTCTTCTTCTGGCGGCGTCTTCTTAATTTTAGGCCTTGGGCCTAGTGCAAGCCGACTGCGCATGCCCGCCGGACATGAGAAAATGGGCGCTTACAATACATTTACATACCGAGAAAAAACGGGATTGCAGGCGAACGGCGGCATGAAGAAGAAAAGGAAGGGTAGGAGACGAATAGCCTTTCTTAAGGATATTCCGACATGTTAGGGAGAAAAAATTGTGTTTAAAGATAGAATCCCTTTAAGGATTCAATAATGACTGGGTCTGTTTCACAGGATTGGCGACTAGCAAACGTGGTGTCAATTTCCAAAAAAGGGTCTAAAAGTGAACCTGGAAGTTATAGGCCAGTAAGTTTGTCTTCCGTGGTGGGTAAGATATTTGAGAACTTTCTAAGAGATGCTATCCTGTAGTGTCTCAATGTAAATAATCTGATAACATCCAATCAGCATGGGTTTATGAGGAATCGGTCCTGTCAGACTAATCTGATCAGCTTCTACTGTTGTAGGCTGGACATGGGTAATGCAGTGGAAGTGGTGTATCTAGACTTTTCAAAGGCTTTTGATACTGTATCACATAAAAGGTTGGTATTCAAAATAAGAATGTTGGGACTGGGGGAAAACAATGCATTTGGATTCACCACTGGCTCAGTGATAGGAAACAGGGTACTTGTTAATGGTAAATACTCAGACTGGGTCACGGTCACCAGTGGGGTGCCACAGGGGTCAGTATTGTGTCCTCTCCTGTTTAATATCTTTATTAATGACCTGGTAGAGGGTTTACAGAGCAGGGTGTTCATATTTGCAGATGATACTAAACTTTGTAAAATAATCAAAAATGAGGATAGTAAAATATTATGGGGGATCTATGGAAGCTGGAAACATGGGTGGAGCCTTGGAAAATTCCACACCAATTTCTGTCAAACAGAAAAAAACACCAAATTCCTATGTGCTAAATCCCCTCCCCTTTGTGATCAATGAGGCCCCAACAAGTGGGACCCCTAACTAATCAGTATAATAAAGGGTTTCAGTCACTCACTAGAGTGCAGCTCCTTTACTGAAGTAATGCTACAGCACTACTGAAGTGCAAAGAATTTCTCTACATTGCTGTTGTACAATACATTAGACATTGTGATGTTCCACATAAGTGGACAGTAAAAGACTTTAGTCTTTATGCAGAATTTCATAGGACCTTGCAATGAGAGGGAACACTGAAACAGCCTTACAATGAATGGACAGTGTCTAAGCTAAAGATAAGCAAACCCCATAAGATTCATTTCATCCTGTGTTCGGACGAAGCATTCTCCCAGGTCGATCTAATGTCAGAAGGGAAATTAATATACTTTGCAGTCACTTCAGACCAGGGAAGGTGACAAAAAAAAAACGTTTATACTAACCTTCCATTAACTCTTTTGGGCCTTCTCACTGTTGGAGATTTAGCATCATGTTCAATATGCTATTTGTACATTTTACACAATTGAATGGTCTATTTTAATGCAAATTATTCTACCAAAGAACTGAGAATTTCAGGGTCTTTTGGTATATATAAATGTTTCCTTTGTAGTAATTTTATTGAACTGCTTGAGGATGAGACCAGTTTAGTTTAATAATGCATACCAGTTTCACAATAATATACTTCATTGTGTTAATCTACTTTTCTGCTTCAACAACCACCAATGTGGACCGCAATGAATTCACTGAACTACATTTTCTCTAATTGAATTGTTCTCATTCAGCAAATATGTCACTGGCCAAATTTTAATTTCCTGAGCACCATTAGATTCAGAGTAACAATTAGAAATGGTTGGAACTAGCCCGGTGATCAAAGAAGACATTTTTCAAATAATTTAAATATATACTAGACTATACTGTACTTTTTTAAAAGTAATATGTCAAATTTGCTGGATATAAGAAAATAGAACTTACGGTACCTTTAAGGTAAGAGCTTTCTGAACATCCACTGTGATGTATGAGGAGGTTACTGTGGAGGGATGGGGAAGAGGAGCAGAGCTTCACCTCCTAATGCCAGCAGTGGATCCTGTGTTATCTGCCTCCAGCTTTATAATACAAGTGCTACATGGTAACTGCTTATCATGCATCTAGAGTACATATCAGAAGCTGAACTGTGACAGACATGTGAGGGCTCAGTGACTAGTGAAAAATGGAATGTTTAATAATAATAATAAATTTTATTTATATAGCGCCAACATATTCCGCAGCGCTGTACAATTTGTAGGGTTCAGATACAGACAGATACAAAACAAAGAACGTCTAAATGTTTAAGATATTATATTATAAAAAGTGACTTAAACTTTTGTTTGAAGTAGCAAAAAACTTGATTTCAGCAATAGGTCATTTTCAGATGATAGTTACACTCTAATCCTTTCAGTTTCTGAAGCTACTTCCTTTCTTTTCTAATGTAAATTGTGAGACCCATATAGGGCCCACAATATACATTTTTTCGCCCATCAGTAAGTTTTGGAGTATAGGAGGAAATCCACGCAAACATGGGGAGAACATAAAAACTCCTGGCAGATGTTGCTCCTGGCAGGATTCAAGCCCAGGACTCCAGCGCTGCAAGGCTGCAGTGCTAACCACTGAGCCACCGTTTTGCCCCTCTGATCTTTTTCTCTTGCTTGCCCTAATTCACTGCATTTTCCTGCAGCAGACAATAGTGGGAACACAATGTAAGATTTTTAGAGCTTCTATTGAGTTCAATGCTAGCTGTATTAATTCCTATGCACTCAGCTTTCCCTATTGGTGGCTGTAGGCAACAAGTTTTATCACTGTAAAACTGAGAGAGCAGTATCAATGTATTTTTACTAAATGTATTTTTATAAAATGGGAACTGACAAGGCATGTCAAAATGATTTTGACATAAAATTGAGACTTTTTGTCCTGCTGTAATAGTATGACATGGGAAGTTGTTAGTTATCCACCATACCATACTATTATAACATGAGTATGTTGCTCGCTTTTAGCTGTAACACTCTAAGTCAGAGATGCCATGTAAGGGGTTTAGCAAAACTTCAGGGGGCACCGTTTTTTGTTTTTTTTCCGTGTCAGGCCTGTCTTCTTCATTCCTGTCTATGCTCTTGCTTCTAGTAGGATCTCTGACAAGCTGACAACCATTACATATTCTAATACTTCAGTACTGAAGTGTAAAATACTGAACAAGCAATCAGATGATTGCTGGTTCAATTCCCATAGTGGGATTAAAAAAAGAATGTAGAAAAAATGTTTTTAAAAATTGATCAGAAATATAAAATAAATTAATGAAACGCAAATAAAAAGACCCCTCTACCATATAAAATTGTGAGAAAACAAATGTTGGGTGCGCTTTCTACTACTACTACTACTTGTGTAAATTTAAAATTTTGAGTTAAAGTAACCTCTCATTGTGAAATATTTTTTTTAGTTGTTAATGAATTATATGAAACACCTGTGTGACAAAAGTAATTATTACCATGGGCAACACAGTGGCTTAGTGGTTAGTACTGCAACCTTGCTGTGCTGGAATCCTGGGTTCGAATTCTGCCAGGAAGCAACATCTGCAAGCAGTTTGTATCACATCTACATTAAAAAAAAAAAAAGTGCTTACTACCTGACTTGAAGCATTCCATGAGGGAAGTGGTCACTTTTTAAGATTTTGCATAGTACATGTACTTTAGGTATTCCATAAAAGCAATATGGAATCTGAAAATTACACCTGCAAAAAAGCCATATTGCTCATTTTCTGTTCTAATACCGGGTTCACACATAGTTTTTTGGTCTGGATTTTGACGTGGAATCCACATCAAATCCGGACCAAAAAACTGCCTCCCATTGAATTCAATGGGAGCCGGTCATTTCAAAAACTCGCCTCCCACTGAATTCAATGGGAGCCGGGAAGAAACCGCTCGTGGAATAAAGAAGCGACCTGCCCTTTCTTCCCGCGGATTCCGCGACTGAAATCAGGTGCGCAAAATTCCCTCCGAACTAGGCCTATTCATTTGGGCCTAATCCAAAGCGGTATTCCACGACTGGATGCCGGAAAACTCTGTGTGCACTGCACCGGCATCCAGTCATGGCTAGCCTTGGGGTAGATTTTTTCTTTTTTTTTTAACTCAGGTTTATTGACAGAAAAAATAAACAGAACAATGTAGTCACATGCACTGCAAAAATCTCGAGGCGCAGCTCGGAGTTCCAGAAAGCAAAAAAGGGCAAAAGCATATAAGGCTACAACACAATTGAGTCAATAAACACCTTTTAGGTTTTTTCATAATTATTATAACACAAAATAAGGGAAGGGAATTGGGATACATAAAGGTAGGGGAGTTGGGAGCAGATACTCACAGACAAGGGAGAGAACACATAGAAGAAGAGGAGGGGGTAGATGAGAGAAAGAAAGAAAACAGAAAGAGGGAGAGAAGAAACAAGACAGAAGAAGGGGAGAAAGAGGCAGACCTAGAGGAAAGAAGTAGAAAAAAGGGGGAGTCTCAGAGGTGACACCTAATCGGCCTAAAACACCAGAGCAGCAAGTACAAATAACATGAGTATGACAAAGTCATCTACAGTCCAGCCATGGTGACCATGTCTTCACATATGAAGTTCTATTTCTTCTGGTCCAACTTAACATTTCCTCAAACCTAGCAATCTGATTTGATTTAGCAATCCATTCCGCTACAGTGGGTGTCTGTTTCTGCTTCCAATAAGCTGGTATCAAGGTTTTTGCTGCAGATAACAAATGGTAGATCAGTTTCTGAGTATGAGCAGACAAGTCCAGAATTGGTAGAAACAGAATTAACAAAGATGGGGTAAGTTTAAAAGTATCCGAGGAGATGGCTTGTAACTTTGTCTCCACAGAGTCCCAAAAATCCCTCAAGAGCGAGCAGGACCACCAAAGATGTAGAAATGTGCACGTCTCCGTCCCGCACCTCCAACATTCAGCAGTATCAGAGAGTCCATGGGCGGCTAGCCAGGCCGGAGAGCGGTACCACCATGACAGCAGCTTGTAATGGGTTTCTTGTAGTCACACACAAGTAGATGTGCCTTGGGGTAGATTTTTTTGTGCGTCAAGTTACGCTCCAAAAAGCCCCGTGTGAACCCAGCATAAGTCTCGATAGTGTACTCATACAGTAATTTACAACCAGATATAGGGCATTTCCATATTCGTAAGGAGTTGCATAACAAATTGTTTAGTACATTTTCTCTTTTATCCCCTTGTAAAAATTAAAAAAGTGGGGCTAAATGGATTTACGGCAGTTATTGGGCTTTTTTTTTTTTAATTTTTCATTTTCATGGCTCAGTGTTAAAAAAAAATTCAATGACATACCTGTGGGATCAAAATGCTCATTATAGGCCCTGATAAGTTTTTTTTTTTTAGTTCTGTGGTTTTCAAGATGGGGGTAATTTTTTAGGTTATCCATTGTACTAGTACTTTAGGGGCTCTGCAAATAAGACATGGCACCTGAAAACGGACAAATATGCACTTCAAAAGCCAAGTTGTGCTCTTTCCCTTCAGTGCCCTGTTGTGTACTCATACAGCAGTTTTCAACCACACATTCGAAGTTTCCACATTCTGGAGAAATTGTAATACCATTATTTTTATTTTTATTTTTTTTCTCTATTACCCCTTGTGAATTTTTTTATTTATTGGAAAAAAAAGTCTTCACACCCTAATGTTATATGAAATGGCAATGATGACCAAAATGATCCCTGCAATTTCCCTTCTGCGCCCTGCGACGTTTTTTTTTATGTAGATTGTGAGCCCCACATAGAGCTCACAATATACATTTTTCCCTATCAGTATGCCTTTTTAGAATATGGGATGGAAATCCATGCAAACACAGGGAGAACATACAAACTCCTGGCAGATGGTTTTTTTGCCCTTGGCGGGATTTCAACACCAGGACTCCAGTGCTACAATGCTGCAGTGCTAACCACTGAGCCACCGTGTGGCCCCTTGCAACCTGCCATGTGATCATACAACATTTTACATTCAGATGTGGGTTATTTCCATACTTAGAAGACGTTTCATGATAAATTTTGGGATGCATTTTCTTTTCTTTTTATCTCTATTTACCACTTGCAAATGCGTAAATCTTCAGGTTAAACGGCTGTTAAACATTTAAAGGGTTAATAAATTTCTTAATTGTTGTTTTGAATGATTTTAAGGGTGAAGTTTTGAAAATGGGTTGTTTCACGGAAGGTTTTAAGAGCCCCTTTAGAAAATGGGAAAATTGCTGTTAGACTTATAAGCATCCTAAAATAATTGAAGGACTTAAAAAAGCCAAGATAAAGCAGAACTATGGTAGGTAATATGTATTAACCAGTGTGGGTGGTATGACTGAAAAGCAAGGCAGTTGACATTTTGAAAAAGGCAACCAAATTTCCTATTTTTCATAAATAAATGCAAAAAATATCAACCAAAGATTGCCACTAACACGGAATGCAATGTGTCACTAAAAAAGAGTCTTGAAATTACTGGGTAAATTAAAGCATTCCAAAGTTATCCTATTAATATTATAAATGTGAAAGTTTGTGAGTTTGTGGGTTTGTGGGTTTGTGTGTTTGGATGTTTGCATGTTCGGATGTTTGTTCCTCAATCACGGAAAAACCGCTCCACCGATTTGGCTGAAATTTTCCACAAACATAGTTAATACACCCGATTAAACAATAGGCTACTTTTTGTCACAATAGCGCACATACGTTTTTCCCAGGACCCCCACAAAACCCAAACTCACACCACTATCTCTGCAATCTCACACACTTTGGACCCCGATTTGGCTGAAATTTTCCACAAACATAGTCCCTACACTCGATTGCGCAATAGGCTACTTTTCGTCACAATAGCGCACATACGTTTTTCCCAGGACCCTTTGGATGTTCGGATGTTTGGCGGTCAATCACGCAAAAACCGCTCCACCGATTTGGCTGAAATTTTCCACAAACATAGTCCCTACACTCGATTGCGCAATAGGCTACTTTTCGTCACAATAGCACACATATGTTTTTCCCAGGCCCCTTTGGATGTTCGGATGTTTGGCGGTCAATCACGCAAAAACCGCTCCACCGATTTGGCTGAAATTTTCCACAAACATAGTTATTACACTCGATTAAACAATAGGCTACTTTTCGTCACAATAGCGCACATACGTTTGTGCCAGGACCCCCACAAAACCCAAACTCACACCACCATCTCTGCAATCTCACACACTTTGGACCATAGCAAGCCACAAAATTCCTATTGCCCTCTACAGCCTCGCCCCTAACCCCACACAATCACATATACATATACTTTACCACTTTGCCCCTCACCTTAACGATTCTCTAGGAGGCTCTCTTTAACGCTCCGGAGCAGCCATGTTTGCCCCCACCACTCTGACAATCCGCGACACCGCCCACCCATGTCAATACCCCTAGGCGGTCTAATAAATGCAAAAAAAAAAAGTTTAACAAAAAAGTAAAAAAAATATAAAAAAAATAAATAAAAAGGATTAAAAATTCAAATCACCCCCCTTTCCCTAGAACACATATAAAAGTAGTTAAAAACTGTGAAATGCATACATGTTAGGTATCCGCGCGTCCTAAATCGCCCGCTCTACAAACTTATACAAATATTTTTCCTGTTCGGTAAACGCCGTAGCGGGAAAAATGGTGAAAAGTACCAAACCGCCGTTTTTTCACTGTTTTGATTCTGCTAAAAATTTGAATAAAAGTGATCAAAGCAATAACATTTCCCAAAAATGGTAGAACTACAAAGTACACCCGGTCCCGCAAAAAAAGACGCCCTATACATCCCCGTACACGCACGTATAAAAAAGTTACGGCTGTCGGAATATGGCGACTTTTCAAAAAATAATTTATTAACACAGTTTTGGATTTTTTTTAAGGGGTCAAAATGTAAATAAAACCATATAAATTCGGTATCCCCGGAATCGTAACGAAGCACAGAATACAAGGGACATGTCATTTTGGTTGCACAGTGAACGCCATAAAACCAAAGCCCGTAAGAAAGTCGCAGAAATGCATTTTTCTTCAAATCCATCCCATTCTGAATTTTTTCCCTGCTTCCCAGTACATTATATAGAATAAATAATGGTGGCATGAAAAATTTGTCCCAGGAAAAATTAAGACCTCATATGGCTCTGGGAGCGGAGAAATAAAAAAGTTATGGGGTTTAGAAGGAGGGGAGTCAAAAACGAAAATCAAAAAATGCCATCGGCGGGAAAGGGTTAACTTCAAATACTTCTGTCCCAAAGTCACTATGTAAAGTTTCTCACAACACCGTATATATAGCAGCTCACATACAAAGTAACTTCAACACAAAAGTCTCATGTATTCTCTGAATTACAGCAAAAACAAGATACAAACTTACATTTCATATCCCATACCATATTCACAGTACGAAAACCTTACCCACGCCTGTATATACCCACTGCTACAATCACCGCAGACGAAGTCGCGGGTACCAGCTAGTTACCACATAAAATGACACATCAGATTTGGAAAATGATAGGTCTTTAAGGTGATTTAAGGTCGTTAAGTGGTAAGAGATGTAAACTTCCTAATAACTTTGGCGCATTTCGCTCCAATACTCCAACACTGTTGTTCATTAAGATTAGCATACTGTATACCTTTCTTAATAAAATCATCGCCATGGATAATGTACATTAATGTAAAGCCATGTACACATTTATTTCATTGAAAAGATTCCTTAGCTTTATAAAAACATCATGGGGGGCCCTTATTACATATCGCTGTGGGGACTTAGATGTCTGTGTATGCCCCTGAGATGGTCTTCTCATCCTTGGTCCCCACCATGGCAACCTTCTTAATTCTAGCATTCAGCATGGGTCCTTCTTTGGACCCTTCATTCCTACTCAACAGTATGGCTTCCCCTCTCATTACCTGTCCCCAGCATTTATACCCTCCTCTCATCCATGGTCCCCAAAATGACTCTTAGCGGTTTGTCCTTTATAAGGTGGGTTGATTTCAGCGTTCCTTACCGCCAACATCAGAGCAGTCATGCTACATGTATTTTTGTTTATTTGGTCATTTTGGGCAAAGAATGTGAATGGAAGTATCTTTCTGCTATAGCCCCTGATGATTCTCTATGAGAGGAAACGCGTAGGAAGTAGAGATGAGCGAACAGTAAAATGTTCGAAGTTCGATATTCGTTTCAAGTAGCCCCTCAATATTCGACTACTCGAATCGAATATCGAACCCTATTATAGTGTATGGGGGGAAGCAGTCCGAGCAGTCTTCTCCTTGCAGCGTCCCCGCTGCGTCTTCCAGCTCTTCATTCACTCTGCCAGGCATCGGGCCTGGGCAGAGCCGACTGCGCATGCCCGCAATACAAGCGGACATGCGCAGTCGGCTCTGCCCAGGCCCGATGCCTGGCAGAGTGAATGAAGAGCCGGAAGACACCGTGGGGAAGCTGCATGGAGAAGACTTCTAAAGGTAGGAGAAGAACCAGCGTTGATTGGCCGACTGTATAGCATTCGGCCAATCAATGCTGGTTCTGCATCAAACTTTTACATTCGAATAGCAAGTGGTACTCGACTACGAGTATTTCGAATACCGTAGTATTCGATCGAATACCTACTCGATCGAGTACTACTCGCTCATCTCTAGTAGGGAGGTTTATATGCAGTTACATGAACAGTTTATCTAGCTCCATGTCTTTTTTTAAACCATTCTAGTGTGGGAAGTGTTGTACCTGTGTAGGGATACATTAGACACTGATCCCTGTTGGTGTGGCAATAGACCAGAATCCTCAGGGTAGGTGCTTATGTCTCTCTATAGCGCATCATTATACAGGTGAACACATACATTATATTATAACCACACTTTAAATGTTTTTTTTTACTTGTCCTTGTGGTATAGCGAATGAGGTATTTCAGTTGGAGGGATATGACATCTAGTCTCATAGGGCAGCATACCCTTTTATACTCCTCCTTCCACCAGCAGTCAAAGGGACTTGTCTTAGTCTTTATTAAGAAAGAGCTATTTACAGCCTTCCTATGTATGGTGAAGTGTGATGTACCTTACTGTGATGACTCTATTTTTTATGTTACACAATATCGTTTTTTTATATCATACAAATAAAAGTGAAGTTTTATATTAGAAACACTTAAAACTTAGCTTTTAATTAGCTTACGTTAAAATAGGGCAAAAGACGGCCCCTATAGTATCTGTAACAGTGATGGTGTTGATACTAAACACCTAAAGGTAATAAACCAGACCCCAAATCAGCTGTCATGGGGTGAAAGCAGCAACGTTTTTGGATGCAGTCAGAGTTCTCTTTTTCAGTCCACAGTGTGACTACCACCTATCAGCCTGTAATATCACCCTGAGGGTGGCTCAGTGTTAAAACAAATATTGAAATGCCACAACACACTACAGATAGTAATTGTGTGTCAAATATTGATAGCCCTATATACTTTAAAGCCAAGTAGCTATCATGATATGCACAAAATTACAGTTGGGCTGAGTGTCTGGGCTAAAGAGCTGTATTATCCCTCTGCCTCAATTGTTGGGCCGCTTTGTGGCTACAAAGTAACATTCCCAAATTCCTGGGTTCTAGGAATCCAAGTTTCTGGTCTGACTTGTGAACCCCATAAGGCATTGCTAGTGACTAGTTCAAGATCACCGCTGGCAATAATTATGCCTTGAGACCTATGTTTAGTATCAACATCATCACTGTTACAGATACTATAGGGACCGTCTTTTGCCCTATTTTAACCTAAGCTAATTAAAAGCTAAGTTTTAAGTGTTTCTTTTTACTTTGGGAGCACTCTTATTGTTTATTTATTATTTCTTTGGTAGTCCCAGATCCATTGTACCCTGAAGTTTTATGTTAGTTCTATATCAGGGTCTTTAGAAGTTATGGTTTGTGAATTAAAGGGGCTCTATCATTGGGAAAAGTCATTTTTAGCTAAGCACATACTTGCATAGCCTTTAGAAAGGCTATGTCACGGGTACCTTTAGTATGTAGATTGCCTCAGTAGTTTTTGAATAAAGCCGTTTTTATTCATATGCTAATTAGCCTTCTCCGTGCACCGGAAGTTTCACTTCTCTCTGCTATTCTATGTGTATGTACAGCAGAGGCTGCTGTACTGATGAGTCATCTCCCTGCTCTCATACACGGTGAATAGCAGACGGTAATCACAGAAACTTCCAGGGTGCACTGAGAAGGCTAATTAGCATATGAATAAAAACAGACTTATTCCAAAACTACTGAGGTGAGACATTGCATTAATTAAGTGAGAGATATCCTTTTGGAGGGTCTGAGGCAAAAAGCTGCCTAGGTACAGTTGTATGTGCCCTTTTAGGTTCGTTACAGAAAAAGTTAAGCAAACCTGGACGGTGTGGGGCTGATCCCAAGAATAAAAGAATTACAGCTATAGAGATTGTAAAAGCAAAAGAGCATGCTGATGCAGTGAAGGAGTGTAAGAAAATGTTCAGAAAGACTGGTATGCCTAAGACAGGATGTTTAGATGTTGCCTAAGTTTAGGGTGCCAAAAGATGTAACTTTGTTAAAATGTTAAAATGTAGAGAAACGTGTTAATATACAAATAAAGGATGGTTATCAGCCAAAAGGTTTAATAGACAAAAAATGTGTTGGTTGAAAATGCCTAAGGAAGTTCATAAGGGTTGATTTAAAGGGATCCAATCAGTCAGACACAATTTTTTCTAGGTACCATGTCGGTATAGCCTTAAGAACGGCTTTTCGTCTCCTACCTTTCGTCGTCTTCTCCGCGCCGCTGTTCATCTACAATCCCGGTTCTTGTCGGTATGCAAATTAGCTCTCTTGCAGCACTGGGGATGGGCCCCAGCGCTCAAACAGCACTGGGGGCGTTCACAATGCTGCGAGAGAACTCTCTCCAGCGCCGTCTCCATCTTTGTCAGCAGTGTCATCTTCAGTCTCTTCTTCTGGCGGTGGCTTCTAACTTCTGGGCCTTGGGCCTTAGGCAGAGCAGACTGCGCATGCCCACAGGCCACGAGAAAATGGCCGCTTGCACAGTATTGCCTCAGGCGCAGTCTTCTGAAAAAATTTTCCATGTCACTGCACAGCTCTATTTTATCCATGGTTTTAGAAGGACAAAATGAAAGTCGCCTGGAGAGTACCCCAAGTTCTTCTTTGGTGGGTTCATAATCAGAGAGATTGATAACACAGTTCAGTGTTTCCAAATCCGCGTGTGAGTGGTCCCAGTTGTTAGGTATATATTTTGCTTTATGTGTATTCTTGTAGAATCCTGCAGCAAGTTTCTTCTGGAGTTTCTTTTGTTTATTGTGGATTACAGATATCCGCAGTTTATCATAGTATTGTAGTAATGTTATCCTAGAATTTTCTTCGTTATTGTTCCATTCTGTTTTAATCTCCATTTGGACTTTGCTCTTGATGCTGTAGAAGAGATGTATAAGGTGGTTCCTCAGTCTCTCTGAAGTTCTATAACACAAGTTTTGTGCATAGTGAGTATTATAGGTATATGAGATGGGATTTGTGAGCCAGAGTCCTTTAGGAATTACTTTATCTTTTTTTGCATTTAGATAGGATTCTGTTTTAATCTCCATTTGGACTTTGCTCTTGATGCTGTAGAAGAGATATATAAAGGAAAAAGATGTCGCTGTCCAGTTGTGCCCGTTTCTTCAGAAGTGTCTTTAGGTCCATAAAAATCTGGTAGATTCTGGTATCCTCCATTTAGTATAAGGAAAATGTATGTTTTTGTACCGTGTTAGCCAGTGGGTAGGAAATATAAAAAACAAAAAACTTGAGCGTCTTCAGTAGTTGATACCTTTTTTAATGGCTAACTAATAATGATGACAGATTACAACGTTTCGAAGCTCTGGGCTTCTTCTTCAGGTATATCTAAAAACAATTTCACACAAAAATTACATCCACTACTGCAAAAAGACGACAGTCTAAAATCCATATTTCTAGACCCCCCTCTCCTGTGCTATAGACAGTCCCCAAATCTCAGGAATATGGTTATTAGCAGCACACTGTCACCTCCAACGAACACAGGGACATTTCCATGCGGACAGAAAAGGTGCAAAACCTGCCCTCACATACTGACCACTGACAAGATACCAAATTCCAACAGGGAATATAAAATCCCAGGTACGTTCACCTGTAACACACCTAATGTAGTGTATTTAATAATATGCACCAAGTGTTCCACTGAAAACAGGGACGTCGGGTTATATACCTATCCATCTACGCCTTCCACACACCATGTCAACAGGTATATTACACATGCCTGTCATGTGATCTTTTTGGTTCTTTGACATTAGTATTTTTGACCACATAGACCATGCTATATTTATTCTTGCATGACTGAATTAGGTTCAATCCTATGACATTATTGGTTCTTCTGACTATATCATGAGCTTGTGGTTCTTTTTAGCCCCCATGTGTCATATGGGAACTATAGTTTGACACACATATTGATATTTTTATTGATTTAAGATCTATGTGATAGTGGCTGTCCGTTATTTTCACATGGGGGTCTAACTAGATATTAACCATTTAGGTATTTGCACTGGTGTAGTGATTTGCTAATTGGATGTTTATATGTGCAATTATATATTTGAATCACTATTTTAGTGTCCATTATGTAATATTATTGCATATTTATTTTCCCTGATGTAATTACAGTGTTTTATATTGGCTTGTCTGCCCAATTTTGCTTGTTAGTCCATGTTTGTCGAAATTAACTTTGATGTCATTCAATAAATATTTATTAATTTTTATAAATGAGACAATAATTCTTTAAACTGAGTTGTTTTTGTGGTAGTTTTGGTGTTTGCATATATTTATTCTCAGTTTGCGAGGTATGTGTTTTTGTGCTGGGATAAAAAGTAGCCTATGTGTTAATCAAGGTTACAAATCTACCCATGTGCCAAATTTCATTCAAATCCATTCAGCCGTTTTTGCGTGATTGAGTAACAAACATCCAGACACACAAACTTTCACATTTATAATATTAGTAGGAATAGGATAGGATAGGATAGGATAGTGTGGGGGAAAGTAAAGAGGGTGGTATACTTGTGTATTAGTATAAAATATGGAGGGGAGCCTGGCAACTTGTTTGACAAAATTGCGGAGTAATGCTTATCAATGTAGTTCTGATAAAGAGGGGCATGGCTAACAAATTTGATAGGGGCCCTGAGATGACAACTGAACAGTACAGAAGCAGAATTATTATCAGAAGCATCTGTGGTTGACACATACTATTATTGGAAGCATCCATGGTTGAACCGTAGTAATCAGAAACATCATACAATCATATAATCAGAAACATCTTTGGTTGCCATATGTTGCTATTGGGAAAAGTGTGAGAAGGAGCGCTATCGCAAGTCCTTCCTTCCAACCACGATCAGGCTGTATAATCTACATCAGACCAAGCGAAGATCACTCCGAACAGAAAACTAATTGAGTATGATTATGAAGTCTTCCTTCTTTCTTCTGTTCTTAAGCTGCTATGGACGCCTAGTTTATCATCTCTTCTCAGCATATGTGTACTTCTGTAATATATTAGGGTGCCTTCACATGATGTAACGTGCAGTGTGATGTGGCACGTATAAGGCCTCGTCATTTTGCGGCCATGATTTTGCGGCCACAAAATCACGGCCGCAAAATAACGCCGCGTATATGATCCTAACTCCCATTGAAATCAATGGTAGCTTTTACGGCGTGCAAACACTCACACATAACACACTCTCGCCACATCACGCTGCACGTTACATCGTGTGAACGCACCCTAACTGTGTATTATCCTGTATCTGTATTACTATGCTGCTGTAACATACTGAAATTTCCCCACTGTGGGACTATTAAAGGATTATCTTATCTGTAGTTGAGTTATAATATTATTGGAATCATCTATGTTATTCGGAACACCTGTGGTTGAACCATAATATGAAAAGCATCTGTCGATGACATACTGTATGTTAAGAGGAGCATTTGTGGTCGACACATACTGTTATCGAAAGTGTCCATGGTTGGAACACAAAGTTATGGAGGAGCATCTGAGGTTGAACCCCATTATTATTCAGAGCAACTGTGTTAGACACATACCGTTAATAATAGAATTTATGCCTTAACTATAATATCAGTAGGATCTGTGGTTAACACACAGTTATCAGGGTTTAAACCGCAGATCTGGAGTTGACACATTCTTTTATCAGGGGCAACTGCAATACTGTTGGTTGAATTACACTGTTATTGGAAGCATTTGTGGTTCAAGCATTTTGTTGCTGGGAAGGTCTATGGTTCAACCTTACTTTGGAAGCATGGGAGCTGACAAGTTATTGGTAACATCTGTGATTGACAAATACTGTAATGTTATTTTGAAGATTTGTGGTTGAATCGTACTGTTACCAGGAGCATATGCTAGGGCTCATTTACACATTTAGAATTTGTTGAGGATTTTGGTAAAGATTCCATCACTGTTATCTTCATCAAGAAAGTAGTAATTTAGCTGCACGCATACGTTTTAGCTTGAGGTGAAAAGAAGTAATCCTTTAATTGTGACTTCATAACAGGAAGTTTTTGTACAAAAAGTTACACACCATGTAATACCCATGTAATAACATCAAGACAAAGAATGACCAAGCTGTGGATCAAAATATGCTGTAACGTTTCGGTCAGTGTGAGTAGGGGCTACTATAGGTCTTAATACTGTATGCAGGGTCCACAATGGGGCATAATACTGTGTGCAGGGGCCACTATGGGGCATAATACTGTGTGCAGGGGCCACTATGGGGCACAATAATCTGCGCAAGGTCCACAATAAGGCATAATACTGTGTGCAGGGCCCACAATGGAGCATAATACTGTGTGCAGGGCCCACAATGGAGCATAATACTGTGCACAGGTGACACTATTGGGCTTAATACTGCGTGCAGGGGCCACTATGGGGCATAATAGTGTGTGTGGGGCCACTATGGGGCATAATAGTGTGTACAGGGGCCACTATGGGGCATAAGACTGTGTGAATGGGCCACTATGGGGCATAATACTGTGTGCAGGGGCCACTATGGGGCACAATAATCTGCGCAAGGTCCACAATAAGGCATAATACTGTGCGCAGGGCCCACACTGGAGCATAATACTGTGTGCAGGGCCCACAATGGAGCATAATACTGTGCACAGGTGCCACTATTGGGCATAATACTGTGTGCAGGGGCCACTATGGGGCATAATAGTGTGTGTGGGGCCACTATGGGGCATAATAGTGTGTACAGGGGCCACTATGGGGCATAATACTGTGTGCATGGGCCACTATGGGGCATAATACTGTGTGCATGGGCCACTATGGGGCATAATACTGTGTGAATGGGCCACTATGGGGCATAATACTGTGTGCAGGTGCCACTATGGGTCATAATACTCTGTGCAGGGGCCACTATGGGGCATAATACTGTGTGCATGGGCCACTATGGGGCATAATACTGTGTGAATGGGCCACTATGGGGCATAATACTGTGTGCAGGTGCCACTATGGGTCATAATACTCTGTGCAGGGGCCACTATGGGGCATAATACTGTGTGCAGGGGCCACTATGGGGCATAATACTGTGTGCAGGGGACACTATTGGGGATAATACTGTATGCAGGGTCCACAATGGGGCATAATACTGTGTGCAGGGGCCACTATGGGGCACAATAATCTGCGCAAGGTCCACAATAAGGCATAATACTGTGCGCAGGGCCCACACTGGAGCATAATACTGTGTGCAGGGCCCACAATGGAGCATAATACTGTGCACAGGTGCCACTATTGGGCATAATACTGTGTGCAGGGGCCACTATGGGGCATAATAGTGTGTGTGGGGCCACTATGGGGCATAATAGTGTGTACAGGGGCCACTATGGGGCATAATACTGTGTGCATGGGCCACTATGGGGCATAATACTGTGTGCATGGGCCACTATGGGGCATAATACTGTGTGAATGGGCCACTATGGGGCATAATACTGTGTGCAGGTGCCACTATGGGTCATAATACTCTGTGCAGGGGCCACTATGGGGCATAATACTGTGTGCATGGGCCACTATGGGGCATAATACTGTGTGAATGGGCCACTATGGGGCATAATACTGTGTGCAGGTGCCACTATGGGTCATAATACTCTGTGCAGGGGCCACTATGGGGCATAATACTGTGTGCAGGGGCCACTATGGGGCATAATACTGTGTGCAGGGGACACTATTGGGGATAATACTGTATGCAGGGTCCACAATGGGGCATAATACTGTGTGCAGGGGCCACTATGGGGCACAATAATCTGCGCAAGGTCCACAATAAGGCATAATACTGTGCGCAGGGCCCACACTGGAGCATAATACTGTGTGCAGGGCCCACAATGGAGCATAATACTGTGCACAGGTGCCACTATTGGGCATAATACTGTGTGCAGGGGCCACTATGGGGCATAATAGTGTGTGTGGGGCCACTATTGGGCATAATAGTGTGTACAGGGGCCACTATGGGGCATAATACTGTGTGCATGGGCCACTATGGGGCATAATACTGTGTGAATGGGCCACTATGGGGCATAATACTGTGTGCAGGTGCCACTATGGGTCATAATACTCTGTGCAGGGGCCACTATGGGGCATAATACTGTGTGCATGGGCCACTATGGGGCATAATACTGTGTGAATGGGCCACTATGGGGCATAATACTGTGTGCAGGTGCCACTATGGGTCATAATACTCTGTGCAGGGGCCACTATGGGGCATAATACTGTGTGCAGGGGCCACTATGGGGCATAATACTGTGTGCAGGGGACACTATTGGGGATAATACTGTATGCAGGGTCCACAATGGGGCATAATACTGTGTGCAGGGGCCACTATGGGGCACAATAATCTGCGCAAGGTCCACAATAAGGCATAATACTGTGCGCAGGGCCCACACTGGAGCATAATACTGTGTGCAGGGCCCACAATGGAGCATAATACTGTGCACAGGTGCCACTATTGGGCATAATACTGTGTGCAGGGGCCACTATGGGGCATAATAGTGTGTGTGGGGCCACTATGGGGCATAATAGTGTGTACAGGGGCCACTATGGGGCATAATACTGTGTGCATGGGCCACTATGGGGCATAATACTGTGTGAATGGGCCACTTATGGGGCATAATACTGAGTGCAGGTGCCACTATGGGTCATAATACTCTGTGCAGGGGCCACTATGGGGCATAATACTGTGCGCAGGGGCCACTATGGGACATAATAGTGTGTGTAGGGGCCACTGAGGGACATAATACTGTGTGCAGGGGCCACTATGGGACATAATACTGTGTGCAGGGGCCACTATGGGACATAATACTGTGTGCGGGGGCCACTATGGGACATAATACTGTGTGCAGGTGCCACTATGGGTCATAATACTCTGTGCAGGGGCCACTATGGGGCATAATACTGTGCGCAGGGGCCACTATGGGGCATAATACTGTGTGAAGGGGCCACTATGCGACATAATACTGTATGCAGGGGCCACTATGGGGCATAATAGTATGTGTGTAGGAGCCACTATGGGATTCAATACTGTGTGCATGGGCCACTATGGAGCATAATACTGTGTGCAGGGGCCACTATGGGACATAATACTGTGCACAGGTGCCACTATTGGGCATAATACTGTGTGCAGGGGCCACTATGGGACATAATACTGTGTGTAGGGGCCACTATGGGACATAATAGTGTGTGTGGGGGCCACTATGGTCCATTATACTATGGAATGCGGTTTGTGCGGGGGAAAGCTGGGGAGCCCCATGTCAAATGTCCTCCTTGGGGCGCTGCCTTTCCTAGTTACGCCATTATCCATGACGTTACTGACGGCCAACGGTTTTACTTTGAGAAGACGCCGAATGAGCAGAACCGGACCAACTGGGAGGACTCCGGTGAACCAGGGAGTATGATTTTTTTTTTTATTGTTTTCACCTCCCCTCCGACCTATATAAAAATGATATTTTGCATGGATAGCCTCTTTAGCTCTGCTACATCAGTATAATATAGACATACTGCATATGGCAGCTAGCCTACCCGTCAGCACACAGCTATATTATTACAGCTGCTGTCTTGTAAACCCAGTGTATAGGGAGGGGATCCCCATCGCGGCCAGACAGCGCTGAGCTGAACAGACCTCTCCGGGCTATCACCTGCTCTGGGGCCTATGGCGACCTGTGGTATGGACTCTGAGGATAAGGACAGGTTAGGGCGCTGGATTAGACGCCCATCTCTCCTATGCACTGTCCTCTCCTCCCATCAGATGACATGGGCAGGACACAAACACGCCCTCCCGAGCCTTTAATCTGCTCTGATAGTATAAATATAGGAGCGGGGGAGGGGTAATCGTCCTTTCCTGCACAGCTACAGGGTAAGTATTGTGGGCACAGGCTACAGGTAACAACACGAGACGTATATTATTATTATGGCGGAGGGAGATGCCATGCGTTACATATACTGACGGCAGAGGGTTACTGCTATGGGAAAGCTCTGCGTTCTAATAGCGATACATGGCAGCGAGAATAGCGCTGGGCGTAGCTCCTCGTTATCAGGGTGTGGGGGCACCATAGCCCTTATTATAGGGTGGGCTCAGTGCATGTTATGGGGAAAGGGCATTAGCGCGGAGGATGAATGAGTGTGCTGTGTGCTTCATCTGCCTGGCACTGCCTGACGACCCCTCACAGGGCATGGGAAGTAACCACTTGGGTGGGTGGTCACAATAATGGCTGATAGTACCCACTAAAACCTATTAATGAGCTGAGATTCCTTAGGTTTATGCTTGGCTGCTCCTCTAGAGTTACTAAGTCTCCTTATTGAGTTCAGTAGTTTGGATATGTCGGTGGTTCTGTGGCTGACAGAATATCCTCATGACAGAGTATGCCATAACATTACAACTGGTTAGGTATCTGACCTCTCTGGCATCTCTGCCAGCTTAAAGGACAAGTTCTTTTAACCCCTTCCCGCCATGGGTATTTTTAGATTTTCGTTTTTGACTCACTCCCACATCCTTCCTAAACGTATTATCCCCTTAACAAAAATATAAAAATGTGAAAAAAATTTTTTTGTCTAAAAGTTGCCATACTTTGACACCCGTAACTTTTTTTATACTTCCATATATGGGGATGCATAGAGATTTTTATATACCATTTTGGGGAATTGCTATTGCTTTGATCATTTTTTATTAAAATTTTTATCAGAGGCAAAACAGTGAAAAAATGGTGGTTTGGCATTTTTCATTTTTTTCCCGCTAAGGCATTTACCATATGAGAAAAATATTTTCATAGATTTGTAGACCAGGCGTTTTCGGACAGAGGGATTCCTAATGTGTAGGTGTTTCACAGTATTTTATATGTCTTCTAGTGAAAGGGGTGATTTGAATTTTTAATACTTTTTTTTTTTTACTATTTCTTTATTCATTTATATTTTTGCATTTATTAGACCCCCTACAATGCTAATGCATTGCAAAAAAAATTGTCATTTCCTTTGCAGACTACATAGAGTAGCCTGCAAAAGAATATCATTGAAGACAGGCCTAAGCCTTCATAAGGCTCCAGGCTGTCATGTCATTGTGACAATAAAATAGTGTCCTGTTTGACTAGAACACTATAATTGGGATACTAACTTCTCTATTCCTAGATATATGGAGCATGTAACAGTCCTCTTTAGCATATTGTAATGTTTGTGGGGTATGTTTTGCTGCCATAGGGTCAAATGCACACTATACCATTTCATTTGATAATCTTTAATAATATCAGTGACGTTTAGGGTTTGTGAATCACACCTGGTACTAATTTTGGTACTATTCCGTTATCGGGCCAGCAGCAGCGCAGTTCAGCAGCAGCTTTCGGGACAGCAGTTCAGCAGCGGGAATTACAATGACATCCGAGGACTGCTGGCCCGATGCTTGTGCCCAGTAACCAGTACATCGATGACCCCCCTCCCCCATCCTTCTCCTCCTGCCAGTGCTGCCCCCCAGCTCTCCTTACATCTTCCCCGTACCCTCTCCCCGCCACACGACTAGGCCTCACCTCAGCGCTAGTACCGAGACCGAAAGGAAAGACACCGGGGCTCAATCCAGGCCCTGACAAGAAACACGCCGACTATAGGAACGGTGAGCTACAGCGAGCCGGAGGGACAAACTTTCTGCAGCGTCCGGCGGCTATCTAGTAGCATTCATTGCTCAAGATTTACGGTGAGGCCTATTACAGGGAGAGGGTACGGGGCAGATGTAAGAAGAGCTGGGGGGCAGCACTGGAAGGAAGAGGAGGATGAGGGCATCGATCGATGTACTGCCTACTACACACAAGCACGGCCTCTATCATCGGGCCAGCATCGGCTTAGTCATGTGGCGGGGAGAGGGTACGGGGTAGATGTAAGGAGAGCTGGGGGGCAGCACTGGAAGGAGGAGGAGATGGAGGGGGGGTCATTGATGTACTGGCTACTGGGCACAAGCATCGGGCCAGCAGTCCTCGGATGTCATTGTAATTCCCGCTGCTGAACTGAACTGCTGTCCCGAAAGCTGGTGCTGAAATGCGCTGCTGCTGGCCCGATAACGGAATAGTACCCTAATTTTAAATAATAAAGTATTGCCTTTGTCTTAGGGCTAGTTCACACGGGGCACGGTTAGGCGTATTTTGGTCCTGATTTTGATGCGGGAAGCCACGTCAGAATAGGGCCAAAATGTGCCTGCCACGACTGTCGCGGCTTCTGACAGTCGCAGCTTCCCGCTCCATAGTAGGCTCAAATGAATGGGCCTAGTACGGAGGACGCCAGGGCTGAATCAGCCGTGGAATCTGCCTGAAGAAAGGGCAGCTCGCTTTTTTTTTTCCGTGAGTGGGAACATACTGCTCACGAAAAAAAGTAAGCTAGTGGTCTACATAGACCTCTATTGTGAGGGGGCGGATTCTGACGTAGATTCAGCGTCAAAATCCGCCCCCTCTTGCCCCATGTGAATGAGCTCTAAGGTGTTCATTTTTGCTTTTTGTTTTAGATTTATTTTTTGAACATCAACCCCTTTATTGTATTATATTTGTGAGCTTGTAGGAAAAATAAATTCTTCTACTTCAGTACCTGTTACAACTTAGTCTTTCAGAGTTGTCAGCATGAGTGACTCAAAGGCTAAAACTGATCCAAAAGGTGATACAGCAGGGGAGACTGAGAAACGAGGTAGAGGACGTCCTCGAAAAAAGACACAGGTATGTGTACAAGCTTGTTTTGTTCACAATCTCTTTGGAAGTTGTGTTACTGTGATGTGTGTTTTTTTTTTTTTTATTAGCCATTTAATGAAGACCTTTTTTTGTTTATGGTAAATTTATTAAACACACATATACAAGAAATTGTAATGGTGGTCACATTGCAATTAACAAATTATAAAAAAAACAGAATGGAAAGTAAATAAATTTAACTTCACCCATGACAGCACCTCTGTGAGTAGGATCACCCATCCATGACAGGAAACCTGAAGCTATAAAAAATGCACAACCGCATCACACCTCAGTTTAGGTTTCCTTTCATCGAGATGGTTTATTCTGGAGATACTACCTACTCACACTCTTGGCTGATGGAACATAACTCATCTTATGACGCTGCCTGATACCCAGTGTGTCCTGGCCTGTTCTGTGGTCCTCTCCCACTGCCAAAACTAGTTTGGCGCAATGGACGTTCCCAGTGCCTGGAACTTTCTCTTTGGGGCCTTTTTAGGAGGGGGAAGGTGCTCCTGGTGATGGCCGGCGGTTCTACATACTTTTCAGACCTTTGGTTTGGCATCAGTGCTTCTATATACCTCTAAAACGCTACTTCTGTTGGCATGTGATGTTCCTTCGGAACACAGACCTGAATTAACCACTTTGTGGTCAGAAGTTGGTGTGGGAATATCCTGGGTGAAGCGTCTAATGTATCTTCAGCACTGCAGGTGATGGCGCTTTAAAAATAGGCACAGACCAGGCAGCCAGCCTAAAAAACTGTTTTGTACTAGGAAACTTACTTATCTGGAACAAGCTGAAGGTTAGCCTAGCTGCTGCGGACATAACTGAAGCACCAGAAGAGTGCCGACACTGGAGAATACCTCAATCATCCACTCTGGCATCTTGCGGGTTCCAACTATTTTTCTGCTTCTGATTGAGGTAGGAGATCCTCTGTGAATGTTAATTGGCAGGTTTTTTTTAATTTTTTATTAGACTAAACTGGTTAGGAAGCAGAGTTCGGGTTGTAGAACCAGGTCATGTGGCATTTGTAAAAGTACTTTAACCTTGCCACCATGACAGCACCAACACTGGAGAGATTGACCCTTGACCCTTATAGAAACAGGAACAACGCTCCTCTGTGTTTTCCTGTTAGGATCAGGTCGCAGAGAGTCCATCTCTGATGAGGTGTTATCCTGGTGAAAAGGCAGCAGGGCATCGCCACTTTCAAGGTAGCCTTCCGGCATAAAGTCTGTTGTTGGGGTACATTCATCCAGTCTGGGGCTCCTTCTTGCTGGTGAACAGCGCTCCAAAGGGATTTAAGTTTCTGGCATCACCATACCTGGCCCAGGTTCCCTAAGGTAGGTTCTTCCTGGAGCCTCTGCAGCTTGTTCACTTCTGCTTCGCAGAGTTGTTACGTGTGTGATGCAAATGTCACAGGCCGGGAAATTTATGTTTAATGTGATTTTATTAAAGTTCTCAAATATAACAGAAAGGCAGAAAGAAAACAAGGAAATCAAAACAAAGGCGTAGTGGCTCACATGCGTCGCCTATGAACAAGAGGCCAGGGGGTGATACCCCAGCCGGCAATATAAAACTGGCTAATATAAGAAAAGTGATGTAAGGCTCAAAAGTACAGGGCCACAAAAAACACCATTGAAACATATATGAGGGCAAAAAACAAACAGACAAGGGGAAAGCACATAAGGAACTGCTTTCGGGAAAGCGCATACAGAAAAAAGAGGGGAGGGGGGGGGGGGTGCAATAGAGAAAAGAAGGAAGGGTAACCAGCACCCTCTGCCAGGGGAGGTAGAGAGAGGATGAAAGATAATACAGCAAGGCTGGGAAATTTTAAAAAGGGCCAGCTGGATACTCCTGCATAGACCAGAGTGGTGTTTCCCTTCCTCTCTGTTCCAGACAGAGCGGGCGGGGCTCCTCTCTTTGATGCCAAATTCAGACCCAGAAGATATTTAAGGTAAGAGATGTACTTCTACTTGGCTTTTTGGTGGCTTTTACTTTTCCTCAAGTGGAAACGCAGACTTCTCAAAAAAATAAATAAATAGATTTTCAAGTGTTTAGTCCTAAAATCAGACATGCAAATGACCTTTCTTCGCCTGAGAAAAGAAAATCAAATTGGGGGAAAAAAAATATAGCCTTTCAGAAGAAAGATCCAAACCTGAGCAACCTGGTATCCAGAACCAATAATCACAGTTACCACTGATGCAAGTTGGCTTGTGGAGCAAAACTCCAATCCACTCTACTGCAGGGTCATTTTTTCCCCCACATAAAACCACTATCTTCCAATTACAAAACATCGAGGGCAATATGGGATATACACCAAACTTCTCAGCACTTTCTTGCCAATCACCATGTGAAAGTTTACTCAGACAGCTTGACTGCAGTAGCCTTTCTCCATCATTAGGGAGGCATAAAGAACAGGTTGTTACAGTCACTATATCAAAAAATAATTTGCTCAGCGGAATGCAATGTCTGGTCTATTACAGTGGTATATCTGAAAGGCAAAGAAAATATGGTAGCAGACTTTCTCAGCAGACCTGAGAGAATGGTCCCTAAATCAAGAAGTGTTTGTTCTCCTCACTGAAAAAGGGGGGCATCCAGACATAGATTTGTTTGCATCAAGAAAAAAAAAGACAAAAAATTCTTCTCCCTAAACAGAGCAGAAAACCCTGCAGCAGTTGATGCTCTAGTACAAACCTGGAACTTCAAACTAGGTTATGCCTTTCCACCACTTATGTTGATCTCAAGGGCTCTGCAGAAAATTCAGTGTGACCCCTGGTAAACACTAGCATATGTATTTCGTCCGGGGAGAGTCCGCATGGAGACCCATCCGGATGGAATACAATTGCAAGCGCTGTGTTGTCAAAGCGCACGGACCCCATAGACTAAAATGGGGTCCGTGTGCTTGCCGCGCAGTGCCCGCATGAATGATTCGTGCGGGCAGTGCGCGGCAAGCACACAGACCCCATTATAGTCTATGGGGTCTGTGCGCTTTGACAGCACAGCGCTTGCAATTGTATTCCGTTCGGGGGGTCTCCATGCGGACTCCCCCCGGACGGAATACATAGGCTAGTGTGAACCAACCCTGAGAACATTCAAGTGATTTTTGTGGTCTCCTTCTGGCCATAGAGGAGATGGTTCAGTTTTCTACAGGACCTAGCAGTGGAGGAACCCTTCTCTGTACCAGTAAGAGTCAACCTGCTAACTCAGGTTCCAGTGTGTCATTTGAATCTGCCAAACAGCTTGGAAATTGAGGTCAGTCCTAGCTAGAAAGGATATATCTACTGCAGTAGTTACCGTGCTGTCTTCAAAAAAGTTACTTCTGCAATTTTTTATAACATTTGTATTAATTTTTTTTTTTCATGGTATGGATCCTCTCCTCCTGCTCTATCCAAGCCTAATATTTCTCAAATTTTGAACTTCTTCCAGGCAGGTTTAGAAAAGGGTCTTTTTTACCTAAAGCTGAAATATTAACTTTGAGGGTACTTCCTTTGACACTCCATTAGCAGAACATCGTTGGATCAAAAGGTTCCGTAAAGCAGTCACAAGATTGAAATCTAGAATAGCTAATCTAACCACGTCATGGGATCTCAATTGAGTCTTGTCAGGTTTAATACTGTATCCCTTTAAATTCCAATTTGCGAATTCTAACCATAAAAAATGTTTTAGTCACTATTACCATGGTTAATTGAAGTGAGATTCAAGTCGAAAACAGACCCAGTATTTGTTCCCAAGGTGGTCACTGACTTCCACAGGTAACAAGATATTGGTACCCTCTGTTTGCAAAAATCCAAAAAACAGGCTTGCTATACTCTGGATGTACATCGGGCGGTTCTGGCTTACCTGCAGATAAGGTGGGTGGATAAAAATCTGCTCAACCAGTTCTAAGGTCCTAACAAAGGCAAGAAATCCTCTATTTCTCATTGGTTAAAGTTGGCAATTTGTAAAGCCTAAAGGCTTTACAAGGATCCTCCACTTTCAATCCGATAATTCCGTTTCACATGCGCCTATGACAGTATCTCTGAATTTCCCTCCCTTGAATATATTATAGAACCCTATATGAGTGATCCTATTTATGAAACCACTGATGGGGAGGGTGCTTTTAATCTGTGTTCCTGTTCCTATTGGGGTTAATGAGCAATCTCTTCGGTGTTCGTGCTTTCACAGCATCTCGTGAAAACGAATTATCAATAAGGCATAATTCTACCTTTTTGCCTCGTACCCTAAGCATTTATGCCATCCTAAGATTGAGGTGGAAGAATCTCCTTCAATGATAGATAGTATAAGGCAAATTGTCAAACGGTAGGTCTACTTTTTCCTACAGAGAAATAGACTTTCTTCCTCTTTACAAAGTGCATCTAGAGTCCCAAGACCATGAACATCCCAGATATGTCCAGCTGATGAAGTTTCTGTTGGAGAACTAAACTATGCCTCCGATTCCTCTTCAGAAGGAACTTCAGAAAAACCATCCCTTCTCCAAGAAGATAAGGAATTTTTAGAACTATAATGTAGTAGAAAAATTCCATGGAGATCAGCCCTACTTCAGACTTAATGTTCAAGATGGTCTTCCTGGTTCACAATAATGTAAAATTTCTAACAAAAATGGAGTGTAAAAATCCAAATAGAAAAGTTTCTTTTTCACTATAGAGTAAATACCCCTTTGATGAAAAGGACTGAGGATTTGGTCAAGGCTCCCAGTGTGGACTCCCCAAGGTCTCCAAAAAGGATGCACTTCCTTTTGAGAATATTAGCTCTCTGGGTGACCACCTAGATAGAAAAGCTGATGCCTTTCTTAGGTGCTCCGGGGGGGGGGGGGGGGGGGGGCTGAGACAGGTAGCTTTAGACATAGTATTGCAGCTACATACGTGACTAGATCAATGAATGTCTGGCTTGCTCGAATGGAATCTCACGTTAAAGACAACATACCTACTGAGCAGTTTTTGGCCTCAATTCCTTAGTTTATGAATGCCTTAGCCTTAATAGCTGATGCCTCGACAGACTTAAACTCACTGCCATATCTTTTTCTAACTCTGCATGAGGGGCCTGTGGCTAAAAGACTGGAAAAAGGGGTTCAGGGATCAAAAAATAGGTTGTGTTGGATTCCATGCAAGTGCAGATTTTTCCTTACTTGTTGCCTACCTGCAGTGCACCTAAGAGAGAAAGAGAACATATACATTCTCAACAGAACTCGCCAGGGAGAACGGTATTTACACAAAAACATTTTCATTTGGCTAAAAGGCAGGTGAAGTTTGTGTTTTTTTTTTTTTTTTTATTAAATCCCTTAGCCCAATGGCAGTAGATGCCTTCTGTCAGAGTTAGAGTCTGGCTCTAGGCTATGCTTCTCCCCCTCTGCTTGATTTGGAGAACCGTGAGAAAATTCGGGAGGACAGAACAGAGGTCATTCTTTATTGCTCTGAACTTACCCAGGACAGCCTGGTACTCTTGATTATTAAAGGGGTATTCCCACCTCACATACTCATCAGTCTCTACTGCTGTAAAATCTTCTTTCTTCCTGGTTTCTTGCATCATTTGGTGGGCGGGGTTTCACATGCAACCTGCCGTTTAGCTCCGCCCCCAGATTCATGTGTAGCTCCTCCCACCCATATTGGACTATGAAGTACAGACAGCAGCAACTCCATTCTGTGTTACATACAGAGACTGCCTGTCTCTGCCATAATGAACACAATTGAATTAGCTGGCCTGATAACTGGGAGAACAGAAGAAATGAAAGCAGCTACTCTCCCCTATCTGCTAACAGGAAGCTAGGTCACGTGGTGTAGACACAGGAATAGCTAGATACACAGGCTCGCTCCCCTGCACTTAGCCCCTCCTCCCTCCCCCCTGAGAGCAGCAGATACATCACTTGACTCATGAGCAGCTAAGTCAGGGCTGTGGCCACAAAGAATTGAATAAAGTAAGATAGTGGGCAAACAAAGCAGTTTTACTGAAGCATTGTATTTAGGAAAAGTCTTACATCCACATTAACAAGCAGTATAGATAGGATCCTTGTGATGGGACAACCCCTTTAACCCTTTTAGTGTCTTCACCCCACCCTTTACCCCCATGGCCTCTACCAAGGAGGGAGGACCTTCTACCATATGGGCCTCTGTTCCACTCCAGAGGCAACAACCTTCAACTAATGCCATGAAACTTGAGGCAAATTTTTTCTAGGAGGGAATTCTCTCAAAACATAGAAGATACCTTGTTGGTCAATAAAAAAAAAACAAAAAAAAAAACCTATTGCACCTTAAATCTATTTAAAGATTTGGCAGGTTTTCATCTTGCCAATCACTTTTTATATCTTCAGATTTCCTTTCTGGGATCTTACTCACAGGGGTGTTGTCATGGTCTTCCAGAAAAATAATTACCGGTAAGTGTAATTCTGGTTTTATCAAAGTTGTTCAAAACTAATCAAGTCTTCGCACTGCAAAATAAATCAAATTGCCAGGTTACAGCATTCAGTGCAAGTTGCACAGTGGTAGGTCCTAAAATGTAGAATGACAGAATCCAAAAGAGCACAGGACTGATCACATCTGGCCATGAGCACCTTGTCCTTGTTAAATTTTGACCGATATGTTTTGTCTTTCAATGTGAAAAAATAGTAAATTTGGTGAAAACTTTGAAATAATGTTTTCGATCTTTGAAATTGCATTGTTTTCATATAGAAAGTCAAAATTAGTACTCAAAATTACTTAATGTACCATATCTCTGCTTTATTTTGGCATCAAACTTTAATCACCCTTTCATGTTTTTCAGCTATTTTCAAAATTTTCAAGAATATTTCCATAACACATTTTTCAAGGGACCAGCTCAGTTCTGAAGGGTTCCTGAAAGGCCTCTCTAATAGAAACCCCTGTATATCACCCCATTCTCAAAACTACATTTCTAAAAGATTTCAGTACAGCATTTAGAAAGTTTCTTATCCTTTTCAGCATTTCACAGAAATGAAAACAAAATGGAGGTCAAGCATTTGGACCCCACTGGTATGACATTAATTTATTTTCCAGAAATTGCAGAGGATGACAGTTAGACCTGTGCACCGTTCATGACAGTATAAGGAGGTGATCTACCATGGAAAATAAATGTATGAAATGAATTCATGTGTGGTACAGTCTGAAAAAATCAGAACGGCTCGCATAGACAGCAAATGACCCCAAACATACACAAAGACACAATAGATGTACTGTAGAAAGCAGAGGTCACAGAAAAATTCCAATCACATAACATAAGTAAAAATCTCAATTTATTGAAAAATCTACATTTTAAAATCAAGAAATGAAAAAGTAATAGCGGGGCCACACAGTGGCTCAGTGGTTAGCACTGCAGCCTTGCGGTGCTGGAGTCCTGCTGTTCAAATCCCGCCAAGGGCAAAAAAACATCTGCAAGGAGTTTGCATGTTCTCCCCGTGTTTGCATGGATTTCCATCCCATAGTCCAAAAAAGATACTGATAGGGAAAAAATGTACATTGTGAGCTCTATGTGGGCTCACAATCTACATAAAAAAAAAATGAAAAAGTAATACAGCAGGACTAAGAATAACAGAACACCAATACTACATCAGAAACTCACAGGTACATATATATAATCAGTGCACAGTGGCAGTCATTGATCAAATAAGCAAAGCTAAGATGTAGAGGTCAAGAAGCAAATAAACAAAGTTCTGGTTATGACCACACAGACTCCAATGAGTCAATATGCAGATAGAATAATCTACATGCACACCTTCATGCACAGGTCAGGTTTTTCGGGGCAGGTGTCACATTGATATATTGTGTCTTTCCTTATTCCTCTTTTGGAACAGACTGCACCTTTTTTGGCTCTTCTCTTTCTTTGCAGTTTGTAGGATTTCACTGGAAAAATGTTGCCCTGGTATAATACAGGCGCCTTCAGTTCCAGAAGTACTTGGACTTCTAGGTTTCCAAATATCAGGGTCTTAATAACTGCCTCCAGAAACTTAAGGAAAGTTTCTGTTGTGGTGGCACGTAAACATTATACATCGCCATCTGCACGATGTACACGACCAGCTTTTTGTACCACACTTTTGTTTTCCGCATGGCACTGTTTGGCTTCAGGAGTTGATCAGATAGATCAGCCCCTCCCATGTACCTGTTATAATTCAGGATGCAATCTGGTTTGGGGGCAGTGATCCTGGTACCACACAGCGGGACAGGTTGTTGCTGCTGCCATGAATTTTGGTCAGTACAAGTATAAGGACAAAATAGATGTCCTTGAACAACAGCATATTTTCATTGCAGACTGCCCCACTCACCCCTTCTGAGGCAATGCACTAGATGTGCCCTAGGGAGGCCTCTCTGATTTATGCCCACTGTCTCACAAGCTTCAGTTCCTCTGGCACTGAGGCACCTATAGAGTGTGATACTGGTGTGGAATTCATCTGCATATAGCTGATAACATTGGTCGAGCAGTGGGTGCAGCAAATCCCACCCTATTTTCCCACTAATTCCTAGGATTGGGGGGCATCGTGGGGGCTCAATCCCTGTGTCCCTTCCTTCGTAAACCCTAAACTTGTAGGTGTACCCTGAGCTGCTCTTGCACAGTTTTTACATCTTAATGCCGTACCGTGCCCTCTTACTGGGCAGGTATTTGCGGAATTTCAGCCTCTCTTTGAAATTGATCAGGGACTCATCTATAGAAATGTTCAGATCAGGGATGTATGATTACAAATTTGGCGTTAAAGTGGTCAATGACTGGCCTGACTTTGTATAGGCGGTCAAAGTTTGGAGTATCTTAGGACAGGCACTATGCATTATCGTTTATAGTGTAAGAATTTCAGGATCATTTCAAAACATGTCTTAGTCATGGCCTTTCGATAGATTGGAGTATTATACAAGATGTTTGTACACCAATATTGTTGAATTTTTGGTTTCTTCACTATGCCCGTGTGCAGAATAAGACCCCAGAAAATCTTCATCTCTGCTGGTGTCCACCTCTGGGATATGAAGAGGGGGAATTTTGTTCTATAAGTTGTTGCGCATACAAACTTGTTTGGGCCAACATTAAATCTATGAACTCATTTGAAGAAAAAGATTTTTAAAAATTAATTTTCTCTAAATCCTTCAGTCTCGATGTGTATTCATGACCTGCCCACATTCAGGAAGCTGAGGCTGAGCTGATGTTCTGGGGGTGGGGCTATATTGGTTCTGCAGCTTTAGAAACTACCTCCGCAATAGTTTTAGGGAAGTTGCTGATCACTGGATTATGAGGAAAAGAAAAAATAAAGGAATGGGGCATTTTCCTCTTCTCCCTCACTAGCATTGAAATTAATGCACGCAGCCGGCACACGGCGGGTTAAGCGGCCGGCTGCCGTCAAACCGGAAGCACCAGGTGCTTCCATTCATTTCAATGCGTGCGTGCTGTTCGGATCGCTGATCCGAACAGTACTCGCTCAACTCTACTAGCGGTATCAGTTTCTCAAAGGCCTATGCTTCTTCTATTGAATACCTTTTTTGGGACAATTGGGAGCTCTGGGACATTTTTGTATTTACTGTGTTTTACACATGTATAATCTTTTTCTTGAAAGTGTAGGATGTATGTAGTGCTTCAAGACACACATATATGTAAAGATGTCACCTTGCACTAAAACAAACTGAGCACAGATGTGATCAGTAACGTATGTGTTAGGGCCCCTTCACACAGAGTTTACTCTGTCTACGCGCTGTGTATTCTGTACATTTTACAGGTGTAAAAATACACGTGTAAAATGTAGTCAACCATTGAGTTAAATTGCTTTTTCGCGCGTGCAAAAAGAAGTGTGTTATACAAACATTCCATTGAACTCAATGGCTAACTACATTTTACACGTGTATTTTTACACCTGTAAAATGTACAGAATTATAATATATATATATATATATATATATATATATATATATTTATATATATATATATATAATTATAATATATTTATATAAAAATTATAATATACAGAGCGTAAACTCCGTGTGAAGGGGCCCTAACTGACCAGCACTCAGTGGTGGCTGGACTTGCACAAAAAAAAGCTTGTACAATAAAAAAAAAAAAAAAAAAAAAAGGGTTTCTACTGATTTTAGCTAAAATTGAAATGTATGCTGGGTTTCCGTCTACTGTCCAGTTTCTCGGGCAGAAGACAAACCCACAAAGCGGAGACCGAGCGCAGGTGTGAACCCGCCCTTATAAGTTATGTTTTGTTTTCTTTATCAGTTTTGTTTGTCTCCCCTTATTACACCTTTACTTGTGTTTGGATAAAGGATGTTGTATTTACTCAATATTTCATTTACTAAGGTGACTTCAAGCCAAACTTCTAAATCGTCCTCCCCTTCACAAGCACAGAGTGATTCAAAGGAAAGCGGGGTAAGTCCAATCAACACTTTACAATATAACCTTGTCTGTGGCTAAGGCTACACGCGGAAAAACAGTTTTTGTTGCAGATTTTTACATTGTTTTTGAGCCAAATCCAAGAATGGCTTCAGAAGGAATGGGAAATGTCAAGGAAGCTCTTATACTTCTTCCCTCTAAATCCATTCCTAGCTTAAAACTCAGCAAATCTGCAACTTGAAACAGCTTTTCCATGTGTTACTTCAGCCTGAGACACCGATCACAGCACAAGTATCATTTTATATTCTGCTCATAAAATACAAAAGCTGTATGACTGCTCTTTTGGGTAGTTTTGGTAAAGAATGGCTGATTGTTTTGCACTTTTGATGACTTTGACTGTCCATGGTTGTCAGCAATTTATAAAGTAGTCTGAGCCAGACAGGAGCAGGCAAAATTTATTTGATTCAGGAAAAAAATAGTGATTGTGATAACGTGGGACGCAGAAGAGACTATAGTGCCTTAAGACAAGACAGAATCTGAGCAGGGAGAGAGAAGCTGCTTATGCTAACTTTCAACAGCTGGCCAAGAAGATGAAAAAATCTCTGGGGGAAAAGGGATTGTCTATCAGTTATGTATAGGGTCCTTGATGGAACATAACTATGACCATTGCAAACTTTCCTGACTTTTTCTGCCAGTAAATGTAGAACAATCTCTACATTTAATTGCACTCAAAATTGCATAGTATATTTGGTGTTTTATTTTGAAGCTGGCGTAACGTTTTTTCTGACTCAAACTCTACAGTTTGGGTTTTAAGTTGATATTGTGGACAAACAAATTTGTTCTGCTTCCAAGATTTTCCGAACTCCTTCACTAGACACTACAGCACTTAACAGAAGGATTTACTACCTCCCATAGGGACATGAAACTGCATTAAATAAAAAGCCCCTCCCATATCACATCACCAGTTGTTTCCTGTCTCCTTTAGGGCATTGCAAACAAATACCAACACAAGGCACAACAAATGGCAGATTCACCATAAAAATAACAAATCTTATTTAAGTTATAAAAACATAACATGAAAAGAATGAAATACAGTACACAATAAAGAAAGGGGGGACCAAAATGCTTCCAAATAACATGTGGGATAAATGTTATAAATGACCAATCATTTCTGTGGGATTACAGGGCAAGGTGCAACAAGTGAGGAAATACATATTGTGGGGAACCGCTCAGGTAGATGCTTGTAGCAGAGCAGGAAACAGGGACACAGACACTGGGTTGCACACAAGTTCAGGCTTTATTCACTTGCAGTGCATTAATTGCCTTTGCAAAGGCACAAATAAACTAAACAAATCCTCTGCTGAGAACTAAATTAAACACAAGCAAACTTTTCCCTGTCTATACAGAAGTCTGGTTACCAGACTCCCACCTTGGCAACCACAACGGGTGGCACAGTACCTGCTTTGTATGTTTGGTCTGAACAGGTCAGCTCTGTCAGTGTGGTGCCACCCTTCCCAGTCTTCACACACAGACTATATCAGGCCTTGATTACCCAGCTGACCTCCCTGGTGTGGGTCTTTACCAAACACCCTTTAGGTGCCTGGCTGGAATGTACCTGTCTTCTCAGACCACACCCTTCACTCTCTTACAATATGGATGGCTACAAAGACTCAACCTGCATTCTAGAGTGGTGTATACAAAAATGCTACAAGTCAGCCAAACATTGTAATAGATGTGTACATAAGCACCAAAAGACCCTATTAAAATTGCATGTGCATATTTTATGTACCTACCACTAGACATGCTCTGACGCGCGTTTCGCCATTACAGCTTCGTCAGATTGTTCCAGCATCTCAGCAACTAGCTGGGACGCCATATAATGAGCGTTTTGTTTGCACCGATGATCCCCCTCAGCTCTGCTTGAGGAGAACTCAGTTGACTTCTTGCTACCTTCATAGCTGTCGTTTAGAATTTTGCAACACATTAGATTTTCCTTTTCCCGGCATGTTTAAAAGTAGCAAAGTGCCAATTTGGATTAAAGGTGTTTTCCCATCCAGTGTGTCAGCACTGCCTGAAGCAGCTCAGATAATATGCAAATGTGTGTACACAATGGACTGAGGGTTAACTCGGTGTTTACATAGAGAGATAACAGACCTGGCTTTATCAGAACCTGAGATGAGCTGCTGCCAAGAGCAGTGTAATATAGTTTGTGAACACAAATTCATAACAGTTGTGAAGCCATGTCATTTACCGAGATAAAAAGTAGCCTATGTGTTAATCGAGGTTACAAACTACCTATGTGCTGAATTTCTTTCAAATCCACTCAGCCGTTTTTGCGTGGTTGAGGAATAAACATACAAACACACAAACTTTCACATTTATAATATTAGTAGGATTGGTTAAAAAGGGCCTGGTTTCCTTTACTCCATCTTTCAGTTGATCAGTACTGGACTTTGCCACTGGTGCTGGATCTTCTGCAAGGCCCACTCAATTATTTCAAGATGTAACAGCTTCACTGTTCTTTTTAGGAGACTTCTTTCAGCCTACAGGCAAAGGATTTTCTGATGCTGTAATTTCCACTATTCTCAATAGTAGGAAACCCATCACCTAAAAATTTATGTTTGCATTTGGAATTATTTTTTCTACTCTTCACAGACAAATCCTGGGATCCTTCTTCTGAGCCAAATAGGTGACTTGAGAAGTTTGAAAATCAGCTCCCTGAAATTACTTCTATGAATTTGGTCCTTTCTGTGATTTCAGAGGCCCCCTTTGAGCAGATTTCTGAGATCCCTCTCAGGATACTATAATACAGAGCCTTGTTTCTTCTGGCCATTAGTATGAACAGGAGAGTAGAGGAACTTCTGGTGTTTTCTTATAAGCCCCTTAGCCTTTCGACCTGGAAGACAGAATAGTTCTAAAACATCATCCTTCGTACCTATCAAAAGAGGTTGCTCTTCAATCTTTGTGTCCTAATATTCTCTGAGAAGGAAAAAACTTCATTGTCTTAAATGTATTTCTCTGCATTCTATTTTAAGTAGATTAGAAGAATTCAAGTAGTCCGATAGATTACATTTCGGTTCCAAGGCCCAAACAAGGGCCCTGGGGCCAATAAACCAGGTTCCTCAAAAAGGGCTTGAGGTTTACTCCACCAGGACAGTGTCTGCTTCATAGCCTTAGATTGCAAAAGCCAACAGATATGCTGGGTTAATCATTCAACCTTCTTACATCAATATAAAGTTTATGTACTCTCAAATTCCAACTTGTCTTTGTACGGAAATTTCTGTCTGCTATTGTTCCTCCCTCATGGTCTCTTCTGATAATCCACTTAAGTGGCATTGTGACGGCGGCGTTGGGAAAAGATGATTACCCTTACTGGTAATTGGATTTTCTGTAGCCTTCACAACAGCATGGGATTCCCCCTCCCCTGTCTCATCCTATCCTATCCTTCCTATCCTATCCTACTAATTCTCCTACTAATATTATAAATGTGAAAGTTTGTGTGTTTGTTCCTCAATCACGCAAAAACAGCTGAACGGATTTGAATGAAATTTGGCACATAGATAGTTTGTAACCTCGATTAACACAAACGATATTTTTTATCCCGGTAAATGACATGGCTTCAAGACTGTTATAAATTTATGTTCACATACTATATTAAACTACTCTTGCAGCAGCTTATCTCAGGTTCTGATAGCCACGTCTGTTAGCGTGTAAACACATGCTAACCCTCAGTCCATTGTGTACATGCATTTGCATATCATCTGATATGCTGCAGGAGGTGCTGACACACTGGATAGGAAAACACCTTTAATCCAAATTGTCAATTTGCCAATTTTAAACATGCCTAGAAAAAGAAAATCTAATTTGTCGCAAAATTCTAAAACAACGACTAGGACTTCTGACTATGAAGGTAGCCAGAACTCACAGAGTTCTCCTCATGCGGAGCTGAGGGGGATCATTGACACCAACAAGGCACTCTTTATCTGGTGTCTTAGTGAACTGCTGGTGCAAGGAACAAGTTCAGCGGCAGGCCAGCTTGAGAGCTGCTGAAACGCAGGAGCATGCGGATCATTGAAGCCAACAACATGCTCATTATATGGCGTCCCAGCGAGCTGCTGAGATGCTGGAACAATCACAGGCACGGCGTGAGAAACAAGTTCAGCAGCAGGACAGCTTAAGATCTGCTGAAACACCAGAGCAGGCAAACCATCGACGTCAGCAATTTGCTTAAAATAGGCGGGTCATCGATGCCAGCAGCACGCTGACAAAGTCGCGGGTAGAGGCTAGTTTGGTATAAATATATATCTCTTCCATTTTGCTCTCCATTTACTAACTACCTTATCTAGTGGCTTTTTATTTTATTCCATGCTGTTTCCTGTCCCAGCAAGGTGGGGAATCTTCCTTTTAAGTGCAGTTGTGAAGGCTACAGAAGAGTTACCAGTTAAGAGTAATCTTCCTCTGTCCCTGTTAGTCAACAAATAGTATGAAATACTGTGATAAAGTAGAAGCATGTGTATAGATAGATAATCTATTATATGCTGAGTAGGCAAAGGCAAATTGTGTTGCACAATGCATAATTGTAGTCACTAACACCTAAATGTTTATATTCAAATGTGAAAGGAGCCAAGCGGTTCTCCCACTAGGAAGCGTCAACGTGGTCGCCCTAAAGGCAGTAGAAAGAAGGTCAATGCAAACAAAGTAACTGCAAATAGTAAGGTAAGTTTCAGACTATGTGGCATCCCAACCTCATGTTTGTCTCTTGCATGCCTCAACAAACTAAAACTAAAGGCTGTTTAGAGTCTCTGTCCAGCTGTAGAGCAAGGTGAAAAACATTCATGGGTTTTGAATGAAATGGCTGATCCTCACTCTTACCAAGTGAATCCTATCCAACATTCTGAATGAAAATGGATGTGGTACAGCACAGTCTGAGGATGTGTGTAGGCACGGCACACATGGACAGACTGAGTGTTTGGGAATCCACATGGCAAATGAGGTTCAATGTAGATAAATATAAAGTTATGCATCTGGATCAAAATAATCTGCATGCAACATATGTCCTAGGGAGTGTAAAGTTGGGAGAGGCACTGGTGGAGAAGGACTTGGGTATACTTGTAGATCATAGATAAAATAGCTGCATGCAATGTCAATCTGCTGCTTCTAAAGCCAGCTGGATAATGCAGTGTATTAAAAAGGGTATCAGCTTGAAGGAGTGGAATGTAATATTACCACTTTTAGAAATTTGTGCAGCCCTATCTGAAATATGAAGTTCAGTTCTGGGCACCACTTCATAGAAAGGATGTGCTAGATTTGCGAAAAGGTTCAACAGAGGGACATGGATGACCTCAGTTATGAGAGACTTGAGGCATTAAATGGTCACAAGCTTTTCAGACCACTTAGTCTTATTTCATAGAGCATGTATTTATGGACAACAATGTAATACACTTTTTAAATAAAAAGTGGCTCCTTTATGCCTGGACAACTTCTCTAAAGCTCCTGACACTCTCCCTTCTAATTAGCAGTTCACTCTTTTGTTACCAAGGAAATCATCCATAGATATTTTCCATTCTGTCTTGCTTATCTCAATGAGTGGAGAGGGCAGTTCTTTACTCTCTTTACACAGTGAATGCTGAGAAGGGGCTGATTCTCCTCACAGCTTACATAAACATGTCTGCAAACTGTTGCTGTGTGCAAAAGACTGAGGATTATGCAAATCTCATAGCTAATAATATTTATAGAGCGGCAACACTTTACAAATCAGAGGACACTTGAACAGACAATACGAGAAATTACAATATGACAAAGAAATTCACATATCAAACAATAAGAGTGAGGGCCCTGCCCGGGAGAGCCTATTTTCTATGAGGAAATAAGGAGACTCGAGAGGTAAAAAGACTTGTTTGGTGCAAAGGTTCAGTCATCTTTTAATAAACAAGGTTGCATAACTAAAACAGTATGAGCCCATCATCAGCCAGCCGGTATCTGTGAATATAAAGATACTAAGTGCAGTGTAACTTCTAGATGAAGTGGTCAGGATCTGAGAAAGAGAGGAGGAATGATAGGATAAGAAATGTTAGTGTAATGTGCAGAGGTATAGAACAATGTGCTTAGGTCATGTGATAAGCCTGCCTAAACATGTAATTTTAGGGCAGTTTTGAAGCTGCTGTAGTTGGGGATTAATCTGATAGTCCAGGGCAAAGCGTTCCAGAGCAGAGAAGTCTTGGAGGTGAAAGTGGGATGTTCAGATAACACAGGATTCAAGTCTAATGCCATTGGCAGAATGAAGAGGACAGTTACGGCAGTAGACAGTGACGAGGGAGAAGATGTAGGGAGGTGCAGCACTACGGATGGATTTGTGGGGGGAGTGTGATAATTTTATATTGTATTCTGTGGCGGATGGGTGACCAGTACAGTAAATCACACAAGGTAGATGTATCTGTGTACCAGTCTGACAGAAAGATGAGTCTGACAGCCACATTCAAAACAGATTGTAAAGGTGATAGTTTAGTAAGAGGAAGCCCAATTAGAAAAGAATTTCAATAGTCAAGACAAGAGAAAATCAGAGCAACAATTAGGGTTTTTGATATTTCCATGGTGAGAACTGCAAATTAAACTGTCTGTGGGGTGAAGGTGAGCTCTGAGTCAAATACAACCCCCAGTCATGCTGCCTCTCTGTAATAACACTACAGACAGAAAGGGAGATATCAGGATTAGGTCAGTTAGTGGATGGAGGGATCACAAAAAGTTCAGTTTTTGAAAGATTCAGTTTCAGATAGAGAAGACGTGATGTTACAGACAGCAGAGAAACAGTCACTGGTGTTCTGTAGTAGTGCTGGGATGATGATACACAGATATATACCTCATCCGGTGACCTCAACATAAAGATGGTATTGAAAGCCAAATCAGCTGATGGTCTGCCTAATAGGGGCTGTGTACAGAAAAACTGATGGGACGCCATGTATAAAGACTTGTACAATCTTGGTACAGAGTGCCTCGCAAGACTTTCACAAATTTCAACTTTTCTTGGAAACCCTTACACAGGCACTTTTCAATTTTTATTTTTTTATACCCCCTGCCTTCCAATATCTCTATATTATAAAAAGGAATTCTTGTCTGTCTGTTCTCTATGCGCGACCAAACGACTGGACCGATCTTCATCTTTTGTACAGATATCAGGTATCTGGGAAGGTTTAAGACGATACTCCAACTCACTTGGACGTACCGTTGCTGAGATACAGCCTTCTCAACACAATGCCCCCCCCCTTAGTCAATACAAACCTGCAAGTCTTTCACTCATATTCCAACTTCAAAACACACGGTCACTCCACATGCACAATGCAACACTGATATCCAAACTGAGATACACGCATCAGAGGATTAGATACACAGATCAGCACACAGTATCACACGCCAGAGGATCAAATACACGTGTCTGCACACAGTCCCACACACCAGAGGATTAAATATGCACTTCTGCACACAGTTCCACACACTGAAGGAATAGATACGTGCATCTGCACACTGTTCCACATGCCAGAGGATTAGATACACGCGTCTGCACACAGTACCACACGCCGGGGGATTGGATACATGCATCTGCACACAGTACCACATGCCAAAGGATTGGATACACACATCTGCACACAGTTCCACACACCAGAGCATAAGATATGCACGTCTGCACACAGTACCACATGTCGTAGGATTAGATACGCGTGTGTACACACAGTTCCACACTCCAGAGGATTAGATACACGCGTCTGCACACAGTTGTACACGCCATAGGATTAGATACACGCGTCTGCACACAGTACCACATGCCGTAGGATTAGATACACACGTCTACACACAGTTCCACACGTCGTAGGATTAGATAAGCGCATCTGCACACAGTTCTACGCGCCAGAGGATTAGATACATGCGTCTTCACACAATACCACACACCGGAGGATTAGATACACGCCACTGCACACAATAACACATGGTAGAGGATTAGATATGTGCCTCTGCACACAGTACCACATGCCAGAGTATTAGATACGCGCCTCTCCACTCAATACCACATGTCGGAGGATTAGATATGCGCCACTGCACACAATACCACATGGGGCAGGATTAGATACATGCCTCTGCACACAATACCACACGCCAGAGAATTACATCCGCCTCTCAGCACACACTACCACACGAGGGAGGATTAGATACGTGCGTCTGCACACAGTACCACACGCTAGAGGATTAGATACACGCGTCTGCACACAGTACCACACGCCAGAGGATTAGATATGCGTGTCTGCACACAGTACCACATGCCGTAAGATTAGATATGCACGTTTGCACACAGTTTCGCTTGCCGGAGGATTAGATTCACGCCTCTTCACACAATACCACACGGGGGAGGATTAGATACACGCATCTGCACACAGTAGCACACCAACAAGGGTTAGATACTTGCGTCTAAATACAGTACTACACGGGGAAAGATTAGATACTTGCGTCTAAACACAGTACTACACGGGGAAGGATTAGATACAGCTTTACTCCAGGTATCCATAACAACTGATCACAGGTTTTTCACTGATATCCAAAATGAGCTACACATAATCACATGACGCTTATGAACATACCTACAAACCACATACAAAATACACCAATGCAAAATTGGACAATTCTTATGGGGCCATTACACAAACATAAAATGTAATACACTCGTGTGAAGCCGGGTCCTTATGTGTGTGTGTGTGTGTGTGTGTGTGTGTGTATTTTTTTTATTTTTGCGGTTCCTGATTTACTTTATGGATTCCATTCTGGAGAACATCTGATGGTTTGATTGGGTTTTCATTAATGCTTTCATTGCCAAGGGTCTCTGGAAATTTTGCACCTCCAGTAGCCAGAGCAATTTTCACAGTTTTGTAAAGGGACAAATCAAACCTAAATTGCAACATTAAAAAAGCATCCAACCCCCCCATACCTATATATTTTCTTAAAGTAGACATCTGCAGCATTGTCAGAATGCCACTTGATACTGTATATGAACAGACACCTTCATGCAATTTTGATTTAATGTGAGTGTTTTATGAAGAAATACAAATAAATGTATATTAGTTGCTAAAAGCGGAAACCAAACAAAAAAATTAAATGCACCAAACCTCCTAAAAATAAGAGTTCAACATGTGCAGAGTTCATTCATATCACTATGGCCTACAACCGCATGCACGTGTCTTCAGAAAATCACCAGAACTGGAAGGAACAAAAATCTGCTTTGAAGCTGGAAATGTTAAAGTATCATCCTATAAAATGTAGGGATTTCACACCATGAAAAGTAAGTGAACCCCTAAACCCTATATATTTTTTGAAAGTAGATAACCTGAAGATTACAAATGTCTTAATGGGTCATCAATAGCCACATCCACCTTCATGCAACTAATTTTTTGAAAAAATGCAGTAAAACACATATTTGAACCTAAAACTCATGTTCAATCTCACATTCTTATACAAAATACATTTAAAGTAATAGCTTAAGGTGTAGACATAGTGTGTGTGTGTGTGTGTGTGTATATATATATATATATATATATATATATATATATATATATATATATATATATATACTATACTATACTATACGTACTGCAAACATCAACTACAACAAGAGTTCAGACTCCCAAAATCCTTAATACAGAAGATAGGTAGGATTTTTCTGTTATTCACTAATATGTTAAAAATCTATACTGCACCTTGCAAACTGTGACTGTGATACCAAAATCTAACTTTTTCTAGATTACACAGCATACCGTATATAAAAACACAATTTAATAGTTCATATATACAATCATCTTCATGCAACGTTGCGGCAAACAGATTGCAAGCAAAAATTGCACAAAAATTCAAATTTCAGTAAAGTGCGGCTCAAACAATCCCTTTCTGCAAACAAAATGTACTGTCAAAAAAACTGCAAGATATGAAGAGTTCATACATACCACACATGTATATATTTACAGGGGCGGGTGGTAAAGAAACGCCAAAAATCGCAGAAATGCGCCATCCCATTTTGTGCATGCAAATTAAGTAGGACTTTACATAAAAATGTTATTTTCCATCCCCCTATAAAAAATTTAGCAACCTATACATTCATCTCTATTGATAATCATTATTACTATTATTTTAGCGTGTAGCGGACATCACTAGAGACGTATTTTACTGTAGAAAGCTCAGGTATGGACAGGACAGGGATTGGGTGAAATGTAAACTTTATTTGCGACTTTGTATATATGTTGTCTAAGTGTTTGGTGTGACTATATTTTGGCGCTGCGACCTGGACAATAGTAAAGTCTGGGTCACAACGCCAATAAAGTTCCTGGTTATGTTTAGAGGGTATTACATAAGAATACCCCACTAGTAAAGCTCAGGGGGAATTATATTTTACCTGTATGTGACAATCAGACAGCAAATGTATAGTATGCTCTCTGATTGGCAGGAGAAGGGTTAATAGGGACAGAAGAGTCCCTGCCACCCCCCTCCTGGTGTCACATACAAGTTATGCAGAGTCAGATTGTTTCTCTGTCTCTGTTCATGCTGCTGGGCTGCTCGTGCCCCGCTCCCTTTCCTGTTACAGTTCGCAAATTGCTTGCTTAGACAGGAGGGGGGGACCTTTTAGAGCTCTATATCTTTGGACTGCATCAACATATCTTGATGCTTTAAAATGCATTTTAAAAATGTGAATCTCATGTTTAAAATAATACCAAGAACTTGATGAAACAACTTATAGTTTTGGAGCAATTCACTGTTGAAATGGTGTCGGGAATTGAGATCTGCAGTTGGATCTCAATGCCAAATAGCGTATTCATCAGTGACTCACTCCAAAACTGTAAGTTTTATCATCAAGTTCAAATGCATTTTAAAGCATCAAGATATGTTGATGCAGTCCAGAGATATCGGCATTAGTAGGGAGGACGTAGTAGCTAAGTCCTCGGCTACTTATGTGCCACCTTGGGAGGACGTAGAGCTACGTGCTTGGTAGTGAAAGGGTTAAAGAAAATTTTTTTGGGGGAGATGAAATGGCAAAAAAAGCAGTTTGGCCTTTTTTATATATATTTTTCTTAAAAAAAACTTATTGCATGTCTAATAGACTGTAGTTCAACTGTATTGCACTCTATGGGAGATTTGCTACATGACTATTGAAGCTGGTCATATACAGGGTCGGACTGGCCCACCAGGGAACCAGTGAATCCCCTGAGCCCCGACTGTTAATTCCCCATTTAGCCACAGCAGATGCACTGGTCGGGGGCCTGAACGGGATCCTGAGCAATGCATTTGCCTCAACACACAGGGGCCCCCCATTAGCTGATGCAGAAGCTGTACATGGTGTCCTCCCGATATATAGGGAAAGTACATATCAGAGGACACCATGTGCAGCTTCAGCATCAGGTAATGGCCATTCGTAACCCCTCACTTATCTGCAGTAGCGATCTCTGCTTTCTTCCCTGTCCGTGCTGCCTGAACTTCTCCCCTCCCCCTCATAAACTATTGCCTCATCTCTTACATCGGAGCGTGTGGGGAAGACAGGGAGAATCTGCTGCGATGCTTCGCTTCTGACAAAGGTGAGTATATTCTTTTGGTAAAATATGTATATTTAATATGTATATATTGTCAGGGTCTGGGGTTGCTAGGTGGGGTGGCATAGACACAATAGTCCAGTTTCTTTTAGTCCAAAACAAAGGTAGAGTTTATTTCACTCAAAAAGGTAGTGCAGCAACAAAAGGAAACAATATAAAAATAAATACCTGCCCGGCTAGGCTCTAACTAAACATAGAATAGGTTACTTCACCTAGAATAACAGAAATCCAAAAGCCAGTAGAATCATTCAGGACACAGCTCCAAAAATATGACCTCTCTGTCAGCTCTCCAGCCAAACTCTGCCAAAGGTCTGCTGCTGGAATTGACTTCTTAAGCCTCCTTGACGAAGAGACTCTCAACAGCTGAGTCGCTGCCGGAACATCCCCAAAGTGTGGACTGGAGGGGGAGGGGGTGGAATGACAGATCCCATTACCAACCTACCTGCCATTCCTAAAAATCCAGCCCAATAACCGGAAATTTGAAATAACACTCAGCAGACAAAATTATCTGCTGAGAAACATTCTTTCTGGAGTTTTCTCATCTCACCCACCTTAGTAGTCTGGGTGAGATGTACACCCCTTCCATTACCCGACCAGCCATCGGCTTACAATATGTGTACATTTCTTTAAAGTATGTGTCTTGTATACTGTGTGTTTGTATACAGGTATGTGTGAGTATATATAGTATGCTATAATAAGGTGTATGTGTGTATATATAGTATTCATATACAGTCATATAGTATATAGCAAATGGATTACTGAACGCAGATGTGAACCAGGCCTGAGTGTGCCGGTATATAGTGTGTGCAATCCCATCCACACATTGCAGAAAAATACACGCAGCAGACACACTGCAATTTCCAAAACTGTTGTGGTTTTGGAAATCGTACCATGTCACTTATAGCTACAGAAACACCGGCGGTTTCCCTATAGGTATAATGGAAGCAGAAAGACCTCAGAGGAAACCTCTGTGGAATTTCTGCAATAAAGCGGTGTACACACTGCCGAAGCTGTCCACCCCGGGGTGTCTGTGGTATACCCTGGGGAAACCGGACAGCAGACGGCTTGCGAGCGGTCGGCTTTAAAAACCATTAATTTGAATGGGTTTTCAAAGGTGACTGCCCGTGAGCGTTTTCAGTCTCTCCGCCTGGTGTCCAGGTTTTTTCCGCGGACACAAAGTTCTGCATGTAGGATTTTGTGTCCGCGGAAAAAAAACAGAGACCATGCGGAGAGGCTGAAAGCAATCATGGGCAGTCACCTTTGAAAACCCATTCAAATGAATCGATTTTAAAACCGACCGCTCGCAAGTCGTCTGCTGTCCAGTTTCCCCGGGGTTTACCACAGACACCCTGGGAGGACAGCAGTGGCAGTGTGAATGCCGCTTTAGCAGTGTGGGAAAAATTGATGCATTGCCGCCAGGATTTTTCTTACAGTGCTTTTTTTTTCTGTGGGATTCTACATGGGGCCTTAGCCTTAGTGTCCATTCACACGGAGGAAAATGGCGCTGAATTTGGTGCTGAATTTCAGTGCTGAAAAAAGCCTTTCATTAATTTCAATGGGTTTCTTTTTCTGCTAGCAAAAAAAGGAAGAACCAACCCATTGAAATCAATGGAAGGCTTTTTTTTCAGCGCTGAAATTCCACACTAAATTCCTCACCATTTTTCTCCGTGTGAATGCACCCTTACAGTGTAGTACACAGTATACTGAGATGATAAGGATGAGGCCCAACAGTGAGACTCAGCTAAAAACCCTGTGGAGAAAAATAGAGGTGAATCACAGTGTATTTTTTCCACAGTATTTTTCATTGCGCTTTAGATGCATTTTCCCTGCACTTTCTCCCAGTTGCACAGCTGAAAGTAACCGGCCATGTTTTTTTGAAGCGCACACATTTTAGAATTTGCGGCTGTTCCACATTTTTTTTTCCTGCAACGTGTAGATGAGGTAAATTTAATTCACTTTGCTGATTTTGTAAAACACTTTTTTTTTCTGTAGTAGCCAAAGACGTTGCGTCTCTGCAATGTGGGGTTTCAGGTATTTATGGCCTATACTGAGCATAGGCCATAAAAAAGATTAACCCTGGACAACCCCTTTAATATGTCCCACAGTGAAACGTCCCCCTTCCGCACATGATAGCCCCATCACTGCTCCCACACAGTATAATGGCCCCATCACCGTTCCCCATACATTATGGGGGACCAATGAAGAGGCCACTGTATGGAGGGAGCGGAGAAGTGGCCATAAAAGATTTGGCCCAGATAACCCCTTAAAAGAAGTTGCCTATAAACGGGAGTTATCACTGTGGTGGTTGCCATGGAGGTGCATACTCACCTGTCCCCAGCACCCCGTTGTTCCCTGCCTGTGTCTGTCAGTCTCATGGCAGCAACTCATTTCTGGAAATCCTGTACCTAATTGGTCTCGGCGATCACATGACGTGCAGGACTCCCAGCAAGGAGGTGCCAGCATGAGACTGAACGGACACTGGCAGCGCACAATGGAGACAGGTGAGTATACTTTTTTATTTGTTTTTTATTTTACATCTCCTGTCCGGCACATGAGTTGCTCCAATTCCTGGACAACCACTTTAAAGGATTTTTCCATATTTCTAATATTGATGGGCTGTCCTTAGGATAGGCCATCAATATTACATCTGTAATGATACAACAGCCAGGACCTCTGCAGATCAGCTTTTCCAGGACGCTGCAACTACAGGTAATGGTAACATTTCTAGGAGCCACGCTGTTCACTTGCCATACAAGGTGTAGCAGTAGGTTTAGGTAGAGCACATGGTATAGTGCGTGAGCATCATGGCTCCCGGCATGTTATTACCTTTAGCCATCGTGTCTTGGTACCACTGATCTGCAGGGTCCTGGTGGTGGGCCCTAGACACCCCAGTCCGACCCTGCTCCCAGATAAACAATTGGTAACTAATTCTGGTTTTATCATCGCCCATGAGAGCACCCCTAGTGAGATTAAAGGGTCTCTTTCATTGGGAAAAGTCATTTTTGAATAAGCACATACTTGCATAGCCTTTAGAAAGGCTATTCCACACCTACCTTTTTTTGTGTAAATCGCCTCAGTGGTCTTTGAATGAGCCCGCTTTTATTCATATGCTAATTAGCCTCTTGGTGCACCACGGAAGTCTCATTGTGCACTCTTTTCTGCTATTCTTTCCTATGTATGTGTACAACACAGTTTGCTGCTGATGATGACTCAGCTTCCTGCTTGCACACACAGATAGGAGAGAATAGCAGAGATGAGTGCTGCTGGGAACTTCCTGTGCTGGCTGGAAGCTAATTAGTATATGAATAAAAACTGGCTCATTCAAAAGCCACTGAGGCAATTTACATAAAAAGAGTGTGTGGAATAGCCTTTCTAAAGGCTTTGCAAGTATAGTGCCTACAGTAGTACCTTCGCCTCACCTCTGTCATTCTTTTTGCAGGCGCATCTTGTAATGTCCTCCTTGCATAAGTGTTTCTTTGTTTTCTTTTATTTTATATTTAAAGGTGGTTCAGTAGGGTGGTGTGAGGGTTAAAGTGCTTGTGATATTCATGTTCTGACTTCCAACAATACAAAGAACCAGGGTCTGGATCCCCCATCCTGATAAAGTGGCTGAAACTTTGTTATGCCACTCCTCCATTACAATGAGGGAACTGCTCCCCTGTTCTTGGGATCAGTGGGAGTTTGGGTATGGGAAAACTTCATGTTCTATCAACAATGAATAACTTTTTAAGTTGTAACAACCCCTTTTAACCTTTTCGCTGCCAAGGGTCTCTGGAAATTTTGCACCTCCAGTAGCCAGAGCAATTTTCACAGTTTGGAGATGGACAGATCAAACCTAAATTGCAACATTAAAAAAGCATCCAACCCCCCCATACCTATATATTTTCTTAAAGTAGACACCTGCAGCATTGTCAGAATGCCACTTGGTACTGTAAATCAAAATTGCATGAAGGTGCCTGTTCGTATAAAGTGAATGTTTTATGAGAAAATGCAAATAAATGTATATTAGTTGTTAAAAGCGGAAACCAAACAAAAAATTAAATGCAACAAACCTCCTAAAAATAAGAGTTCAACATGTGCAGAGTTCATACATATCACTATGGCCTGAACCCGCATGCACGTGTCTTCAGAAAATTGCTAGAACTGGAAGGAACAAAAATCTGCTTTGAAGCTGGAAATGTTAAAAAAAGTATCATCCTATAAAATGTAGGGATTACACACCATGAAAAGTAAGTGAACCCCTAAACCCTATATATTTTTTAAAAGTAGACAACCTGAAGATTACAAATGTCTTAATGGGTCATCGATAGCCACATCCACCTTCATGCAACTCTGCGACCAACACAAATAATTTTTTGAAAAAATACGCTAAAACACATATTTGCACCTAAAACTCATGTTCAATCTCACATTCATATACAAAATACTTTTAAAATAATAGCTTATGGTGTATACAATGTGTATATATACTATATGTACCGCAAACATCAACTACAACAAGAGCTCGGACTCCCAAAAACACGAATACAGAAGACAAGGAGGATTTTGTTGTTGTTCACTAATATGTTAAAAAGCTATACTGCACCTACCAAACTGTGACTGTGATACCAAAATCTAACTTTTTTCAGAGTACACAGAATACGGTATATAAAAACACAATTTAATAGTTTATATATACAAACACCTTCATTCAACTTTGCCGCAAACAGAGATTGCTAGCAAAAATTGCACAAAAATTCAATTTTTTTTTTTTAAATGTAGATTATGAGCCCCACATAGAGCTCACAATGTACATTTTTTCCTATCAGTATGTCTTTTTTGGAATATGGGATGGAAATCCATGCAAACACGGGGAGAACATACAAACTCCTTGCAGATGGTTTTATGCCCTTGGTGGGATTTGAACACCAGGACTCCAGCGCTGCAAGGCTGCAGTGCTAACCACTGAGCCACCGTGTGGCCCCAAGAATTCAAATTTGCCACTAAAGTGCGGCTCAAGAAATCCCTTTCTGCAAACATAATGTACTGTCCATAAAACTGCAATATGTGAGGAGTTCATACATACCACACATGTATATATTTACAGGGGCGGGTGTTAAAGAATCGCCAAAATCACAGAAATGCGCCATCCCATTTTGTGCATGCAAATTAAATAGGACTTTACATAAAAATGTTATTTTCCATCCCCCTATAAAAATTTTAGCAATCTATACATTCATCTCTAGTGATAATCGTTATTACTATTATTTTAGTGTGTAACGGACATCACTAGAGACGTATATTACTGTAGAAAGCTCAGGTATAGACAGGACAGGGATTGAGTGAAATGTAAACTTTATTTGCGACTTTATGTATGTGTTGTGTAAGTGTTTGGTGCAACTTTTTTTTTTTGGCGCTACGACCTGGACAATGGTAAACGTCTGGGTCACAGTGCCAACTAACTTCCTGGTTATGTTCAGGGGGTTTTACATAAGAATACCCCACTAGTAAAGCTCAGGGGGGAATTACATTATAACTGTATGTGACAATCAGAGACAAATGTATAGTATACGCTCTGATTGGCAGGAGAAGGGTTAATAGGGACAATAGAGTCCCTGCCACCCCCCTCCTGCTGTCACATACAAGTTATGCAGAGAGTCAGATCGTTTCTCTGTCTCTCTCTCTCTCTGCTGGGCTGCTCGTGTCCCTCTTCCTTTCTTGTTAGAGATCGCAAATTGCTTGCTTAGACAGGAGGGGGGGACACTTTGGAGCTCTATATCTTTGGACTGCATCAACGTATTTTGATGCTTTCAATTGCATTTTAAAGAGGAGAATCTCATCTTCAAAAGTTTATCAAGAACTCGATGATTGGATGTACAGTTTTGGAGCAATTCACTGTTGAAACGCTGTCGGGAATTGAGATCTGCAGTTGGATCTCAATGCCAAATAGTGTTCAACAGTGAATTGCTCCAAGACTGTAAGTAAAATCATCAAGTCCCTGGTATCATTTTAAAGATGAGATTCTCTTCTTTAAAATGCATTTTAAAGCATCAAGATATGTTGATGCAGTCCAGAGATATCGGCATTAGTAGGGAGGACGTAGTAACTACGTCCTCGGCTACTGAACTGCCACCTTGGGAGCACGTATAAGATAAGATAAGATAATCCTTTAATAGTCCCACATTGGGGAAATTTCAGCGTGTTACAGCAGCATAGTAATACAGATACAGGATAATACAGAGTAATATATTACAGACGTAGACACAGATAAGCTGAGAAGAGAAGATATACTAGGAGTCCATGGCAGCTAAGGAAAAACAGAAGAGAAAGAGGAAGACCTCATGGTCATCGTCATAATCATTAGTTCTCTGTGCGGAGTGATCTTCGTTTGGTCTGATGTAGATTATACAGCCTGGTCGCGGTTGGAAGGAAGGACCTGCGATAGCGCTCCTTCTCACACTTGGGGTGAAGCAGACGGTCGCTTACAGTTCTGCCAAGTCCCATCAGGGTCCCATACATGGGGTGGGATTTGTTCTCCCGCATGGAGGTCACCACAGACAGTATCCTTCTGTCACCCACCACCTGTACTGGGTCCAAGGGGCTCCCCAGGACAGAGCTGGCCCTCCTGATCAGCCTGTCAAGTCTATTTCTGTCCCTGGTTGATATACTGCTTCCCCAGCAGGCCACACCAAAAAAGATGGCTGAGGCAACCACAGAGTTGAAGAAGGCCCTAAGAAGTGTCCCCCGGACTCCGAAGGCCCTCAGCCTCCTGAGCAGGTAGAGTCTGCTGTGGCCCTTTCTGTGCAGCGCCTCCAGGTGATCAGCCCAGTCTAGTTTATTGTTGAGGAGCACGCCCAGGTACTTATAGGTCCTGACTATCTCAATACATGTTCCTTGGATCTCCACCGGGGTCGGAGCACCTCTCCGTTTACTAAAGTCCACCACCATCTCCTTGGTCTTCCCAGCATTAATCCTGAGCTGGTTCTGCTGGCACCATTCAACAAAATCCCGGTTTAAGTCTCTGTATTCCCTATCATCGCCATCAGTGATAAGGCCGACTATAGCAGACTCATCGGAGTACTTCTGTAAGTGCCTGAAGTCAGCAGTGTACAGTGTGAAGAGGAATGGGGCAAGAACTGTACCTTGTGGTGCCCCCGTACTACAGATCACAGTGTCAGACACACAGTCCTGGGCTCTCACATACTGGGGGCGGTTTGTCAGGTAGTCTAGGATCCAGTTGGACAGGTGATGGTCCACACCACCAAGGTTCAGCTTCTCCCTCAGTAGCCCTGGCTGAATGCTGTTGAAAGCACTAGAGAAATCAAAGAACATTATTCTCACAGTGTTCCTGGGTTTCTCCAGGTGAGAGAGAGCTCTATGAAGAAGGTGGATGATGGCATCATCTACCCCAATGCCTGGCCGGTAGGCAAACTGGAGGGGGTCCAGAGCTCACTAGGGGGCGTAGGTGTGTCAGGACCAGTCTCTCTAGGACCTTCATCAGGTGTGATGTCAGTGCTACTGGTCGGTAGTCATTGTGGCCCATCGGGTTGGGTTTCTTTGGGACTGGTACCACGCAAGATGTTTTCCACAGTTGAAGTACTACTCCCAGCTTCAGGCTCATATTGTACATGTGCGTAATAATGCCACCCAGCTGGTCACTGCACATTTTAAGAAATCTTACGCTTATACCATCAGGTCCCCCCGCTTTGTTTGCTCTAATATTCTTCATTTCCTTACACACCTGAGACTCCTGCAGGATCAGATAGTCAGATTGCAGTTGACCGCAGTTCAGTGGGGGTTGGGTCTTGGTGTGTGAGGGGAGGGCGGTTGGCTGACATGCTGGTGGAGGGAGCATTTGCTGGGAGTCGAATCTATTGAAGAATAGATTAAGCTCGTTAAGCCACTTCCTGTCCCCTACTATTCGGTGCCCTGTCTTTTCCTTGTGTCCTGAAATTGCCTTAAGGCTGTCCCACACCTCAGAGATTCTACCCCCCCCCCATCTGTAGCTCCATCTTCCGCCTGTAGTTGGCTTTCCCTTCTCTGATCAGTTGTCTTAGTTGTTTCTGCACCGCCCCCAGGCCATTTTTGTCCCCAGACCTAAAAATTCTCTTTTTTTCCTTGAGGAGAGTTTTAATCTCAGAGTTGATCCATGGTTTGTTATTGGAGAAACACCTCACCTTTCTAGTTGGTACCGTGCTGTCCACACAGAAATTAATGTAGTCCGTTATGCAATGTGTGAGTCCCTCAATGTCCTCTGGAAATGAGTCTTGAAACACTTCCCATAAAGTTATATCAAAGCAGTCCCTTAGAGACTCGACACTTCCCTCTGACCAAATCTTCACTGTACGGGTAACTGCCGGTTCTCTGCGCACCAGTGGAATGTATGTGGGTCGCAGATGTACCAGGTTGTGATTTGATCTGCCTAGGGGTGGTAGGGCAGATGAGTTATATGCATCCCTCACATTAGCAAAGAGCAAGTCCAGTGTTTTGTTGTCTCTTGTATGGCAGGTTACATACTGTGTGAAGCCTGGTAGAGTGGATGCTGAGACGTGGTTGAAGTCTCCCGACACTAGGAGCAGGGCATGGGGGTGAGATGATTGCAGATCGCTCACAACCGCATGGAGGACCTCACAGGCAGAGTCAGCTTTAGCAGAGGGGGGGACATAGGCAGCTAGTACGATAACATGTGATAGTTCCCTTGGCAGGTAAAAAGGTCTCATGCTCACGGCTAGCAGTTCAATATCCTTTCCACACAATTGTTTCTTAACCACAATATGTCCTGGATTACACCATCTCTCATTGACAAATATTGCAATCCCTCCGCCTATTCGCTTACCGCTCTCCAGTGTTCTGTCCGCCCGAAGAAGTTTGAAGCCCTCCACGGAGGCAAGTGTGTCCGGAGTGATTTCAGTAAGCCAAGTCTCTGTAAACAGCATCATACTGCACTCACGAAAATCCTGTTGATGTCTGGTCAGTGCTGTCAGTTCATCCATCTTATTCACAATTGATCTCACATTCCCCATAATGATGGACGGGATCACATGCTTTTTGCGTTTTTTTCCTTCGCGTCTCAGTATAGCTACGTGCCTGGCAGCGAAAGGGTTAACTCTTTAAAAAAAAGTCTATTCTGACCATTTCCTATGGATACCATCACTGCTGGATCCCAGGAACATGTATTCTTGACAATGTGCAGTGACATACTGCTCAGCCATGTCTGTATCAATACATATCTATGGAACCGTTGTCAGCAGTTGCAGTGGCCTTGAGCTGTCCTCTAATGCTACATTGACCACCTTCCTTTCCTGTGTTCCTCACCCTACCACGATGCAGCCGTTATACTGATGAAGGTCATTCTAGACCGAAATGTTTATCATTTGAATGCAAATAAAGCACAATTCTTTGCAAATTACTAAGAGTGCTAGAAATTCTTTTCTATTTTGCTCTAATGTTACAGTTAACACACAGCTGCCAAGTGGCAGTAGTTTGTATATGAAGTGCATGTGTTGCAAAGCCATGGATCCAACAAAAGGCAAAGAATAAATTCTGGGTAAGAAAAGAGTCTGGAGGTTAATAATTTTATTTTTTTCAGGGCAAAAACTGAATGACACAATTTTTTTTATTTTTTTTTACATATCAGGATGGCAGCTATTGTCAGTCAATTTACTTACAGCTATTGTTGATCGTCATAACTCACTGTTATAGGGAGTCTAATATTAGAAAATTACCTCTTGAAGTAATGGCACTTTGGAATAGCCTTTAAAAGGCTATTCTACTCATACCTTCCATTTTCTTCTGCTCCCCGCTGTTTCTGTAAAAATCTGATTCTTGTGATATGCAAATTAAGCTCCAGGAGCACAGGGGTCGTTTCCACTGTGCTCCAAGCACACCGGCATCATCAGGTTTGTATGAGGCTGGTCACAAAAATGTTAAACAAAGGTACACTAATTTTATTTTTTTTCTCCCCACATCTTCTAGAAATCTGAAAGCAGAAAGGATAGTGGGAAAAATAAAGCCTCTAAAAAGCAGGTAAGATAGTATAGTACATTTACCATTGGGGAAGGGTGATGGGGAGTAAATACTTTAGAATCACCTCTACAAGATGCTGTAATTTATACTGTGTGGTTTATACAGTCTCATATAAATTACCAGTCTATCCAGTCTATATGGAAAGGAGGGGGAAAGTGCCTGGGAATCTTCTGGTCTCCACAGCAAAACCGTTTTTCTTTAACTGGACACAAAGTCCTGCATGGCTGATTTTGTGTCCAGTTAAGAGAAAACGGTTTCGTCGCGGAGGGCAGAAGGCGCTCACGGGCAGACACTTTGCAAACCCTTTCAAATCAATGGGTTTGATAACTGTCTGCCGGTTTCAGTCTCCTGTCCAGTTTCTCGGGCAGAAGCCTGAAAGCGGAGATCGGGTGCAGGTGTGAACCTCAGGCCCCTTTCACACCATATTTTTCATGTCAGTTTAACTGATCAGTTTAACGGATCTGTTATTTTAATCAAAAAACTGACACAAACTGATGTCAATTCATGCATCAAAAAATCTGATCCGTTAACAGATGTGCATCCGTTTGCATCAGATTTTTGCTAAAAAAAAAAAAAAAAAAAAAAGGATCCATTTTTTTTATGTTTACCTCTGCTCTCCCCCACATGTGTTTCATCTAATACCATCAGGGGTAGCACATATGGGGAGCAGCAATCAATCCCTAATGGCTGCCCCCGCAAGTGTGCTGCCCCTTATGGTATTAGGTGAAGCACATGTGGGGGTAGAAGAGGATCTTTCCCCCAAGTACTACAAATCACAGCACAATTTTTTTGTTGAAGCACTCCCCACATGTACTTCACCTAATACAGGGGTCTCAAACCCACGGCCCGCGGGCCAACTGTGGCCCTCGGGACAATAGTTTGTGGCCCCCCCGGCGGACGCCGGGAATCGGGCGGCCGCCATAGCTGCCGGGTGTCTACTGTTTTACACAGTAGACACCCAGTGCTAATGCCCGCAACGATCAGAGGCATTAACCCCTCCAGCGTCTCAGTCAAAGCTGACCGAGGCACCATTATCCTGGCGGCGCATGGGCGCCGCTATTTTGCCTGTGATCGCCGACACCTGGAGCATGCTCCAGGGCCGACGTCACGTTGGCATGACAGCTGGGAGCCTTGTAAAGGCTCCCCGGCTGGTCTGCAGTGAATTTCTTTTGCAGGCTGCTCTATAAAGCCTGCAAAAGAAATGACGATTTTTTGCAATGTATTGCAATGCATTAGCATTGTAATGCATTGCATTACTGATCAGACCCTGGGGTTCAAGACCTCTAGGGGGTCTGGTAAATCCCCCCCCCCCCAAAAAAAAAAAAAAAGTAAAAAAAAAAATATTAAAAAATTAAAAAGTATTAGAAATTCAACTCACCCCCTTTGCCTAGAAGACATATAAAAGTAGTTAAATACTGTGAAACACATACATGTTAGGTATCCCTGTGTCCGAAAAAGCCCGCTCTACAAATCTATAAAAATATTTTTCCTGTACGGTAAATGCCGTAGTGGGAAAAAAAGTCAAAAGTGCCAAACTTTATTCACTGTTTTGCCTCTGATAAAAATTTGAATAAAAAATGATCAAAGCAATACCAATTCCCCAAAATGGTATAACTAAAAAGTACACCTGGCCCCGCAAAAAAAGACACCCTATACATCCCCGTACACGGATGTATAAAAAGGTTACGGGTGTCAGAATATGAATATGAAAAAGAAAAAATTTGGGAAAACCTGATGCGGCCCAACCTCACCCAGACTCTACCTCCAGCGGCCCCTGGGTAAATTGAGTTTGAGACCCCTGACCTAATACCATTAGGGGTATCGCATGTGTGGGGGGGTAGCAGACGTGAGGATGCACCTAAATACCATCAGGGGTAACACATGGGGGCAGTCATTAGGGTAGCACACGTTGGGGTGCAATCAATCCCTAATGGCTGTGCCCCTCATGTGCTATCCCTGATGGTATTTGGTGAAGCACATGTCGGGGTAGCAGAGGAGCTGTCCCCATGCACTCCAAAATACAGTACAAATAAAAAAAATTGTGCTGTGATTTGAAGTACTTGGGGGACACCTTCTCTGGTACCCCTGCATGTCCTTCACCTTATGCCATTAGTGGTGGGCGAAGCTATTAGGGATTGATTGTCTCCCCAATGTGTGCTACCACTGGTTTCAGCATGAATGATACTGCCATTTGTAAGCCCCATTAGAGACTGCTGCTTCTGCCGCCCCTCCCCCACTTCTTGTGTGTCCCTGCTCCCGAATGTCTGAAGCGCCTCCCCAGTCCTATCTTCTCCTTCAGAGGATGAACTGATCAGCAATAACAGAATGCTAGCTGCAAATTGCTCACATCCGTTTACATAGGGACCACCATTGTGGATCTGTTGTGGTCAAAAGAAAAGTGTAGTAGTACACGTTTTTTTCTGTTTGAAATAACAGACAGGGGCATAGAGAGACCACAACGGATTGTCTGTTTGTTTTTTATTAGAGGCAATGGGTCCGCTGACGACTGTGCTACAACTGGCCGGCCATGAATTAAAAGCATGAGGGACACGGGGCTGTTCTCTGTGTGCCGCCCATGCACGGGCCGTGCTTCCACAGCTCTTTTCATTAAATGAATAGGAGCCACAGAAGCAAGGGCCACAAAATAGGACAGGAATAGGACCTGTTCTATATTTTGCAGCCTGGAGTGTTAGCCTCCACACGGGACCGTGAAATTCATGATCTTATGTACGGGCCCATAGAAAAAAATGTGTCAGTGTGCTATCCATGAAATACATGTATAGTACACTGATCACGAACGTCTGCAAGATGCCTTAGATGAACACATGAAGAGTGGTGGGGGAGTTAACGAAAATTAGACCAAATCGCAAAAGCAGGCTCTGAAATTTTATTAAACTATTACAGATTTCATAGAAAAAGCAAGGGTAAGTAGCAGCCGGGTGCTGCTAGTCAAATCTTTGAGTAATAGATCATCAGCAAGTGTGACTTCCTTTATAAAAGGAGACCTTTTGGTACGTTTGGTGTCAGAAAAACACTAAAAAATCTAGCATGCCAAAAAAATAACATTTAACTTTTACTTCATATTAGATAAAAAAAAAAAAGTCCAATAACATGAATCCATGAATCAGATAAGAACAAAATACAGCTTACGCGTTTCAGGAATGCATGGTGGATCCCTTACTCTTAACTCAAACCATACTGACAAATAAACCTAGTTATATAGCAGTTGGATCCACATAGCCTCACCCATAAATCAATAAAGACTTTTAACTCTATCTGTGCCATTAGAAATAAATAAGCATTATTGCAATAACAGATGAAATATGATCATGAGAACCAGTAATTGACAAATGTATAGATATATATATCTCAAACACTCAGAATGAACTAGAACATATTGCTGATGGTATATCAGTATTGAAAAGAGTTCACACTATGCGATTTAAAAAGGTGATGTAACTTAACCAAAAAAAAAAGGGGTAAATAATGAATAACAAAAACCCAAATATCTGAAGAAAAGAAATATAAACATAATATAACAATATCACAATAACAAACCTCAGATATATGGCCAGTGATGCAGTTTGTCTTCCGCTTGCTTAGGTATTACACACCACCAAACTTATAGTTTATTGGTGAGTTGTGTGTTCTTTTCATCTTATCGATCGGGACCTTGACTGTCATCTACATGCCGCAGTGAGTTTAATGCTGTTTACTATATGTTCTAAGTTCATTCCTTTAAAGTTGCATTGCATTGCTGACCAGGGTCAGTCATCCATGTATATGTGGTGAGTTTCATATTGCTCACCGAGTGTTTTAAGCCCATTTTTTTTTATTTAAGTTCACCAATACGTTTTTGATGTGTTTTGTATTTGTATATAGATTCATATCATATCTGAGGTTTGTTATTTTTATATTGTTATATTATGTTTATATTTCTTTTCTTCAGATATTTGGGTTTCTGTTATTCATTATTTACCCGTATAGCTCATAGTGAACCAAGGGTTGGAAACCTCTGTACTACATGGTACATTGTGTAGGAGCTGTGCTTGGTACTGGGTTGTTGCTGTACCATGTGACCAATGCATGTGGCTGAAAATGCTTCTTGCCTGTGTCGAAGCAAACGGCTGACTTGTGAGGGTGCACAGGGAGATCCCATGTACCAGAAATGAAATCTTCACCAGTCGTAGATTTATTTGTGTGGCAGAAAAATCTATCTGACAGGCCAATGAGTCACCAGCACCTGATGGCAAACTGAATAAAACAGGAAAAGTCAGTTATTGCGCAAAAACTCATGCATGTGTGACAAACTTACTTTTTATGGCTTTTATACCACAAAACTAGCAACAAATGCATATTAGATCAGACTTGGTTATTACTGCTACAGTTGGTTTGACAAACCATTGATCAATAGGGTGTACTTTAATTTATTTATATGTGGCTTTTACACATTTTAGTTGAATTAAAACAAAGGTCTTCCAGAGACCAGATTCCAAAATTCAGATGAGAATATTTTGTCCCAACACCTAACATAAATTGCAGACCGACATAAAACATTGATAAACTGTACTTGTGATGAATAAAACAACAAGAGATTTATGAAAGGACGGTCTCTTGCCCAATGCAACCAATCACAGTGCAGCTTTAAGAACTCCATAAGAAATTAAATATGTTCTGTGATTGGTATCAAAGGCCATTTTTCTTTCAGAAGTTCTCTAAATTGGGTCTAGTGTAGTAGGACAAAGGAATGGCTACCTGATATAATGTAATCTACATTGATGTGTAAGGAGTCACTATGATGAAACGAACACACCACTGTAAAAGCCAGTGAGCAGTAGGTACTTGATTTGGTAAGTTTTCTTGTACTTTCTTGCAGTTTTGTCTTACACTGATAAATAAGCCATAACTGATAAATTTACATAATCTTTGTCTTCTCAGGAGGACGAGGAAGAAGAAGTGGGCACAGCAGAATCTTCAGAAGATCAGTGACCTCATCTTTTCAACCAACCTCAGCTTCTTATTTGAGATCATGTTTATAGTTGGACCCATCTATGTGACCCTTTAAGCTGACAAAAAACTTATGCCGCCTTCTACAATACTCAGGTTATTAGTGCTGTCGGTTTTGCTACAATCTGCTGTGCTAGTACTGGTATATTCTGAATTCATGCTTTCATTTAAGTCTGACAGCATTAATATAATCTTTAGATCATAGGAGTATGCAGTAGTAACTTCCCAGCACAATGGTACTTTACTGAATGACAAAAATATCCTAATGTGTAATATCCACCAATTATCAAATTGGCTTTTTATCTGTGATTCAAGAACACTGGGGCAGATAAACAAAAATGGGAAGACAGTGCAAAGTTAAACTAGACATTCTTAAACTACATCAGAAGTGTCTAGTGCCATTCTAGACTGTCTAATCCAGTGGTTCTTAATTGGGGTTCGATCAAACCCTAGGCCCTATGCACGGTTCATTTTATGTACCAGTAAAAAAAAAACATATACCTATGTCTTGAATTTGGAAAAAAAATCATATTTGATTTATCACTAAAGAAGGGTTCGGTGAATGTGCATATGAAACTGGTGGGTTCGGTACCTCAAACAAGGTTAAGAACCAATGGTTTAATCTAAGGGGGTGTTCACACTTGCGCTCATGTCTGCTGGGTTGTTTGGCACTCCTGCGGTCACCCTCCTTACCTTTACTGAGCCCTCTCATCCTGTGAGTGTTCGGGTCTCATAGGATAAAGTTTTATAAATTTTATATATTAACCCCAAGTGGGTCGGTACTAGCCACAAACATACATAGAGACATATCAGCGGATTGACAAGCAAATACAGTTACAACGGCATGGTACAGTACAATAAAAAAAACAAAGGAGAACAAAAGGTTAGAAAAAGAGATATAATACCTAGTTGGGTTGCTGGAGTTTCTTCTCATAACATCCAGGGCACATTGCTTGGAGTCCTTAATCCTCAGGCTTTTGGGGGGGCATTCCCCATCAGTAGAACAGTCCAGAGCGCATGGCTTCTTTAGTCTTAGCACATAGTATCCATAAAGCAAGAGATTATAGTCCAGGTGTGGCACCTGTAGTATCCAGGGTAGCAGAACACACAGCAAGTCCATAAAAGTTCATCAGTACCATCAAATGGCTTCCAGTCCTTTTGTTCCCCATCCCCCCCTCCATACAATGTTTGGACCTGGAACATGCGCCTTCGCACTGCGCACCTGAGGAATTTATTGAGGTAAATGTAACATATTCTCCTGGGGCAATATCATCATCAAAACCATATCCCTTTGAAGTGGACTTGGCTCCCCACAGTCTGAGCTGTGGGCCCTAGGTTTCCTGCTTGATAGGAAAACCCCTGTGGAGGTAATGGCATTGACCAGGACGTAACAAAAGGCCTTGATCAAAGCTGTTCGGCCACTTCTAGTACTCAAACAGGCTTGCCCATTTGACACCTACCCCATATCCTGTGATCAAGAAGGGCGAATATGCATGTGGTAAAACACATGAGACAAGTACATGGCTGAAGATGGCGGTCAGTTTTAAAACACATTCATTTGAATGGAGTTTTTAAAGCAAACCACCAGTGTCCATATGCAGCCTCTCTGCAGGGAAACCATCATTTTCTGACATGCAGGGCATAAGTGTGAACACCCCCTGACTTTACATCACTTAAAGGGGTATTCCCACCTCACATACTCATCAGTCTTTACTGCTGTAAAATCTTCTTTCTTCCTGGTTTCTTGCATCATTTGGTGGGCAGGATTTCACATGCAACCTGCCGTTTAGCTTCGCCCACCCATATTGGACTATGAAGTACAGACAGCAGCAACTCCATTCTGTGTTACATACAGAGACTGCCTGTCTCTGCCATAATGAACACAATTGAGTTAGCTAGCCTGATAACTGGGAGAACAGAAGAAATGAAAACAGCTCCTCTCCTCTATCTGAGAGCAGGGAGGTCATGTGGTGTAGACACAGGAATAGCTAGAAACACAGGCTGGCTCCCGTGCACTTAGCCCCTCCTCCTTCCCCCTGAGAGCAGGCAGATACATCACTTGACTCATGAGCAGATAAGTCAGGGCTGTGGCCACAAAGAATTGAATAAAGTAAGATAGTGGACAAACAAAGCAGTTTTGCTGAAGCAGTGTATTTAGGAAAAGTCTTACATCCACATTAACAAGCAGTATAGATAGGATCCTTGTGATGGGACAACCCCTTTAATTGGCTGATTTTCATGGCACACTATCTGGCTCAGTTTAGCATATTAAACCATGCCCCTTCTCAACAAGCACCATCCATATTCCATATAAGGAGTCTAAACAGAAAGTGTCTAAAACACATAAAAAATAAAGTGTAAAGCATGTATGCCACTTTTGGTGCATATTCAGTATGTGCTGGTTTTGCAGTTATGAATCTCTTGCAAATGAGTCCCAGGCAGAGCCCATCTTCTAACCAGTTAACTTGGTTTGTATCCATATGTGCCTGGGTAACAATGGTAGTATAGTGTGGCCATTTATGGGACCACTTGGTGCAAACTGTATAAATGGTGCTAATGATGCCCATATCTTTTGAGTTTTGCACTAGTTTTGATATAGCAGTCAGTTTCCACATATATCATTTTTGGGTCCTTTTCTAAATTTGCTAATGTTTCAGTGCTGTTTGAATACTAAATACTACATTACTGAATAAAAGTGCTACAAATGTAGACAACGGTGTAGAGGAAATAATTTTACTGTGGTTGAAAGGATGTGTTAACTATTAATGAATGATTCTGATTGGTATTCTGTGCTTGTATGTGTTTTATGTTTGCAAATACAATGTGCTAGATTTGTTTTACAAAGTGATGTTTCTACTCATGTAATCTGTTTAGCTAAAACTAAATGTACAACTTTTGATAAAGGACACTGAAGAGTTGATGTGAATACTGCTCTAGTCTTAACAGGTCTGCTTAAAGTTACAATAAAATTCACTTTTTTTTTTAGTGCAATTGTCATCTTCCCATTTATCCCTCTATTCTTAATAAATAGTCTAATTTTCATCTTCCTTTTCCATCTATTTTAGGTCTGCTAAACTATGGGTTTCTTAGCCTACATTCACTTGAACCTTACTGGAAATTACAGTTCTGGAAGTTAAAGGGGCTCTATCATTGGGAAAAGTCATTTTTAACTAAGCACATACTTGCATAGCCTTTAGAAATGCTATTCTACAGTCATGGCCAAAAGTTTTGAGAATGACACAAATCTTCTATTTTCACATGATCTGCTGCCCTCTGGTTTTTATGTGTGTTTGTCAGATGTTTTTATCACATACAGAAATATAATTGCAATCATATTATGAGTAACCAAAACTTATATTGACAGTTAGAATGAGTTAATGTAGCAAGTCAATATTTGCAGTGTTGACCCTTCTTCTTCAGGACCTCTGCAATTCTCCCTGGCATGCTCTCAATCAACTTCTGGACCAAATCCTGATTGATAGCAGTCCATTCTTGCACAATCAATGCTTGTATTTTGTCAGAATTTGTACGTTTTTGTTTGTCCACCCGTCTCTTGATGATTGACCACAAGTTCTCAATGGGATTAAGATCTGGGGAGTTTCTAGGCCATAGACCCAAAATCTCTATGTTTTGTTCCCTGAGCCATTTAGTTATCACCTTTGCTTTATGGTAAGGTGCTCCATCATGCTGGGAAAGGCATTATTGATCACCAAACTGCTCTTGTACGGTTGGGAGAAGTTGATCTTGGAGGACATTCTGGTACCATTCTTTATTCATGGCTGTGTTTTTAGGCAAGACTGTGAGAGAGCCGATTCCCTTGGCTGAGAAGCAACCCCACACATGAATGGTTTCAGGATGCTTTACAGTTGGCATGAGACAAGACTGGTTGTAGCGCTCACCTCGTCTTCTCCGAATAAGCTGTTTTCCAGATGTCCCAAAGAATCAAAAAGGGGATTCATCAGAGAAAATGACTTTACCCCAGTCCTCAGCAGTCCACACCCTGTACCTTTTGCAGAATATCAGTCTGTCCCTGATGTTTTTTTCTGGAGAGAAGTGGCTTCTTTGCTGCCCTCCTTGAGACCAGGCCTTGCTCCAAGAGTCTCCGCCACACAGTGCTTACAGATGCACTCACACCTGCCTGCTGCCATTCCTGAGCAAGCTCTGCACTGCTGGTAGCCCGATCCAGCAGAAACACTTTTAAGAGACGGTCCTGGCGCTTGCTGGTCTTTCTTGGGCGCCCTGGAGCCTTTTTGCCAACAATGGAACCTCTCTCCTTGAAGTTCTTGATGATGCGATAGATTGTTGACTGAGGTGCAGTCTTTCTAGCTGCAATACTCTTCCCTGTTAGGCCATTTTTGTGCAGTGCAATGATGACTGCATATGTTTCTTTAGAGATAACCATGGTTAACAGAAGAGAAACAATGATGCCAAGCACCAGACTCTTTTTAAAGTGTCCAGTGGTGTCATACTTAATCATGAGATTGATCTACAGCCCTGTCCTCATCAACACCCACACCTGTGTGGAGCAATCACTGAAACGATGTTAGCTGGTCCTTTTAAGGCAGGGCTGCAATGATGTTGAAATGTGTTTTGGGGGATAAAGTTCATTTTCTAGGCAAATATTGACTTTGTAAGTAATTGCTGTTAAGCTGATCACTCTTTATAACATTCTGGAGTATATGCAAATTGCCATTAGAAAAACTGAAGCAGTAGACTGTAAAAATTAATATTTGTATCATTCTCAAAACTTTTGGCCATGACTGTACACGTACCTTTTGTATGTAAATCGCCTCAGTGGTTTTTGAATGAGCCCATTTGTATTCATATGCTAATTAGCCTCGTGTTGCACTCCAGAAGTCTCATCGTGCACCTTCTGTGCTATAATTTCCTATGCATGTGTACAGCACAAGCTGCTGCTGCCTTCCTGCTTCCTCTTTGCACACACAGATAGGTGAGAATAGCAGAGAGACAGTGCTGCTGTCTCTAGGGACTACCACTAACATAAGTAAAATGTGTCACCAAAAAAAAAAAAAAAATCTCAATCATTTATGTAAGTTACTGCAAAGTGACATATAAAGTGACATATCAGTTTTGAAAAATGAGGCTGTGTCCTTAAGGGGTTAAAGGTATCTTGGTTGTTTGCTGTTCCTTTGGGGCTGTGGAATTCTTCTGGAGGTGCAGTTGTGTAGGTGTGGAGAAAAAAAAAAAAAAAATTTTTTGAGCGCTTGTAAACAACTACAGGCATCTACCCCCCACACAGGTAATTTTTGGACTTTTTTTTTTTTTTTTTTTTAAACTTAAAAAGCATCGCAAACTTAAGTGCTGTGTGTTTTAAACCATTTAGACATACCTGGCCTGCACAAATTATAATGCCCTCTCAGTGGCCCCACATAGTGTAATGGCCCATCATGTATTAATTTGCCCACCAGCAGTCCCTCAGATGAGTTGAATTGTGGACATGCCACAATTTGGCGGTCCAAAGGGGACCCCAGCTTCTGCTATAGACCTCACTAGTGACCTGCCATCCCTTGATGCTGACGATGTTACAGGATACAGATGTAGTCAAAATGAACATGACCAAGTAAACAGTTGGTAATCATTTTTCTTTCCGTTTTTTTTTTTAAAGGAGCTATCATTGTCATATTGTCAAGTTAAGGATGGCTAAATCTGAAACTATTATATAAACTATGTATATATAGCATGCTGTACTTGTGACAGTTCACAAAGTTGATATTGGGCCAAATGCAATGTGTTGATGACAGGACACGTTATTTCCAATAATGATTATGATTTTTTTGAGCATAAGAGTTTACACCCCCCTAAAAGTGACTATAAAATATAGGTATGGCATTTCATAAAAAATATTTTTACCCAGCTTCATATTTTTTTATGATATATCAATCATCCAGCACAGAAGACTTGGTGCTGCCAAGCCACTAGAGGGTGCTGTTCTTCAATAGCGAATCATCATCAGCCAGGACTCAACATTAGGAGGCTAAAAGAACTAGACCATTACTTTTTGACAAACAGCTTTACTTTTGTAATAACTTTTACATGGATTCAACACAATTCATATATTTAACAAAAAAAACTTAAAAGGAATATTACCATGAACATAACCAGATCTAGATTTGTAGATAATTAAAAGTTAAACATTTTTGCAAGTATAAGTAGTTAAAAATTCTGCAGAGTTTTAAAGATTTTCTCTAATGTGGTGACATTTGTTGTCTTCATCAGTTGCCAATAGATACAACCATGAATACAAAGACTTTCTAAGGCCTACAACTAGTCAGGAACTCAGCCATGATTTTCTTTTTTATTTTAGCCTGCTTATCAGGCATGGACACTACATGTATTCGAAGAAATATCGGCAACAATAAAGAAATCAGGGCTGTTTTCTTTTTTTTTTCCTCAGAAAGGTCCTGCAACCGATCAAGATAACAAAACTGTGACCACAAAATATTTAGAGAAAATCTTTAAAACTGCAAAATGTTTAATTACTTATATTAGCAAAAATGTTTACATTTTAATTATCGACAAATGTAAAAATGGTTAATGTTTGTGGGAATACCCATTTAAGTTTTCCATAATTACAAAATATCAGTCAGCAAAATACAGTAGAGAAATATATTGTAATTAGGGCTGGGCGATTATGCCCCAAGTCAAAATCACAATTTACAGTGTTGGGCGGACCTCAGGAGATTCACCTCTCCTGGGCTCCCACATGACTCCCTGCTAACATCAGGGATTGCTGAGGACTGTGATTGGGTCTCAGTATCACATGATGTTGTGACGCCATATAACCGCTAAGGCCCAATCACATGCCTCAGGCATCCCTGACTGTTTGATCGCCTCTGATTATTATACGAACATTAGCTTTGTTTTGGACATGTTCAGTCTGAACAAAACTGCAAATATTGCAGTAACTGATGGGAACAGGTTGATGTTCGGTTTTAGTTGTTTCCCAATTGATAGCCCAGCACTAATTGCAATCTACAACCCATTATTGAGAAACAGAGACTACAGGAAAACAGGCAACACTCAAAAGGGGTATTCTCAGTTTGCATAAGATATAAATGTCTGCTTGGAGGTCAAGGATTCCAGAAGTAAGACCAGCACCTCTCTCCCCATGAAAGTGGCAGTTTGCTCCTGTGAAATCAGATAGTGGGGGCCATACTTGCTTGCAGGTACTATAATCAGAGCCACCGTGGGGCCATCTTCTTGAAAGATTCAATCCCATCCAATGAAAAGCCAAATCTGAAGTCTAAAGCACTGCTCACTTTGACGCTTCTGTGGTAATGTAGTAAAGTCTGACAAAGGGAATTTCAAGTGTCTTTGAGGCTACAAAAAGTACAGTTAAACCTTTAAGTAGTTGGTCACTTTCAGACCCATATTGAGAGACAAATTTTATTGTTTGTATAATAAAAAGTTGCATAATTTTTCAATATACTTTCTGTATCAATTTCTCACAATTTTCTACATCTCTGCTTGCTGTCATTCATTCTGCTTACTCTCAGTGGATAAAAAACAGTCTATGGTCATGTAATGGACACTCAGCTCTTTATAGTCACTGCATAGTAATTGGACAGCTGCCTGGTAATGAGCTGTGCCACTGTGTCTTCATCACATGACTATGGTCTGATTTTTATCGATTTGGAATAAGAGTAATCAATGAAAGCATTCAGATGGTCTAAAAAAAAACCATGAGGAATTGATACAGAAAGTATATTGGAACATTGTACAACTGTTCATTATACAAACAATAAGGGAGCCTTCACACAGGCTCATTCTGAATGTAAAACTCGTTCAGAATGAGCGCGTAAAAACCTGCTCCCATTGATTTCTATGGGTGCAGGCAAACGTGCGCTCCCCATTGAAATCAATAGGGGAAAAAAGCCTCCCATTCATTTCAATGAGGAGCGCTCGTATGCCAGCACCCATAAAAATGGGATCTGGTTTTTACATGCTCATTCTGAACAAGTTTTATGTTCAGAATGAGTGGAGTGTATACTCCATGTGAATATTGGTCTCTCATTATTGATCTGAAAGTGGCCAATTACTGGGCCATACATAATTTTAAAGTATATATCACATACACAAAATAACATCCAGATATAGCCACAGACAAAATGTGCTGAATGTTTGAATGAAACACATAATGATGGGATGTACTCTGTAAAAAATGTCTGCTCCTGTTATAAGGCACTTGTAAATGTACCATCTTGTAAGCCAGAAGCAAGAAAGGTCTATCCAACTGAAGAAAACATTGGAGGATTTGAGCAAGAATACCATTATCAAGTAAAAGTTTGGGCAATGGTGGTTAGTGAAATATCATACAGTAATGGAATATATTTATAATAATTATTCAACACTGCACCTTTATCACAAAATAGAATAGCTACGCTTTGGCATTATATATAACTCATTAGAAACAAAACAGTGTTAGGATTCATTCACGCTGCAGTATGTTTTATGCCAAAACTAGGATTGTAGAATAAAAGAAGAAGAGACTCTGGCACAAAACGGACAGTGCTTATATGGATTAAAGTATAAAGTGGGTAGAGCTGGATCAAAATAAAATTTTCAGAGCCAGTTTCCAATAAAAATAGTCAAGAAGCTGATGTCAATTTTTCAGTAACAAAGAGTGGACTAGTAATTTGAGGATTCACTCCAGAAAGACTAAAGCAGGGCACAAGATGTTTTAACTATTCAATATACATTTATTATGACATTTTTATTGTGAACCACTTGAAGGCTGAAATCCCACATTGCAGAAGCACAGCTTTTTTTTGTTGCAGATTTTTCAGCAGTTTTTTTTTTAGCCTAAGGGCTTGTTCACATCTGGTCTCCATTATACAGGTTTCTGTTTCCTGCCCGAAACTGGAAAGCATAAAACGCTCACCAGCACTCACAGCCGGAGTCTGACAGGTTTCCGTCTTCTGCCGGCAGAAGACGGAAACCTGAGTACGGAGACCAAACGCTGGTGTGAACTCAGCGCATCCCTTCAGCAGGAAGTAGAGAAGAAAAGACCAAGCCTCAGATTTGGTAACAATCTGGGAAATAAGGAACTGCGCTCCCCTTCTTAGTTTAGTAAAAACGGTTTTATTTATGGTAAACTCATACACAACGCTTTTCGGGTGTTTGCAGCCCAGCGGTTAAGAAACTATTGCACCTGAAGAAGGGCGTGGTTAGACGCCCGAAACGTGTTGTGTGTGAGTTTACCATAAATAAAACCGTTTTTACTAAACTAAGAAGGGGAGCGCAGTTCCTTATTTCCCAGATTGTTACCAAATCTGAGGCTTGGTCTTTTCTTCTCTGCATACGAACATCTTTTGAGGTGTTGGGATTACTGCTGCTGAACCCGTGGTGGACACTCCGGTTATACATGTGAATACAGAGTTGTGACTTTGATTCACAACCATTAAAGGTGAGCGTTCACCACTTATCAGGACATTTCCCATTCCAGAATTTACTACACTATGGTTGCTCGGTGTCGTTATTCCCTTTTGTTTTGAGCTTCAGCAGGAAGTAGAAGTCCTATGCATTTCCCATTCCTTTTGTAGCAACTCTTGCCTTGGATCAAAATATTGCAGCAAAATCTGCAAAAAAAAAAGACTTACCTGTAAAGTGGGACTTCAGCCTACGACTGCCTGTACATGGCTTTTTGTAGACTGTTAAGGTCCAATCTCCACACTTTTTGCAAGGTATTTGCTTTGTCTAAAAAAAAATTCCAGAAAGACTCTAGTGTTGCATGAATTTGTTTATGGCAGGTTTTGTTTACTGCATTTTTCTTATAACAAATGCCTGAAAGAAAGTGCCACAGGATCAGATCCCATTACATAGAAGCAGGAATTCTTCTCCTAAGGCCGGGTGCAGACGATCGTGCTGCAACTGGTCTGCCGTGAATTAAAAGCACAGGCTGCAGATGGGGATATTCCCTGTGCTGCCCGTACAAGCGCCGTGCTTATGCAACTCCTTTCATTAAATGAATAGGACAGGAATAAGACCTGTTCAATCTGATGCGTCCCAGACACGAAACTGTGAAAAGAATGGGTCAGTGTGCTTTCTGTGAAATACACAAATGGCACACTGACCCACACCACGGTTGTCTGCAAAGGGCCTTAGCGAAAGGTTTTAGCGTTTCCATCAAATGGCATCTGATTTCATTATAGATCCAAAGTAGATGGCGCTCACAGACAAAAATACAGCCATATAAATTCAGCTTAAGGTTCATTTCACACTTATGCTTTAGGAATATTTTCTCCTTTCTATTTATGTTCATGAAAAATCAAGGAGTCTCATTCTAGAGAGGGAAAAAAAAGAACTCTGAGGCCAGGGCTCCATGTACTGTAACACCGCAATTTGGTTGCAGCAGAAACACCGCAGCGTTTTAAGTACAGTACAGTAGATGGGATTTTGGATAATCTTATCGACAGTGCTGCGATTTTTAAAACTTAACATTTTTTGTAAATCGCTGCATGTGAATTATAGCTATTGAAACACTGGCTTTTCCATATAGCTATTACAGGAGGAGAAAGTCCGAAGAAGGAAAAGTTTCCTCCTGTCATTGGCCGTGAACAGTTCCTTGTGAATTTAGTATGAATGTAAAGCTGAGTGGCAACAACTTATTCTTTCTCATATCAAATGGTGTATGCTGACAACCATACTCCAATTATATATACATGCAAATTTCCACACAGAATTGTTAGATATGTACATAAAGACAATATGTTTTTTTTAAATAAAATATTAAGTAATAAAAGATTTTTAAATAAAGAACCACTGTAGGTCTCTGACAGGGGAGGATTCTGTGCTCTTCCAACCCGTGTTCAGACTTTCTTTATGCTGTCACATCCCTTAATGATGCCCTTTTGTATTGATGGTATCCACTTGTCCAGCCACGTACAACCTGTAACAGATTATATATTTTGAGGAAAATACATTTCAAAGCTTGATTCAATCTGTCTACAATTCTTATAGTTAACTTGTCTTCCTAACTGTGACTTTTACTGTTATTATTTCTCTTACACTCTAACCACACAAAGCTAAGGCTTGAACATGTGTAAAACAGACTAATCTTTATATAAAAAAAAAAAAAAAAAAACACCACATGCTTTATTTTTGCACAGATCACTGACAGCATATGAATAAGGAAGTCGATTGACTGAATAGGTTCTTAAGAGTTCACTAAGATACATCTGAGTGTACATCCAAGGGTAATCTATTCTCACGGATCTCTCATTCAATTCAGTCAATTGAGGGGTCCATGAAAACGGCTTGAGTAAAATATAGATTTCTCTTACCAGTAATCAGATTTTCCATAGCCTCCATAACAGCACTCAACAGGAGGATTCCCTGACTTCCACAGAACATGAAACAGCATGGGACCCAAGATAAAAGAGCCCCACTATACCCCAGTAAGGGCTAGTTCACACAGGGCAAAATGGTCAGGATTTTGATGCGAATCCACGTCAAAATCCTGCCGCCTCCCATTGAAATCAACGGGAGCCTTTCTTCAGGCGGATTCTGTGGCTGATTCAGCCATCCGCACCTCCCTCTGGACTAGGCCCATTCATTTGGGCCTAATCTGGAGCGGAAAGCTGCAACGGAATGGCATGTGAACTAGCCCTAATAAAGTAATACCAGACTGGGAAGCCATGACAGATCTAAACAAACAACTAAAAAAAGAAAACAGAACATAGGAAGGGAAAAAGAAAAAAAAAAACAACATCAACAAAAAAACTGTGCTGCTGTGGAGGGTATGGAAAATGGCACTCAACAGGCGTAATAACAGAATAGTTACATATCTAGGGCAGGACCATATATATATATATATATATATATATATATATATATATATATATATATATCAGAGTTGGAGAGGATATCCAGGTTATAATGACAGAAGAAAGTCTGAGGATTGGTTCACATTGCAGCTCAGCAGCTCTGATCTATAAACAGCGCAGTAGGCTTCGAGAAGCTCTAGGAGGGACCATGTCTCAAGCCTCATAGGCCAGGGAAATAGTCATCTTTATCCAACGAGCAATGATGGCTTTGCTGGCTCCATCGCCTTTCTTCATCATTCGAAACTGAATGAGACATTTTTCAGATTTCTTTAACTATTCTGATCCCTTTAAATAGGTTATAACACAATAATGGACATCAGACAATGAAAAGTCTTTTCTCAGTCAAAGGATTTGGACAAAAGGAAGGCAAGACCACTTCTTGTTGCTGATGAAACATCAGAGACTACCTTTGGTTAAAAGAAAAAAAAAAAAAAAAAGGAAGTCTGATGCTTAAGAACAATCCTATTGACCTAGATCAATAGATAAAGGAGGCTTACACAAGAAGCCTGCTGCTCCATTAGGAAATGCTTATAGAAAGATTCCTTATCAGCTAGTTTTTGATCCAGTTAGGCACTTAGTGCTGCTACATGGAATCTAAGAGTCCATTCACACGGAGAAATTTGGTGCGGATACGGACGCAAAACTTGCATCAGAATCTGTGCCTAAGCCTCACATTTATTTCAATGGGTTCCGTTTTCCACGCAGAACCCATTAAACTCAATAGGAAAAAAAAACCTTCCATTGATTTCAATGGGTTCTGCACGGAAAACGGAACCCATTGAAGTCAATGGGAGGCTTATTTTTGCTAGCGGATTCTGACACGAGTTTCACGTCTGGCACGGATTCTGACACGAAACTCGCATAGGAATTTGTTATTTTGTGTCTGTTTATTTTCTGCACATGCTCAGAAAGCATAAACCAAAAAAAAACAAAAACGGACCGTATAAAAAAAAAGGACACTAACTGATGCGGACACCAACTGATCCATTTTTTTAACTGATCCATTAAATGGATCAGTTTAAAAAAAAAAACAAACAGACAAATTAACATCAGTTACATCAGTTAGTGTCAGGTAATGTGTGTTATGATAGGTGTCCGTTTTTTTTTTCTTTTAAAAGGACACCTTTATAACGGAATTCAACGGTAGTGTGAACCCTGCCTAACATTGTAATCACTCATATGTGTAAAAGTAATGATATAACTAACATTTCATTCACTTCCAACAACTCCGTCAAGTGTGTTATTTTGTGTCAGTGAATGTATTTGTATCTTATGAAGATATTGCGTTTATCACCTTAACTTCACGACATTTGAATGGCGATTTCTATAATTCAGCAAAATGTTTTGATAATACTGACTCATTCACCTGCAAACCAGCTGATCAGCTGCTGCTATGGAGGAATTCTTTAACAAATCCAGCGACTCTTAAGAAAAGCACCACTCCAGACCTGCTCAGTGAGCCCTACAGTTATCTGGTAATACGCCCCTCAAAGCTCTTGGATCAAAAGATGGCTCATCCCTGACACTTCTGGTTTATGATAGCCTGCATTGCAGACAAATGAAATAATTACTTTTGTGTCTTGTCCTAGTAGTTCCTGTTCTGCTTCATGAATTTCTTCTGCAGGGTCATAGCTGTATAAGGGTAGTAGATGATGCCGAAGTCTGTCCACTCTAAACAAAATAAAACACAAACTTTTTTTTTATTTTTTTTATCACAAACATGGACAAAAAAAAAATAGATTACAGGTTGTGCAGAGGTTGATTTACAATCTAGAAAAATGAATACTACTCTTATTGGTAATGAGATTTCCTCAATCCCATAACAGCACCCACAAAGATAGGAAGATATGCCACCAAGGATACATAAAATCTTTCAGACCAACTTTTGTCATGAGTGTAGTTACCAAGCTTGAATCTAGGAGAACTGTTAATTACCTGGACCTCACATCCAGTAAATAGCGCAGAATAAGCTCTTTCTTGTTAATGCATACCCCAACAAGATGTATGGATGTACACAAACTTGGACATGCAGGACTTCGTGTCTGTGCGAAAAGAATGGTTTCACAGCAAAGAGGCTGCATAAGGACACCAGTGGGTTTGCTTTAAAAACCCATTGAAATAAATGGGTTTTTAAACTGACCGCCGGCAAGCCGTCCCCAAGCTGTTTTTCCTGGAATTTCAATGGAATTACAGCAGGCGAACAGTGGTGCAAGTGTTAACGCCCCATTAGTGCTAACCTCATAGCCAACTCTTCCATAATATGCATCTAGTCTGGAAAAAGAAATGAGCTTCCTACTGAGGAATTTATTATCCCCAAAAACCTCCTTACGTTGGGTTCACACCAGTGCCTGAACTCCGTTTTCAGGTTTCCGTCTTATCCTGTCATGACGAGTCCGGCCGTGAGCGCCTTATGTGCTCCGCGGCAAAAACAGTTTTGTTTTGTTTTTAAACCGGACACAGAGTACGGCATGTCCGACTCTGTGGCTGATTTTTAAAAAAAACGGTTTCGCTTGGAGCGCATAAAACGCTCACCGACGCACACGGCCGGAGACTTTTCTAGCCCATTCAAATGAATGGGCTTGAAACATGCCGGCAGTTTTCTGTCTCCTGCCCGTTTTGTGCAGGAAACGGAAACCTGCAGAACGGAGTACGGGCGCAGATATGAACCTGTGTCCATCGCATGACCATGGACTGATTTTTATCCACTAAAAGTAAACAATGAATGATAGCAGGCAGAGATTAGAAAACTGCACCATTGCCTCTCTGCCGTGTCACCAACCAGTGAGTCTGCGTTCGGGATCCAAATCCTATGCATGATCAGTTAGTTCTGCCATGTTGCTTTGGGACATTTTCTTGTGGCCAAACAGACGCTTGTGTAAGAGGCCACAGGAAAATAGCTGAAAAGACATACGCAGTTGGCTCTGCCTAAGGTGCCATGGCAGAGCCGACTGAGCATGTGCAGGATTTGGATCCTGAACGCAGAGTCGCCAGCTGATGATGCGGCAGAGAGGCGTCGGCAGAAGAAGACAGAGGCATCGCTGGTGAGTCTTTCGTGAGCATAGAATTGTAAAAGATAGAGAAACACCAAGCACACTTTATAGTGTAGACAGTCTATTCACCTTTTTAGATAATTGTAATGAATGTATCAGACCTGGTGGCCTCTCACCTGGTTTGCTTGTGAGCGCGTTCACAACTCCTTACTAAGGTGTATATGATACCAGGTATGGGGAGCAGCACGTCTCAAAGGCACCGGTTGTGTCAACCGGAGAAACAGCAGAGGAATAGGGCAGGACGGCGCTCACAGGTCCAATAGATTTTACTAATAAGAAGAAGTGCAATTCTTCTTATTAATAAAATCTATTGGACCTGTGAGCACCGTCCTGCCCTATTCCTCTTTCGTGAGCACGGGGACGGCCCCTGTGCTTACTGAGCACAGGGGGAATGCCCCCTGTACTTTCTGAAGACTCATTTGCATAAGGAATAAAACAGAAAATTCTCAGGAACGGTGGCGCAGATCTGAAAAAGGCTATTCCTACATGGTCTTTGTAGCTCCACCCACTTCTCTGCTGACTCCGCCCATTCTCAATCATTTTTCCATGTGCCCCACAAAGTAAAATCCTCCTACAATCACCCTTACATTATACCCCCCCCCCCTTCCCACATTATAACGTTTCCCTTCAAATGTCCCACAGTATTAAGTCCTTCTCCTGGTGCCCCAGTATAAACTAGCAGAAACTAGAGGGACCATTAAACTGGGGCAGCTGGAGGGAGACATGTCCCCCTCCAGCTACCCCCCATGGTTTAATATCCTCCTCCAGCTGCCCCAGTTTAATGTCACCCTCCATCTGCCCCCTAGTTTAATGTCCCTCCCCCCCATGTGTATTCAGTTTAACTGCCCCCCTACATCTGGCCCTAGTTCCCACCTCTTGCTCACACATGCTGTCTCTTCTCTCTCCATGCTCTCACATGCTGTCTCTTCTCTGTACAGCTGTCTCTTCTCTGTACAGCAGCCTCCATTGCCGGCAGCTTACAGAGAGCACACAGTCCCGTGTGGCTCTGCCCACTAACGAGTCATAGCCTATCCTGGTGATAGGCTGTGATGACATCATCACAGGTCCTCTCTCTATCATTCAGCAGCCCCCATTGCCAGCAGCCTGGTGACATCATCACAGGTCCTTGAAGAATCTTACAGTAGCTATGCGGGCCGCGTAGAAGCAGTCAGAGGGCCGGATGTGGCCCACGGGCCGCACATTGCCCAGGTCTGTCTTTGTAGATAAAGAGGTTCTAATGATAGAATCCCTTTAACTAAGGGTGGGTTCACATCTGCGCCAGAGTTTCTGTTGGAGGCCACTGATAATCAGCAGAGAAAAAAGACCTGCAAAGAGGACCTTTTTCTTTCCTGCTTTCTGTTTCCAACCACTGTGTAGCAGTCCGGTTCTCTGTCGTTGGGGGTCCCAGAACCTGGCGCTAGTATGAACCTAGTGTCAGTTTCCCAGATTTTTCCCTTACGATGTAATTAATATTTCCAATACAACAGTCTCTAAGCAGCCCATTCCTCCATATGACCTCCATATACCCCTACTATTTCTAAGCTTAACTTTGAGCCCAACATCTCAAAAAGAGGATTGTGTTTCACAAAATAAAACAGAGATCTTATAAACTTGTTTGTTTCAATTTTTGTAATTACCTTTTCCTCTTCTTTACATACATGATCTGTTAAGTGACAACAAAAAGAAGTACAGGGTTATCAACAAAGATATACAGAACGGATTTAAGAGTTGCATATTAGATATACAGTATATTTGTTCCCATGGCCACTACCATGTGAGAAAAAGGAACTACAAGATAGAAAGTAGGTCCTGCTGTTATTACAGGAAGGGAAGGTTGCTGAGGGTAGCTGCCTTTTGTAACAAGGGTAGAAGACCAGTTAAAGAGTTCAACAGAACTGCATTTAAACTTGCAGACAATTAGAAGGTAAACATTTTTGCAAAGATTAAATATATTAAGGATTAAAAAGTTTTCTCTAACCCTCTTAGCAGCGGCTTGTCTTGATAAGTTGCTGATATGACCATAAATGCAGGAACCTAGGACTGGCAGTTGTCAGATAGGCAGCCGTGATTTCCTTATTATGTCAAGGTTATCAGACAGGAAAAAGAAAAGAAAAGAAAACACACATGCGTGCGCGCGTACACATACGCACGCACACATACGCGCACGCACACGCACGCACGGAAATTATGGCTGCTGTTTTGAAAAGTACCTGACCATAGAATGTTCCTGCACTTATAGTCATATCCACTGGCAATCTATCAAGAAAAATATTTCACCTCTAAAATGGTTAGATAAGATCTTTAAAAAATCTTCAAAATATTTTTTTTTTCCAAAAATGCTTACCTTGTCTACAAATTTATATCTGTTGTGTTCATGGAAAATCCAAACTAAGGCTAAGGCCCATGAGCCAGAACTGCCGCACTAAAGCGCTGCGGGAACAACTGCAGTGTGAACACATTGCGGTTCTTCCCACAGCACTTTGAACAGAAAGTTCACAGAGATTTCTTCCACGGACTCTCTGTTACAACTATATCTATGGGAAAGCCGCTGGCGTTTCCGTAGATATAATTGACATGCTGCGATTTTCAAGCTGCAAAAGTTTTGGAAATGCTGTGATTTTTTCTGCAAAGTGGGCATGGGATTCGCATGAATTCCATCCACTTTCCAAGTACTGTAAAATGCAGTGGCATTTCCGATTGGAAAGTGCAAAGTAGTATGAAGATCATACTTTTCTTTTCAAAAATACATTCATTAGACATTCCCCAAACTGATATAAATAAAAGTACATCTGATCTCGGCTTACGTAGCCTCATGTACAAAAATATAAATATGTTACAGGTCATGGAATATTGCAGCTCCAGAAATGTTTTTCTTTTTTAAGGAGTTAAAAAACATACCAAAACTATATTAACTTGGTATTGTCGCATTTGTTCCAACCCACAGAATTCAGGTACATGTCAATTTGGCTGCAAAATTAATGCAGTAAAAAACTGAGCCCGTAAGAAAGCTCAAACACAGTTTTTTAATTCCACCCCATTCTGGAATTTTTCTTCTAGTTTCCCAGTACATTGTACAGAATATTAAATGGTACCACTGTGAAATACAATTTTTCCTACAAAAATTAAGTCCTCATTCAACTCAAACAAAAACATTAAAAAATTATGGATTTTTAGAAGGCAAAGAATAAAAACAAAACAAAACAAAACTGAAGAATGGTTGCAGAAGGGAAGGGATTAAAAAGTAGCTTTTTTGACTATTAGAGAATTAGTAAAACCTCAAATAACATGTTAACCCAGACTCGCATTTACTGCACTTCCCTCTCCCCTTTTTCTGGTGTAATATGAAGAAACTGCTCCTTAACCAGCATCCCTACAGCTATCACTATAGTCTAGAAGGCATCAAATACTCACCACAGCCACGATGACACCAATCACAGTAATAAGGAAGAAAGGTACCAAAACAATTCCTCCCATAGAATCAGCATCCATATTACTAGGCCCAGGATCCGTAGAGTTACTCATGGCGGCAGTGAGGAGAGCATGAGGATGACAAGGAGCCGCAGACAAAACTGTAGTATGAATAGAAGGAGAAAAAAGAATTAGCAAGAAGGACATGGTAAATGAAAGGAATGGGGTGATGTACAGAAACTATTGCACACTATGATACCAAAAAAAAAAAAAATACTGTCCATAAAATTCAAGTAAAATTTGTTTTAGATCTATTTAACAATACAAGCAAAACAAAAAAAAACTGTTGCTATTATTTTGCAGCAAAGGAAAACTATGCAAGACAAAAATACATCTAAGGCGGGGTTCACATCTGGGTATTGTCAGAAAGTCAAAAATCGGAGGAATTTTTTCTCGCCCGCTTTCAACTTGAAAATGCTGTACACCCTGAAAATCATATTAGAGGTAGCGTATTCGAATGATGAAGAGCACAGTGCAAATGAACTTAGCGTCACATTGATTAATTTCCATATATGTACAGTGTAATACTATCTCCAGTCTTCAAAAAAAGTATATATTCAAGCCACAATGAATATAACTGCAAACAACATCTCTATCATTTACTTTTCATATTGGTGTTGGACAGTTTTTTTCCCCTTAATGTTCAAAAAGGCTTGTACATTGGGGCAAGAAGTAAATGGAAAGGGCAAATGTCTATATGAACACGTCCCAAAATTGACTTCTATGGGAGTTAGCTCTGTAGGTGTGACTGTCTAGGACTCCTGGACCCCATACGATTCAGTTGTTCCAGCTGCCTCTGGGAGCCGGTGTATACAGAACAGCCCTCAATTAATGGTCAGAAACCAGAGCCAGGAAATCATAGCTCAAAACCACAGTAAAAAACAGCAGTTGTTTTTTTTTGCAGGTGGGCCCACTATGGGATGCCCTCTGCAGGTAGTGCACACAACACATATGAGCTAACATTAAAGGGTTTCCCATCCCAAACATCTATAGCATATTCACAGGATAAGCCATACATTTCTTACAGATGCAGGTAACATCTACCTTAAGAACTAGGGTCAGGGACCCCCATATCCTGCAGTCACTGTGGGAAAAAAAAAAGAAACGAGGTGGCCATTCAACATATCAACCATGGACAGCAAACAACACTAAAATTAGCAGGATCGTAGGGTTTCTGCAGTGTGTGGCCTCAATCTCAAAGTGGATTTCAATGATCACAAGTGGGTTTTCTAACCCAATTCATATGCATTGTACTTTATTCATAATACAGATGTAGTTGTGCAGATCACTGGGCCTAAACAGATAGGGAAGAGAGCAATAGCCTCCCTTCCCCATCTGTGTACAGTGGTGTGGTGGTTGTGTAAGCCATAGAAGAAGGGAGGCTCTGTGTTAGCATTTTATGACAATGGTCAAAGTGCAGGGAGAAATGCAGGAAGGCATAGACATTGTATTAATCTCTGGTTTACTACAGGTCGCAGATATTACATTGGCCTTCTGTAAAACAACTGACCCTTGTGTTGCAATGAGAATTGTTATTACAGCCACGAACCCCCCTCCCCCCATTCCACAACACTCCCTGCACTTTGTGTCACTGGTGTGAGAAAGACCATTACAAATGTCAGTCACTGTCATGTGCTTCATGGGACTTCCCGGAAGGCGTTATATAATCCTATTCATTCTTGTACAGGTCCCTTGTTAGGACAAGATAATATTCCCATCAGGCTCCACAGCAGAGGTTTATGTAGACAGTACACACAGCGAATAATAACAATGGAAACAAGCGGACACACACTGTGTACATGCACGACCAGGTCACAAGAGTTCATGATCTGAGGAAAGGGAAGCGGCGACAGAAAACAAGAAAGGAATATCACTGACAAAGGTCAGAACCCCGGAACAGAGGGCGCCCATCAGTCCGCAGACAAAGCCAGACACAGACATGATGGAGGACACGGCCAGGGTGACAAGACACAAAGCGGCAGCCACAGCAACCTCACCCACACTCTCAGCTCTCCTCTCAGCCCCGTCTCTCTACCCGGAAGACTAGCTCACAGACTGTAGCCAATCAGCGCACGGAGGCGGGGCTTATGGTCTAAGCTTGGCGCTGGGAGGAGGGGCCTTGTATCTATTAGGACTCTGAGCTGATGGAGTATTCGGCCCAAGCTCGAGAGCAATGAATAGGGGCAATATAAGTGTGTGGGAACCGAGGAATGGCTCCTCCTGTCTATTGACGGAAGTGAACAAGAGCCTAGGCTACAGCCGCTTTATTACTGCCATGGATAAGAGGGTGGAGGGTGTATTCCCGTATAGCCAGAAACTGTGTCTGTACCACAAATGAGTAAGATATTACTAGCAGTGTAATATATGAAGTAGAATGGGGCAAATGCAGGTTTTATGAGGCTCTTGCTCCTAATATGTTTGAGAAACTGAGCCAAAGCCTCAGAGTGGCTACAGTGGAGCTCACAATTTTTTTTCTGCTATTGGGGGAGGTTGGGGGCTGTTGGCCATTTTTGTAATATACTGTAAAACACTTAAAGGGGTTGTCCCATCACAAGGATCCTATCTATACTGCTTGTTAATGTGGATGTAAGACTTTTCCTAAATACATTGCTTCAGCAAAACTGCTTTGTTTGTCCACTACCTTACTTTATTCATTTCTCTGTTGTCACAGCCCTTGACTTATCTGGTCAAAAGTCAAGTGATGTATCTGCTGCTCTGAGGGAGGAGGGGCTAAGTGCACGTGAGGGGGGGGGGGGCACCAATACAGACCCGGCATCCGCTGTAATAGAGAGGCGGATGCCAGGAAGTGTAGACGCCGCCACATGTGCCTGCAACATCGCTACGCTCCTGCCCTGCATGAAGCCAGCAGCAGCAGGAGCGATGCTGCTATTCCAGAGGGGGGGGGGGGGGCGGAGGAGCGGAATAGCAGCATCGCTCCTGCCGCTGCTGGCTTCATGCAGGGCAGGAGCGTAGCGATGTTGCAGGCACATGTGGCGGCGTCTACACTTCCTGGCATCCGCCTCTCTATTACAGCGGATGCCGGGTCTGTATTGCATTGTGAAGGCTGTACGTCTGATGCCTAGCTGCATTGGGAGCGCACACGCAGGGCCAGCTGCATAGAAGCGACGACTTCTCGCTGCTGGCTTTGCATATGTAACCCCGCCCACCAATGATGCAACAAAGAAGAATTTACAGCAGCGAAGACTGGTGAGTATGCGACGTGGGAATACCCCTTTAATCGCTGTACCCGGAGGCTTTAGGGAGCTGCAGGTGCAATGTGAGTGACATCACCACATCGCTCCTTCAACTCCCAGAGCACACAGGGGAGGAATGGTGAAGTAGGGAGCATATGGCTCTATCTGCTTCACCTTTGTATTCAACTCATCTGCATCCGGAGGACAAACCTCCAGGCGACTGAGATATTGGGCAGGACCCGGAATCCAGGACTGTCTCACTGAATCCAGGACTGATGTGGGTATGTATAATCAATAGAATAGAATCTGAGATATCACTAGTTAAAATACAGTTGGGAATTGAACTTAAAGGGGCTCTATCATTGGGAAAAGTCACTTTTAACTAATCACATCCTTGCATAGCCTTTAGAAAGTCTATTCCACACTTACCTTTAGTATGTAAATTGCCTCAGTGGTTTTTGAATAAGTCCGTTTTTATTCATATGCTAATTAGACTCTTGGTGCACCATTGTGCACTCCTCTTTGCTATTTTTTCCTATGGGTGTATACAGCACAGGCTGCTGCTGATAATGACTTTCTGTTTGCACACACAAGAGAGAATAGCAGAGACGAGTGCTGCTAGGAACTTCCTGTGCTGGCTGGAGCTAATTAGCATATGAATAAAAACGAACTTATTCAAAAACTACTGAGGTAATTTACATACTAAAAGTAGGTGTGGAATAGCCTTTCTAAAGGCTAAGTAAGGATGTGATTAGTTAAAAACGACTTTTCTCAATGATAGAGCCCCTTTAAAGGGGTTTTCTGGGTAGAATTTATTTTATTATAAAGGTCTGAGAGTGCTAGTAATGGGTTAAGAAGTACACCCATATACCTTTAGCAGTAATTAAAGTGATTTTTGGGTGTCTGGTTGCTGTGCGGACTTCCTGTGAAGCCGCTGCACTAACTCCCTCTCACTCAGCACCCCCTACTCTCTCGCTCCTACACTCCTCCTCCCTGTCTCTCATTAGAATAGCAATCCTACCCGTTAATAACCCCTCCCACCCTCACATGTCTCTCTTTAGAATAGTGATCCTGTCCATTACTAGCCCCGCCCACCCACTCTTCTGTCTCCCTGGCTAAGCTGTTCCGTCCCCTACCAGAAGACAGGAAGAGGGGGAGGAGCCATTCCCTGGACACAGGAAGGCTGATAAGTATTGCAGGGAATAGAGGAGGGGGAAGAGTAACAGTAACGTTCTGTTTTGGAAGAAGTGAAACAGAATGTTACCAGATTGAAAGTGTCCCTGGGGTGGTCACATGGCCACTCCAGGGATATGGGTAATTATAGAATTTTTTATAAATTGAAGTAAATTAGAAGTTAGGGGGGGGAAGGGAGTTTAGTTTAAGGATTAATTTTTAGTTAATCCTGGACAACCCCTTTAATATGTAATCTATTATATAATATATTATCCTACTAATATTATAAATGTAAAAGTTTGTGTGTTTGGATGTTTGTGTGTCAATCACGCAAAAATGGTTGAACGGATTTGGATGAAATTCAACACATAGATTGTAACATCGATTAAAAAATCTAGGCTACTTTTTATCCCTTTAAATGATATGGCTTCACGACTGTTATGAATTTTTCTTCACATGCTATATTACACTGCTCTTATCTCTGCTTCTGAGAATGCCAGGGCTGCTATCTCTCTGTGTAAATACACGCTAACCCTCTGTGGTTTGTGTTCATTCATTTGCATATTATCTGATCTGCTCCAGGCACTGCTGAAAAACTGACATGGCCAAACACCTTTAATCCAAATTGGCAGTTTGCCAATTTTCAACATGCCTGGAAAAGGAAAATCTAATTTATCGAAAAACAACAAGAGTTATGAAGGTAGCCAGAAGTCACAGAGTTCTCCTCAATCGAAGCTGAGGGGAATCATCGACGCCAACAATACGCTCATTATATGGCATCCCAGCTATCTGCTGAGATGCCGGAACAATCACAGGCACAGTGCAAGAAACAAGTTCAGCGGCAGGCCAGCTTGAAAGTTGCCAAAACGCCGGAGCATGCGGATCATCAACGCCAACAACGCGCTCATTATGTGGCATCCCAGCGAGCTGCTGAGATGCCGGAACAATCACAGGCACGGTGTGAGGAACAAGGTCAGCAACAGAACAGCTTGAGAGCTGCCAAAATGCCGGAGCTGGTAAACCATTGATGGCAGCAATTTCCTGAATATAGGCGGATCATCGACACCAACAACCCGCAGATGAAGTCGCGGGCAGAAGCTAGTACATATATTACGTAATATATATATACATGTAACATATAATATGATATATTATATATTTATTAATATATTAATAGTAATATGTAGCAGCTCATGCTGCATATAAAATAACATTTCTGTGCTTTTCTTTACTGAAATCTCTAATTATTTTACAGCTACTATTTCAATCTTGACAGCATTAGAGATGAGCTAGTAGTGAAATATTCGATATTCGTTTAGAGTAGACCAGGGGTCGGCAACCCCTGGCACGCGTGCCAAGACTGGCACGCAAGGCATATTTTGCTGGCACGGTAGCCAGCCTGCAACTTTCATACACTAAATTGAGAGAGAGCGTCCTTTCAGTGCTCTGGTAGAGCTGTGGTGTAGGACACGCCCCCTTCTCTCACTGCCCACCAATCAGAGGTGAGCCTCTCACTGCACAGGATAAGGGCTCCCTGGACCTGCTGTTACACGTGAGGAGGAGCTCCTGCCGTCTGCAGCCCTGAGGAGGAGAGGAAGCTGAGCAAAGTAAAAGCAAACACAACACCAGGTACGTGTGTGTTACTAACAATTCTTATTACTGTCAGGCATTTGGGGTTATTACTTTAGTTTTAGTAACTCCATGTGCCTCACATTAATAGCAGTTATCCCCATCATGTCCCTCACATTAACCCCTGTGTGGCTCACATAAGGGTTACTGAGGTGTGAGACATATGGGGGTACTAATAAAGGACCTATATAATGAAGATATTCACTTATTACCTCCATATGTCTCACATATCAGTGTCCCTTATGTAAAGCACACAGGGGGTTAATGTGAGTGACATGATGGGGTTAACTGCTATTAATATGAGGCACATTGAGTTGTAACCTGCAATGCACATGACCAGACTCTTTATCTACAACTGTGGATACAGTACAGACCTATATATTTCAATTGACCCATATATACAGCCATTCTTTTTGTGGCTGTGTATCTGGGCCAAATTGAAGAGCTGAAAACTATTGAGCAGGTCCTATATCTGTCCTATACATCCCCTATATCTGTCCTATACATACCCTATATCTGTCCTATACATCCCCTATATCTGTCCTATACATCCCCTATATCTTTCCTATACATACCCTATATCTGTCTGCATTTGCAGCCCTGTCAATTCATTTTTAATGTATAGGTCAGTGAAAATCACATGCATGCCACTTGTATGCAGGAGGTGTAAGGCTGAGGCCCCACATTGCAGAAACGCAGCATTTTTGATGCAGTTTATTTCAACCAAAGCTAAAAATGACTACAGAAGGAATGAGAAATGTATAGGAAACTTCTTATACGTCTCCCTTCTGCTCAATACACTCCTGGCTTAGGCTCAGAAAAACATAGCAAAATATGTAACAAAAAAAGCTGTGTTCCAACAACGTGGGGGCCTTAGGCTAAAGCCCCACGTTGCAGAAACAGCTTTTTTTCGTTGCAGATTTTGCTGTTTTTTTTGAGCCGAAGCCAGGAATAGATTGAGCAGGAGGGAGACATATACAGTCCTATGAAAAAGTTTGGGCACCCCTATTAATCTTAATCATTTTTAGTTCTAAATATTTTGGTATTTGCAACAGCCATTTCAGTTTGATATATCTAATAACTGATGGACACAGTAATATTTCAGGATTGAAATGAGGTTTATTATACTAACAGAAAATGTGCAATATGCATTAAACCAAAATTTGACCGGTGCAAAAGTATGGGCACCTCAACAGAAAAGTGACATTAATATTTAGTAGATCCTCCTTTTGCAAAGATAACAGCCTCTAGTCGCTTCCTGTAGCTTTTAATCAGTTCCTGGATCCTGGATAAAGGTATTTTGGACAAACAATTCAAGTTCAGTTAAGTTAGATGGTCGCCGAGCATGGACAGCCCGCTTCAAATCATCCCACAGATGTTCAATGATATTCAGGTCTGGGGACTGGGATGGCCATTCCAGAACATTGTACTTGTTCCTCTGCATGAATGCCTGAGGATTTGGAGCGGTGTTTTGGATCATTGTCTTGCTGAAATATCCATCCCGGCGTAACTTCAACTTCGTCACTGATTCTTGAACATTATTCTCAAGAATCTGCTGATACTGAGTGGAATCCATGCGATCCTCAACTTTAACAAGATTCCCGGTGCCAGCATTGGCTACACAGCCCCAAAGCATGATGGAACCTCCACCAAATTTTACAGTGGGTAGCAAGTGTTTTTCTTGGAATGCTGTTTCTTTTTGGACGCCATGCATAACGCCTTTTTTTTATAACCAAACAACTCAATCTTTGTTTCCAAAATGAAGTTGGCTTCTCCAAATGTGCTTTTGCATACCTCAGGCAACTCTATTTGTGGCGTACGTGCAGAAACGGCTTCTTTCTCAACACTCTCCCATACAGCTTCTATTTGTGCAAAGTGCGCTGTATAGTTGACCGATGCACAGTGACACCATCTGCAGCAAGATGATGCTGCAGCTCTTTGGAGGTGGTCTGTGGATTGTCCTTGACTGTTCTCACCATTCTTCTTCTCTGCCTTTCTGATATTTTTCTTGGCCTGCCACTTCTGGGCTTAACAAGAACTGTCCCTGTGGTCTTCCATTTCCTTACTATGGTCCTCACAGTGGAAACTGACAGGTTAAATCTCTGAGACAACGTTTTGTATCCTTCCCCTGAACAACTATGTTGAACAATCTTTGTTTTCAGATCATTTGAGAGCGGGCTGTCCATGTTCGGCGACCATCAAACTTAACTGAACTTGAATTGTTTTGTAGAAAGAAATGGTCCAAAATACCTTCATCCAGGATCCAGGAACTGATTAAAAGCTACAGGAAGCGACTAGAGGCTGTTATCTTTGCAAAAGGAGGATGTACTAAATATTAATGTCACTTTTCTGTTGAGGTGCCCATATTTTTGCACCGGTCAAATTTTGGTTTAATGCATATTGCGCATTTTCTGTTAGTACAATAAACCTCATTTCAATCCTGAAATATTACTGTGTCCATCAGTTATTAGATATATCAAACTGAAATGGCTGTTGCAAACACCAAAATATTTAGAACAAAAAAATGATTAAGATTAATAGGGGTGCCCAAACTTTTTTTATAGGACTGTAAGAAGCTTCCTATATATTTCCCATTACTGCACTGCCAGGAACTAAAAGTGACAAATTAATCTGCATTTCATTTAGGGAGCGTTCACACTACCGTCGGTGTCCGACAGCTAGTGTCCACTGCTAATGTCTGTTCAAAATCTTGTGCGGACATTAGCAGCGGACACTAGCTGTGTCCGTGACATTTTGCATTGATTTAAACGGACACCGGGTGCGTTCTTTTACTTTCTGTGGGTGTCCTTAACTGTCCGTTCTCAAAGATGTCCGACTTTTCAAGTGGACAGCAAAAACCTACATGTTGGGTTTTGCTGTCCGCTTGAAAAGTCGGACATCTTTGAGAACGGATAGTTAAGGACACCCACAGAAAGTAAAAGAACGCACCCGGTGTCCGTTTAAATCAATGCAAAATGTCACGGACACAGCTAGTGTCCGCTGCTAATGTCCACACAAGATTTTGAACGGACATTAGCAGCGGACACTAGTTGTCGAACACCGACGGTAGTGTAAACGCTCCCTTACAGAAAACTGAAGTTACTAACGGCCAAGGACTGGATGGAGCATACAGGTACATTGTGTGTCAGCTCTTTACAGGTATGACCTTACTCTGCTCCCAGTCACATACATTACCACTAATTGTGGGTTACACATGTACTTACATTGCTTCTAAAGGAAAAGAACATGTGTATCCAGGCAAATAGTGGTAAGCGCATGTGGCTGGGAGCGCAGTATGACAGCACCCCTATGTTGTGGTTTGTGCTATATGACTTTAGTGTAGGTGTCGTCAGCTTTACAATTATTGCCCGGCACTCCGAGGACCTCATCTTTGATTTTTTAATTTAAATCGGCACGCCGAACAAAAAAGGTTGCCTACCCCTGGAGTAGACCCTCAATATTCTACCGAATATCAAATCCCATTATAGTCTATGGGGAAAAAATGCTCGTTTCGGGGGAAACCACAATTCGACTAAGGAGAGTCACTAAGTCCACAATGACACCCCAAGAAATGATGCCAACAACAATGCAACTGGGACAGCAGGGGAAGCATGCCTGGGTACATCTAACATGCCCAAGTCCCAGTATTACCCCACTATCACAGCCTATCAACTAGACACTTTCCACACTCAATATAACCTCTATGAAAGTGGAAAAATACTTGGAAACCTTCTTTCCTCTACATTAATATGGACAGAAACACAAATTTAAACCTAAAGAAACATTAGCAGGCGCTCATCACAATCCCTGACTTGATAGCTGCGTTATGCAGGGTACAACGCAGACCAGGCCTGAGCACCAGGAACAGGTGTTACAAGGGCTAGCGGATAATGCTTCCAGCTGCTTTTCCACCAGCCAGTCAGCCACTACCTCCAGTCGTGTTCATATCCAAGAGTCTGCCCCTCCTTCCTCCCAACATGCCCAACCTTCCCAGCAGAGTCATCCCACCCTCGCCCCCTCCCAGGAGCTACCAGAATAATTTCTTTGTCCTGATGCCCAGGAAATCCAGCTGGGGGCCCAGGCCTCGGTGAAGCTACTGCGGATGCAATGCCTACTGGTGAGGGGCAGCCAGCACTGTGCTCATCCACAATCCATGGCTTGATGGCAACATTAAACAGGGTGCAGGGTACAATGCAGACCAGGCCCGAGCACCAGGTACAGGTGTTACAAGGGCTAATAGATAATGCTTCCAGCGGCTTTTCTACCAGCCAGTCAGCCACTACCTCCAGTCGTGTTCATACCCAAGAGTCTGCCCCTCCTTCCTCCTAACAGGCCCAATCTTCCCAGCAAAATCCATGTTCACACGGACAAAGTGATGGTCAGTATTAGATGCCTATAATCTACAGCCCCTTAAACGGCACTGCGTTAACCTGTTACTGTTGCAGCCATTTTACATGCCTTTATTTTAGTTTTTTACTCCACATATTCAAACAACCATAATTGAATCTGTCTGCTCACAGAGCTTTATGGGGGGCTTATTTTTTGGTGGGACAAATTGTACTTCTTAGTGGTACTATTTGAAGGGGTTTTCCCATTTCCCTCTCTCAGCAGCTTTGCCTGCTTGCTCTTGTTCCCATTTCCTGCATTCATCAGCAAGGTGAGGGTTGAGCTTTTACTGTTTGATGAACAAGACATTATGAAGTACCTCATAGACATTGCCTTTACTATGAAAAATTATTTATTATGATTACTAGAAATCTAACATAAATGCAGATAAAATGCTATGCATAGTAAATGTATATTACATTATACAGGGTGGGAGAGAACACTTATCTGTGTTCCATTCTTTATTCTATAATTGTAAGGCGATGTGAGTTCATCCGCATTCTAAGCTTCTGACCAGTCTCTCCAACATACAGACTTTCAGTGGAACACTTGTTGAATATTATTAAATACACTACAATAGGTGTGTTACAGGTGAAGGTGCCTGGGATCTTATATTCCCTGTTAGAATTGGGTATCTTTATCTTGTCGGTGGTCAGTATGTGAGGGCAGGTTTTGCACCTTTTTTTGTCTGCATGGAAACATTCCTGTTGTGGCAGGAGGTGACAGTGAGCTGTTGAAAACCATATTTCTGATATTTAGTGGCTGTCTATAACACAGGAGAGGGAGGTCTGGAAATCTGGATTTTAGACGTCGTCTTTTTGCAGTAGTAGATGTAATTTGCGTGTGATGCCTCTCAACATCTCCAGGTGTGGGTTGTACGTGACGACCAAAGGTACCCGGTTGTTTTCCTGTTTGGTATTGTATTTTAATAATGCGGATGAACTCATATCGCCATACAATTAGAAAACAGAATGGACCTTCCCGTGACAAAACATTTCTGCAATGAAGATCACAATATCACCAATGACATGAAAATTTTGGTTTTAAGAGGAAATTTAAAATCTAAGAAAGACAAGAGGATTTATGAGTACAAGTTCATGACCCTGTTTCAAACACTCCAGGATTGAATTTGTCACATGGGTTTATGGCACCCTACAGAAATCATCACTGATCAAAGCAGACATAAAAGACCAGCTGATAAGGACTTGGGAACTGATCAATTGTTTACTTGTATGTACCAATAACCTTCCACCCTCCCACCTAAAATTGTATTCCTATAAGTCTCCTTGTACATAAATATGCATCCTTCAGAAATTGTTTTTAAATATACCTGAGGAAGACGCCAAGAGCTTTGAAAGCTTGTCATCATTCTTATTTAGCTTCCCAGCATGCTCATCCTCTAGGGTCTCCCCCTCGATTTGTATTCTACTGTGTGGTCCTGTGAGGCTGTCTTCCTTTGGAACCTAGGGCCTGCGGCCCTGTCACTCTGCGTTTGGAATTCGTTCTTTGTTTTGTTTTTTCTTTTATTGTTCTTGTTTTGCTTAACGTCTTGAAAACTCAATAAAAACCTGATTACACCTAATCTGTCATCATTATTAGTTAGCCATTAAAAAAGGTATCAACTACCAAAGACTCAAGTTTTTTTTTTTTTTTTTTTATTTCAAAAATGTATAGTTATCCAAATTTGCTTGTTATCCAGTGAGGATCCGTTTCCCTGTTTCCAGAAATGGAACGTCACTACTACTCCTTCCCCCATCCACTGCATCAAACTTACCTCTCTTCCTTCCAGGCTTCCTACTACAGGACGGCTCCTCCCTTTTTTCTGACTGCCAGTACTCACTATAGGTCCAGCGCTGATTGGTGCTCTGCAGCCGATAATCCACCTCTACTGTACAGTAGCAGGTGGATTGCGAGTAGCTCCTATGACTGCGCAGTAGAGGTGGATCGTCAGGTGCAAAGCACAGAGCAGTGCTAGGTTTATAGCGCGCTGTCAGAATCAAAAAAGAAGGGTGGGCCGTACAGAAGGAGGAAGCCTGCAAGGAAGAGACGTAAGTATAATGGGGTCAGAGGTTGGGGTGAGTAGGTTGGGAAGGGCTAGTAGTGGGCGGGATAACAAGAGAGACAGTGAGGGGGTCTATGGGAGAGAGGAAGCGGAGGAGTGAGGTGATTGGGAGCTACTGTGGAAGTTACATAGCAGGAAGCTGGACCATGTAAATAAATGCAGAGGATACCAGGAGCTTCTAGAGAAGCCCAGAAATCAGAAAAGTCATGATGATGAGATACACTGATTGTGAGACATTTCATCCCACTGCATAGGTCAGATCCCAGAGCTCTCTGCTTTACTTGTTTACAGATCAGTACACCTCCATTGAGAGGATAAATTCCAACTTCACCAGCAATTTAGGTGGATACATAAATTTAGGGTAGTTTTCCCTGATGGTATTAATGAAAACAGAATTTGTTTGTTTTCTTTGATTTACTATTCAACTGGGGACCTTCTGATGACCTTATCTACAAACCCTAAACATGCTCTAAATATGGACATGCTTCCCTAATCCTATATTTAATCTGCGATGCAGCAGTGCCAAGACGCGCTTTAGCGAGGTTGGGGTTGGAGGGTGTGGGGGTTGATGGGGGGAAAACACGTTGGGAGTTGAGGGGTGGGGCGGGGGAGGAAGGGCATGGGCGCGGGGGGAAGGGGCCAGGTGTGCGGAGGAGAGGGGGCCGGGGCCCCGCGGTAAGTACCTAGGCTGCGGGAGGGGAAGGGGGGCTGAGGGCATGAGGGCTGCGGCACATCATAACTAGAGATGAGCGAGTACTATTCGAAACTCCCATTTCGAATTGCACGCACCCATAGGAATGAATGGACGCTGCCATTCATTCCTATGGGTGCATGCTATTCGAAACGGCAGTTTCGAATAGTACTCGCTCATCTCTAATCATAACCAACACAAATTCACTACATAACAGCAGCTCAGCACCACACGCAACCCGCAGACGAAGTCGTGGGCACATGCTAGTTTATTTATATATTTGTTTTGTCACATCATACTATAAATTGCATATCTGTACCTACTTCATTATGCTGGATCATCTGCTTGTGTAACAATGTGGTTAATATCTTTATACTTACCATTTCCCTGCATTAGAGTAAAACTTAAAGGGGTTGTCCCATCACAAGGATCCTATCTATACTGCTTGTTAATGTGGATGTAAGACTTTTCCTAAATACATTGCTTCAGCAAAGCTGCTTTGTTTGTCCACTATCTTACTTTATTCAATTCTTTGTGGCCACAGCCCTGACTTAGCTGCTCCTGAGTCAAATGATGTATCTGCTGCTCTCAGGGGGGAGGGAGGAGGGGCTAAGTGCAGGGAGCGAGCCTGTGTATCTAGCTAATCCTGTGTCTACACCATGTGACCTAGGTCCTGCACTCAGATAGAGGAGAGGAGCTGCTTTCATTTCTTCTGTTCTCCCAGTTATCAGGCTAGCTAATTCAGTTGTGTTCATTATGGCAGAGACAGGCAGTGTCTGTATGTAACACAGAATGGAGTTGCTGCTGCCTGTACTTCATAGTCCAATGTGGGTGGGCGGAGCTACACGCGAATTTGGGGGCGGAACTAAACGGCAGGTTGCCTGTGAAACCCCGCCTACCAAATGATGCAAGCAACCAGGAAGAAAGAAGATTTTACAAGAGTGAAGACTGCTGAGTATGTGAGGTGGGAATACCCCTTTAAATGTGATTCCCAGTATATAGTAAACTAGCTGAGCATATTTCTGTCTCTAATGACTCTAATAAATTTCACAATTGTCCCACCATGTTCACTGCATTTCTTTGTCTTCTCTCTCACTGCCATTATTTAAGATCTCTTCATTCCAAAATCTTTCAACCTGCTGGCTGTCACTGAAACCTGGATTAAAGAGTCTGCTACTGCCTCTCCTGCTGCAGTAGCAGACTGCTGCCTGAGGATGGGCAAAGTGGATGGGTAGGAGTCCTACTATGCACACCATAATGCACTTTTCAGGTCATTTCCTGAATACCATTGCTCTCCTTCCACTCTTTTGAGGTCCACACTATTCGACTTTTTATTTTTATTTTTTAACATTCCCATTAACATCCCTGTCTCCTCATCTACCATTTCTATTACAGGGTTCAACACTGAATGAATGGGGCCACAGAAGCATGACTGGTGCATGGGCAAACAGGACTTTGTTTCAAGCCATAGCCATAAAGTTCCTTAAAGGGGTTGTCCCCTTTAAGGATCCTATCTATACTGCTTGTTAATGTGGATGTAAGACTTTTCCTAATTACACTGCTTCAGCAAAACTGCTTTGTTTGTCCACTATCTTACTTTATTCAATTCAATTCATTGTTGACACAGCCCTTGACTTATCTGCTCAAAAGTCAAGTGATGTATCTGCCTGCTCTCAGGGGGGAGGGAGGAGGGGCTAAGTGCACGGGAGCAAGCCTGTGTTTCTAGCTATTCCTGTGTCTGCACCACGTGACCTAGCTTCCTGCTCTCAGATAGGGGAGAGGAGCTGCTTTCATTTCTGAACTCGTCTTCTGTTCTCCCAGTTATCAGGCTAGCTAATTCAATTGTGTTCATTATGGCAGAGACAGGCAGTCTCTGTATGTAACACAGAATGGAGTTGCTCCTGCCTGTACTTCATAGTCCAATATTGTGCATATAGTGTTGTTTGAGGACCTTTGATGACATCACAGGCCCTTCAGCCACCCCATAGGATCACGCTATGCGGTGGGCGGAGCTACACACTAATTTGGGGGCAGAGCTAAACGGCAGGTTGCATATGAAACCCCGCCCACCAAATGATGCAAGAAACCGGGAAGAAAGAATATTGTAGAGCAGTGAAGACTGGTGAGTATGCGACGTGGGAATACCCCTTTAAGTATCATTGTTTAGGGATAATGCCTGTTCTGCCATTTCTATCACTTCCTTTAGTTTCTATGTTTATGGCTCTGTCTTTTAGTTTTTTTTTGTATATATATATATATATATATATATATATATATATATATATATATTAGATCTGTAGCACAGGGGCACCGCAAGGTACAGTTCTTGCACAATTTCTCTTCACACTGTACACTGCTGACTTTAGGCACAACTCATCCAGCTGTTACCTACAGAAGTACTCCGATGACTCTGCTATAGTAGGCCTTACCACTGATGGTGTAGATAGGGAATGCAGAGACTTAAACCGGGACTTTGTTGAATGGTGCCAGCGGAACCAGCTCAGGAGTAAAGGAGTAAAGGGGTTAGCAAAATTATGCTAACAGAGCCCCACATATGCGTGAATAGCCATTAAAAAGGCTATTCAGGCACCGTAAATGTTATATTAAACCCCCGTCCCGTTTTTAAATAAAAGCATTAAAACATATATGCAAATATTACCGAACGTGCACCATGGGTGGGGATGCACGATGTGACGTCAGCTTTGGGCACGCCTGCCTCTTCTGTCTTCTTGTAGTAACGCCCTCTGGTTCCGTGTCTTCTTCCGGCTTCTTCTCTTCAAATCCCGCGCCTGCGTAGTAGCGCTTCCCTCCGGAGCGCTACTGCGCAGGCTCACTCACGAACTGCCATTAAGTAAAATGGCGAGTGAGCCTGCACAGTAGCGCTCCGGAGGGAAGCACTACTACGCAGGCATGGGATTTGAAGAGAAGAAGCCGGAAGAAGACAAGGAACCAGAGGGCGTTACTACAAGAAGACATATATGTTTTAATGCTTTTATTTAAAAATGGGACCGGGATTTAATATAACATTTACGGTGCCTGAATAGCCTTTTTAAAGGCTATTCACGCATATGTGGGGCTCTATTAGCATAATTTTGCTGATAGAGCCCCTTTAATGCTGGGAAGACCAAGGAGATGGTGGTGGACTTTAGCAAACGGAGAAGTGCTCCGACTCCGGTGGAGATCCAAGGGACATGCATTGAGATAGTCAGGACATATAAGTATCTGGGTGTGCTCCTCAATAATAAACTAGACTGGGCTGATCACCTGGAGGTGCTGCACAGAAAGGGCCACAGCAGACTCTACCTGCTCAGGAGGCTGAGGGCCTTCGGAGTCCAGGGGACACTTCTCTGTGGTTGTTTCTGCCATATTTTTCGGTGTGGCCTGCTGGGGGAGCAGTATATCAACCAGGGACAGAAATAGACTTGACAGGCTGATCAGAAGGGCCAGCTCTGTCCTGTGGAGCCCCCTGGACCCAGTACAGGTGGTAGGTGACAGAAGGATACTGTCTGTGGTGACCTCCATGTGGGTGAACAAATCCCACCCCATGTATGAGACCTTGAAGGCACTTAGCAGCACTGTAAGTGACCGTCTGCTTCACCCCAAGTGTGAGAAGGAGCGCTAGCGCAAGTCCTTCCTTCCAACCACGACCAGGCTGTATAAGCTACATCAGACCAAGCGAAGATTATTCCGCACAGAAAACTAATGATTATGACTATGAAGTCTTTCTTCTTCTGTTCCTTAGTAGAGATGAGCGAGTAGTGTTCGATCGAGTAGGTGTTCGATTGAATACTACGGTATTCGAAATACTCAATCGAACACTACTAGCTGTTCGAAGTTTAAGGTTCGATGCAGAACCAGCGTTGATTGGCAGAATGTTATATATTCTGCCAATCAACGCTGGTTCTTCTCTTACCTTTAGAAGTCTTCTCCGTGCAGCGTCCCCGTGGCGTCTTCCAGCTGGAATTCACTCTGCCTAGGCATCCGGCCTAGGCAGAGCCAACTGCGCATGCGCGGGCATGCCCTCGCATGCGCAGTCGGCTCTGCTCAGGCGTCGGGCCGGGCAGAGCCGACCGCGCATGCGCAGTCGGCTCTGCCTAGGCCCCGATGCCTAGGCAGAGTGAATTCCAGCTGGAAGACGCCGCGGGGGCGCTGTGCTGGGAGAAGACTTCAAGGGGAATCCAGCCCGACCGTCACTCGTGGACTTGGTAAGTATAATTTTATCGAATTTTGCGTACCCCTGAAACGAGCATTTCCCCCCATAGACTATAATGGGGTTCGAAATCTGTTCGAACAGCCGAACAGTGTGCGGCTATTCAAATCGGATTTCGAACCTCGGACATTTTAGTGTTCGCTCATCTCTATTCCTTAGCTGCTATGGACTCCTAGTATATCTTCTCTTCTCAGCATATGTGTCTACGTCTGTAATATATTACTGTGTATTATCCTGTATCTGTATTACTTTGCTTCTGTAGCATACTGAAATTTCCCCACTGTGGGACTATTAAAGGATTATCTTATATATATATTGTAAGCCGATGGCTGGTCAGGTAATGGAGGGGTGTACTTCTCATCCAGACTACTAAGGCGGGTGAGATGAGAAAACTCCAGAAGGAATGTTTATTCTCAGCAGACAACTTTTTGGTAAATGCTCAGTACTGGTGTGGATTTTTAGGAATGACAGGTAGGTTGGTAGTGGGACCTGTTATTCCACCCCCTTCCAGTCCACACTTTGAGGATGTTCCGGCAGCGACTCAGCTGCAGAGTCTGCTCATCAAGGGAGGCTTAAGTCAGCTCCGGCAGCAGACTATGGGCAGAGCTTGGCTGGAGAGCCAACAGAGAGGTCAAATTTTTGGAGCTGTGTCCTGAATGACTACTGGCTTTTGGATTTCTGTTATTCTAGGTGAGGTAACCTATTCTACGTTTAGTTAGAGCCTAGCTGGGCAGGTATTTATTTTTGTATTTTTCCTTTTATTGCTGCACTACCTTTTTGAGTGAAAATAAACTCTACCTTTGTTTTGGACTAAAAGAAACTGGACTTGTGTGTCTATGCCACCCCACCTAGCAACCACAGACCCTGACTATATATATATATATATATATATATATATATATATATATATATATATATATATATACACACACAATATATATATGAGGACTTGATAAGAAACCCTGTAAAGATAGCAAGTTGTTGTGGGAATGGAACTATGTATTGCATTGAACAATGACACTCATAGCTGACAAAAATAACTGGTGGATAAAACGAAAAAAAAACAAAACAAAAACATCATCATCAGTAACGAAGTTGCTATTTATTTTGTTTAATCAATAGTTAATTTTACATACAAAAACACTATACTATTAAAATCACATTTAAAATGGCTGTGCAATGTGTCATCTTTAAAATGCAAATGAGCACATTCGGCAGTGTCCTTTAAACTGGTGTACGCTGAATATGATTCTCTACCATTTTGGTTCCAACAACAGAGTCTTATTTTTATTTTTTATAATGAAAAAGCAATACAATTTAAATATAAACTATCAATTCTTCATAGCTTCTAAGCTCTCTGCAAAGGGAAAATAAAATAAACATGCCCCACTCATTAGACAATACAATGAACTGTACCGTAGTACATTACATGACCAGGACCGAGCGTTATCCAGTGTTGGACAGCAGAGAAAGTATATTGGAAATTCTGAGACTGCATTTATTTGCAGTCTAGTAGCAATGTTTGTCCATGTACACATAGCTTTATAGTTTTCACATAACTCTACAGTAAGGTTTTCTTCATAAAGGACCATATAGCTGACCATATCCAAACTTTTTCTGTTCAGTACCTATAAACTTAAATAAAGGCAGATGTATGCCAAAAAGTTGTCAATCTGCAGGTGTACATTATCGTATCTTTAAAAAGGCAGTGATTACGCAATAACTTATTAATATTCTGGATGCCGTAAAAACATCCTTTGAACTATTCCATACATTGGTTTGTGATGTCAAATTAATGTTTCTCAAATGCCCTCCATGACAGCACCACAAGTTTTATCCCCACCCACCATTAGGGACAGGAAAAGCACACAAGAGATTAAATAGTCCCTCCCTCTTCAGTGTTTTTTCCTGTCCCTATTAGGCCGGGTTCACACGGAGTATTTTGGCTCGTAATATGGTACGTGGATGCCGCGGGAGCTTTTGCGGGCCGTATACGCTCCCATTGTTTTCAATGGGAGCCGGTACCGTATACGCGGCGCTATTTTGCAGCCCTGATTTTGCGGCGGCCACAAAATAGCGCCGCATATACGGTACCGGCTCCCATTGAAAACAATGGGAGCGTATACGGCCCGCAAAAGCTCCCACGGCGTCTACGTACCACATTACGAGCCAAAATACTCCGTGTAAACCCTGCCTTAGTGGGAAGACAAGAGGTGTAGTGATGTACTTACCGGGCCGAGTGCAGTCCGGTGCGGCTAAAGTGGAGTGGTAAAGTGGAGATAAGTAGTGCAGGCCTAGGTGGTTCTTCAGAGGCTCCCTGGCATGTAGTGTCCCCTGCCTGCCTACCAGAACCTGTATTCCATACTGACATCACTTTCAATTTCAAATGGAGCACTTCGGTTTCAGAAAAAAGGCGCCAAAAATGGGTTGGGCCAAAGTGCCAAAAATTGATATACAGGTTACTATAGTGGGGATAAAGACAACTTTTCCCTTTGAAGATCCATCTCAACCTAAAGACCCGTTTGACAGGAAAGTGGACAGCCTCTTTAAGAAAACCTGTGAGTGCTCTTCAGCTGTTTTACAGATTAACATTGGTTTAACTCGTGTGGTAAGGTCTATGTACAGATGGTTAGACCAACTTGAAATTCATCTTAGAGAAGACACTTCAAGGGAAGATATCTTGTCCTTCATTCCTCTGCTACAGAAAGCCACGGTCTTACTAGCAGACAGATGGGCAGAGTCTGCGAGGATTACCCCTAGATCTGGAGTTCTCTCAAATACAATTCACCGTGCTTTAGGTGGGCCGGTGACCCAATATCTAAACAAAAGCTGTGTGCTATTCCCTTCCAGGGAGAATATGTTTTTGGTTCTGAATTAGATATGTTGCTCCTTTGGAAAAGTGATGGCGCAATTAGTATCCTTCCTAAAGAAACAAAGTCTGATAAGTGGTTCCTTATCTAGATGATATTTTAGTGGTAGCTCAGGTTCAGACTGTGTCAGACTCTAGAGAAAGTAGAATGGATCATAAATTTGGAGAAATCAAACATAGTCCTAAGGTATCACAAAACATTTCTAGGTATCCTATTTGAATCCCATCTGCAGATGTCTTTTCTCCCCCTGGACAAGATAGTTTCTCTATTTTCCAAAGTTGCAGTCTTTCAGAGAAAGACAAAAGTATCCATATGAGAAGCAAGGACAGTACTGGGGTCAATGATCTCTTGCATTCAGGCAGTACCTTGATTTTAAGCTCATTCAAGAGATCTCCAATCCCTGATACTATAAATTAGGAACAAGAATCCCTCAATGGTTGAAGCAAAGCTCATATCTACAACAGGAGTCCATTAGAATCTCTCTGTAGCAATTCAAATCATTACAGATGCATGCAGATTGGATTGGGGAGCAATCCTCCCTCGGAAAACATTACAGGGGGTATGATCCTCAGCTCTCTGCAGCCATTCTTCAAATTTCCTGGAGCTAAGGGCAGTATGGAAGGCCTTAAGAGCAGTGAAAGCCTTCATAAGAGACTCAGGTCAGGATATCATCAGACAACATGACCACAGTAGCATTTCTGCACCACCAGGGAGGTGGGCTGACCTTTTCAAGTATCTATGTCCACCATCAGGATGTAAGGAACAGCAGATTTCACTGTCCTATTATTTTTGCAACCTAAGATACTATCATTATCTCCTGATAAACCCTACATATACAGTAATGGTGGAAACGCATGGAGATAAAATAGATCTGTACTGATATCCTTACTTAGCTGCCTAGTGAGCTGGGTGAAACATTTGAACAGCTATTGTAAATGGGGGACATTAGATACCCTCAAAGGGATATTGAGTTGTCGGATTCATCTCTGCACTCTCAATCTTTATAATAGTGTTACTGGGCTATGGCATGTTTACCAACATGGATACTCTGCAGTAATATAGCGACATCCAGGACCCAGGGTGTATTTTTGGCACTGAGGCAGATTTTTTTTAGTATCACAGCTATTACAAGCTCTAGTATCCGTGATTGTAGGAACTCACCCTAGGACTGGTTGCTTTTGGAGTTAGTCTGTTGGTCATACGTGGAAATTCAACAGCAGAAGTGTAGCTGCATTAACCATTTAGATAACGTACAGAACATTGAAAAGCTGGGCCTTGTAGTTCTACATTGTAATTAGTGGGACTAGTTACTTTAAGAATTAGTCTGTGGGTGACATGTGGAAACTCAGCAGCAGAATGCAAGTAAAGCTGCATTAACTATTCAGACACATATAGACCATGGAGAAGCTGGGCCCTGTAGTTCTATTTTGAAAATAGTGGATACTTGAGTTTGTGTAGAAATGAATATAAGCACAGCATATAGAGTCGCAGTTTTCATTTGATATCCAAAGGTTATGTAGATATTGTTTTATTGAACCTCACATCTGAGACTTTATTTTTTTAATGCAATCAATAATATATTACACATTTTAATCACTTTTGACATATTACTCAGTGAATTTAATTAGTGTGAATTTTTTGTTCCTCTGTGACCACCAGGGAGGTACTCTATGGCGGAATCTTCAAGCTCTCTCAGCACAAATATTTTCCTGGGCAGAGAGACACCTAAAATCCATTTTATCTCTCCATCTAAAAAGTATTTCAAACTGCCAAGCAGATTTTCTCAGCAGTTAAAATCTAAATCCTGGAGACTGAAGTCTGAAACAAAGAAATCTTCCAGCAGGTTTGTCAGAACTGGGGGACTCCAGAAGTAGATCAATTTGACGATTTGCCAATCGTCAAAACACAAAAGTTCCTCAGTTCTTTTCACTCAATCCATCGTGTCCGCACCATTTTCTTTACCGCGTCTTTTACCACAAAGTGGGAATGCGATTTGCTAGAATCCCATCCACTTTGCCCTGACTGTAAAATGCCGTGTTTCCGTCCCGTGGGGCCCCGACCTAAAGCTCATTCTACCAGAGCAATGCCAGTTTCTTGGGCTGATGCCTCCTTAGATCAAATTTGTAGAGCAGCTGCTAGGTTTTCGGTCTATACATTTGCTAAACATGACAGATTGGACATTTCTCGCCCTTCGGACCTCTCTTTTGGAAGAAAGGCCCTGCAAATGACAGTTCAGCCATCAAAACAGTTATCTGGCATTCCTCCTGTGGTGCTGTCATGGAGGGCATTTGAGAAAATGGAATTAGTATTTACCGGTAATTTGGTTTCCAGTATAGCCCTCCATGACAGCACCCTGATTTACCTCCCTTTATCTAGACTATTATTTGATGTAGGATATATTAATAGTGTTCATTTGGAATACACTAAGGAGGGAGGCGGAAAGGGGCTATATAACCTCTTACATGCTTTTTTTTCCTGTCCCTAATAGTGGGTGGAAATACAACCTTCTGTGGTGCTGTGATGGAGGGCTGTACTACAAACCGAATTACTGGTAAATACTAATTCTACGTTTTAATACCATCAATGAAAATTCAAAGCAAAACCAATAACCTTTTAATTATGGAACTTATGAAGTTGAACTTTATGTCCAATCTGAAGGTAGAATGTTATAAGGAACTGAGAATATTGATATTTTTACTTTTCTTTTTAAAAAAGGATAAAATTCGATATAACTTGGAGTTTATCCATTTTTAATATTGCTCTGTCTATTCTTAGGAGCCCAGTTCTTTGACAGCCTTCCTCCTTTTACTTTGCATATACAGAAGGCTGCCAATCACTATTAATAACCACCTGCTTGACTCTTAAGCAAAGGAAGAGCAGTGATTTAAATAAATGATCTAGACTGAATTATAATCAATCTGCTCAACAGATCATGCTCTATAATATGCTGGTGGCAGAGAAGACTTCACGTGAAAATGTAAAAAAGAAAAAAAACATTTTGTAATATACTGTATAAAATTTTAGCTTCTTCCTCCAACATCCTGGTCTTCTTTATGGATTCATTTATTGTTGAAAACCGAGGACTGCTTTTTACTGGAGTACGGACTCCTGTATAGCTGCGGGTGGGGCAGGGGTTCACATCACACAGTTATCTCTCGGTATTATAAAACCTAGAACAGATTATTCCCAAATTAAGCACCAGTTGAACAGAGTGGAGATCGGGAACACCATGCAAGACTTTATCTTCCGTTCACAAAAGTAAACAACATGACATTGGTGTCAATGGGAACGGACAAAGAATCAGTCTGTGACAGTTAAAGTCCATTAATGTCATCCTATGACAGAAGACAGCAACAGACTTTAGTAACGGTAGTGTGAACTCCCTCTTAATTGTTTTAAAATACCAGAGCTATATTTAAAGTGACACTGGCCACAGCTTCAGCTTCACTGCGTTACAAAATTACCGCATACTTTATATTAAGATTCACTTTATACCTGTACAACAGTATGGTTTTTTCATCTGGAAATTGTTTACTTTTATTTTAGTATGGTCTACCTCCTAAAACATTTTTATTATTATCTTATCTACATACAAAATCTAAATTCTCAATGAATTTATGAATGAATGAATGAAGTGACATTTTATCAGTCATAACAAAAAGCATGTTATGCAGGACAAGAAAGCATCCATGACTAACATATTAGCTAAAGGGGTTATCCAGCATCCAAAAATTATCCGCAAATGCACCCACATTTGTGCTAAATACTCACTGTTCCCTTGTGCATCCACATCAATGTCCCATATTCGAGGTCACATGCTGCTGTGATGTTTCGTTTGCAGTGCCCCCCTTCCCCCGTGAGCAGCTACATTACAAAAGCATGTAACCTCGGATGTGGTGCAATTACCTGCGAATTCATTGCAGGGGAGATTGGCACAGAAAAGGGTACACAGAGCATGAGAGCAAGCAGATGAAGCATGCAAATTACATTTTTACTGGATGGAAATACCAGTGCTCAGCTTTTTTTTTTTTTTTTTTTACTTGCAGCTTTTTGTATCAAAAAGGTGCACAAGGGAGCAGTGAATATTTAGCAGTGCTGTGGATGTGTTTGCAGATAATTTTGAATGTTTTAGGCCTGTTTCACACAAGCATATTTGTAAGAGTGGGTGATACAGACAGCGTGTCCCCCATTACTGATTATATAAGTCATTTGTTTTACCGATTCATAATACTGACTGGTTGTCTTCTGGTGGAAATTACAAAAGATAGATGCTGAAATATGGATGAAATACTGAGAGCATACTGATGCAATACAAATGACAATTTATGAAAGCTTGAACGTGCTGCTTTTTTAAAGGAAAAAAAAAGACATGCAGATTTTATACATCAATGTCAACAGCCCCATAAATTAACATTGTTGCTGTGCTCAGTGTCACTTTCACACAGTACAGATTAGGCCATTATTTTCGCATTCATAATTTTAAGGCAATAATGAGGGTAACAAAAAAAAAAACAAAAAACTATAAATCTGAAGGTTGTAAATGTGGCCTTACTCTTATTTTGCATTCATTTCACATACCCAAAGCCCACTGATTTTAGCCATCAGTTGTATTTCAACCTGTAGAAGACATTTCTGTTTGTTTATTGGTTACATTGATCAAATTAGTATAATTGTAATCATAGATGTCATTTGAAAAACAAAGCTACATTTATCAGTATATGGAGTATTGATAAAATATAGAAATTACATGAAATGTTTGAACAAGTATGAATACAGCCATTCTAGTATTTTGACTAGCTAACCCACTAACCTATATGTCTAAAATGGGACACGAATAGAGGCTAATGAAACTCCTACAAACTTTATATATAAAAAAAAAAGTCATTTTTAAAACACAACGGATTACACAGCTCTTATACAAGATGGAATTTCAGGTAACAACTAAATAAAGAGTATCTAATTCCAGTTCTACTACCAAATAAAATGGAAGAAAGCGTTTGTCACAGAAAGGAACCTGGGCTCTTTATCATACTTCATATTTCTCTCTTTTAGTGTAGATAGAAAAACAAAACAAAAAAACACAATCACAGTAACCCGCGACCAATATTCTAACCATTTAGTTTGTTTCATCCCACTTTCATTTGCATCTATAATTTGAACCCTTAGTCATATCAGCACCAGTCAGACCATTAATAACAAAACGTGTGACCTCGCTTAGTCCTACAATCACACTACATATAAATGAGGCTTCTTTACCCCACGATCTTGAAGCAACTCCTACACATCAATGATGATATCAATGGATTTAAACCAATAATAACAATAATCTGTGAGATACAATATAAATTACCACATAGTTTCATTTATACCATCTCTGATTTCAGTCAAATATAACAACATATCCAGCATAGGTTGGACAAAGTCTTTACCGCTGCAGGATTACTGTAAGGTAAGAATGTGCAGGCATCCTCCTTTTACAGCAATCCCGCTGCTGTAGTTTTTTTTTTTTGTGCAACCTATCATGGATATATTGGTTTGAAATCAAAGATGGATATATGCAACATTGATTATGGCTATATGTTGATGAAGACAAGGTGATTATATCTCACTGATAAATTATTGCCACCATTGATGTTTTTGAATCACCAATTAGATCGCCACTTAAGAGCTTGCACTCTTGTTTAAACAAAATCTATAATGTGTGGCTGAGTACCTTTGATCGATGCTGATTAAATTCTGTAGTTCAAAGATCTCCTGAAAGCTCTCAAACATCTATCCTCCCCAAATAGCTGCAACCTTCTTGTTCCTCTGTAGGTCTCTCTAGGGTAATGCCAAGAGTATATAGGTTTCTAGGAGGATCCAACAGTGCCATACAACCCTTACCTTAACCCTAACTGTAGTCCAAACCCCTTTTATTATGTATATATATTAAAAAAAAAGTCCCACAGTGGTAAAATATGAGAGTCCCTAGAATGATTAGCTGAACTGCCTAATCTTTGTCATCAAGTATGAAAAAATTCTCACTGTAAACACGCTGTTTTACACAGCTGCTCCTTCTACTTGTCAGGTCAGGCAGATATTGGGACACATCTACATCACAGGCTACAGGAGGTAATCAGAGGAAGAGAAGGAACCAAGACGGTAAATAGCACATAGAATAAAAATAAAACGGATAAGTAGGAAAGCCTATAAATTATTCTTTAATGCAACCAGGATCACATAGGATAAGGGATAGCCTGCAGATCGGTGGTGTTCTGACCAAGTCCAACTGCCTTAACTATTTCCAGTGCTCCATGTGTGCCCATCAAAGACAACACTCTATTCAGAACAGGTATTAACAGAAAAAAAAAAAAATAAAAAATATATATATATATATATATATAACAAACTACATTGACTGTTGCTTCATTCCCTACCATTACACGGTTATCGCTAGCATCCTTACAGCAGTGAATGAAGCAACACTCTCGCAATTGCACTGGCACTTCATTGATATGGAGGACCCCCCAGTGATCTGCCATTTACCGTATATACTCGAGTAAGCCGAATTTTTTTTAGCACAGACTTTGTGCTTAAAAAGCCCCCCTCCGGTTATACTCGAGTCAAGCAAAAGGGGAGGGGGGGGGTGTCTGACCAGCCGCAGTAGTAATGTATAGAATCTCCCATAAAATAGTGAAAAATAAAAAAAGCTTTAAAAAATATAATAAATAAAAGTTCTAAATCCCTCCTTTCCCTAGAATAGATATAAAAGTAGAAAATTACTGTGAAACACAAACACATTAGGTATCCCTGTGTCTGAAATTGCCCGGTCCACTGAATATAGAGTATCTGCAGTGCTCCTGTTCCTTCGGGAAGGGGGTTAATAGGAGCACTGCAGATACCCTATATTCAGCCAGGCTGAATTCCAAACGGGGGGGGGGGAATTCCTCAAGCTCAGGGAAGGGGCAGACAGACAACCAAAACACCCCCTCCTCTTTCCCAGCATCTCCTGCACCCAAAAACCCCGACCATTTTAATTTTTGAAATTTTCCAGTAGCTGCTGCATTTCCCCCCCTCGACTTATGCTCGAGTCAATAAGTTTTCCCAGTTTTTTGTGGTAAAATTAGGGGGCTCGGCTTATACTCGAGTATATATGGTATCTCTTATCCTATGTTTAAGGGTCCTTAATGGGACAACCCCTTTAATCCTTCATATATATTCCCTAGAAAATACATTGGATTGGATATCAATAATTGCATTTTAGTACACCTGCGTATAACAAAAAAAAAAAAAAGTATTTGCCATTTGTCACGATTAACAAAAACACCTTCTTTTGAACATACTTTTTAACAACCAATAATAGTGACTCTGGTTACGATTAGTAAAATTTGCAATCTGATTAGATTACCAATCGTGTGCTAACCACAAGCTTTTATAGTTCATAGCCTAGTAAAAGATTATTTCAAATGAATATGTAGTTGTGTACTACCATTGTTAACAACTGCTATACTATTGTATAGAAATGATTTATCATAAAGTTAACCATCTTTTCCAGCTATTAGGTGAAAGAAATCAGAAAAAGGCGATTTGCTTCATTGGAAATCCCTTCATTATCTACACTGTAACTAAACATTGTACCAACATAACTGCATCATTCATGACAGATGTAAAATTTGTGAAACTGCACACTAAGTACTAAGAGCCTTGGATAATCAATCAGTCATCTATACCTTACCTATTCTCTGTAAAGAAACATTTTTCAAAGTAGGTATCCAGTAAAGAAGGACCCCTTCATTATGTAACACTACACATGTTATCTTAATTGTGAGCATACAGCTCAGGAGGTAGTGGGTTCTGTTTTTCTATACCGCATGATTAAAAACAAAAAAAAAAAAAAAAAGACTTTAAAATTTGCAAGTCACAGCTTATAAATTCCTGTCATTAGTAAAAGAGACAGGTCAACAAACAGATCAGTAAGAATCACAGTATGACGGAAACACAAGAAAATAAAGTTTTGGAGAATATTCGCCAGAAAAGCTTGCCACTTACAGAGTGGCAAAAAGAGGAAAAATACATTAATGTAAGAACATCAGATGTACAACAGATCTGATATATTGTAAAAAGTCATTTGTAATAACTTGTTATTAATTGTGTGAAATCTGTATGCACTGCAGTTTAGCTACTAAGGAGTACAGTGCAGACAAGTTTAGGATTCCAGGGTAGCCGTACCTAGTAAATGGACTTTTGTATATTTTACATATGTTGCCTCCACAGGGAAGGACACCATTTAACCATAATGGAAATTTTCCATCAAAAATGTTACTGATAATGTTATAAATGTAAAAAAAAAAAAAAAGTATTTTAGTATTCACCAACATATAGCAGTATCTATAGCTATACTTTAACACTGTTTTTTAATAGACCTGATAAATTAAACACAAAAAAAAATTAAAAATAAATTACCAAGTATGGGTAAGAAACCCTTACCAACACTTCTGAATACTATTATTAAAGCAGCTTGACATATCAGATAAAAATCTTAGGAAGATGAAGTTATTTACGAAAACTAGACCATTAAATGGATGTAAGCATTTCAAGGGGGAAATGACATAGGCAGACCTGAAAGCCAAATGAAACTAACATACATACAATCATGGCACAGATAAAAGTAAAAAGAACATAACAGGGCACTAGTAATTGAACATGTCCTTCTCAAATATGGAAGCAAAATCACAGCATGCACAATCCATTGCTCACAACACACTGTCAGAAATCCCATGGAGTTTAGCACTTTCAGTGAAGCTCTGTTTGCTGGAATCTGCTTCTTAGGGTTTGGATAAAGTAAGTGGACAAGGTTTCAGTCCATATGATGAATAGGTCATCTGATATCAGGCAGTGCACTCTGGCTTGGCATGGGGATCGCTCCATTGTTAGGATGGCAACTTTGTCTTAGGCTTTGAAAGTAGGATGCTTGCACAGGTTTGTGACCCTGTAGAGCTCGGACAGCTTCCTCAATGCTGAACCAGCGGCGCTTCCGTCCTATGAAGGAGTGACTGAAATTGTCATTAGCGGTCACAGTTTTCATGACTACCAAGCAAACAGTCATTAATCATTCTTCATTATGTAGTAATGGAAATTTCACAAATACTCATTCAATTTACCAAACAAAAGTTCTTTTCTTTGTACTGTTGGCAGTAAGACACTTGGCTGTTAGCCACTACCCATTTCCCCTTCCTTATTATACACACACCCTGGCTGGCAAAACCCTGCAAAAATGCATGGTTGCTAACTAACTCGCCTATCCGTCTTAACAATGTGCTCCTGGAATAATAAGTGTCTACTGGTTACATTGTTGAGTAGCCAATATTTTGTTTACACAGCGATTTCTGCCTATAGTTTATACCCTTACTTAAGCGCTAATAAGTTAATATATTACTATGAATAAAAAAAAAAAAAAAAAAAAAAAAAAAAAAAAAAAAACACACACACACACTTTCATGGTAATGACACTATTCAGTGTAAACAAACTAAATGGGACGTACCAATAGTTACTGAATCTTCCCAGTCATCAAGGATATCAGTTACAGTCATGACATATACAAAGGTTCTGTGTTTCCGTTCAAAATTCTGTTGAAAATAGAATTTGAGAGAGAAAGAAAAATCAGTGCAAGTCACATGGTCAGCTAGTAAAAAAATAAATAAATAAAAGTTGCTCTTACAGTGTTTAATAGTATCGAAAAACCATTAAATGGGGAGTCAAGATGTGAGGATAGCTTAATATACAGTATTTATATGCCAAATCCTTAAAATAGATACACTTTTTCACAGGGTAGCTGCCTAAGAAGAGTATGTCATTGTATCTGGACCTCCTGGGACACATATTGCATTCTAAAGGGTCTCTGACACTTGACTTCCTTCCCTCCCCGTTTTTTCCCCTATTGTTCCTTCCATGTGTCTTGTGATTATCCCCACCCCCGTTCTATCTTCTATACACTGTTCATTGGTTTATGTAATTGGTTCGTACTTATTAGGGAATATGGCGGGTAGCCTTCCCCTCACTGTTCTGTCTGTGTATAACGAAAAAACTCTGCAATAAAAGATCACGGTTTTTGAGGGTTTGAAAAAAAAAAAAAAAAAAAGGGGGGGGGGGAGGATTTCCCCATCAAGGCAAGTTCTTGGCACTATTAAATAGGCTCCCCCCTCAATGATTCAAACACATTTGGAGCTTTCTCTGTAGCCCTCACCGTTCCTGGGCAATGAATACAGTTAGATTTGGCATCTGATATGCTGCTTAGGCTCTGTACTGTCCGTTAGGAACAGAAAAGGGGTAATGATTCAGAGCTTCAATCACAGTTGGACATTGGCAGAGCTAAGAATCACACCTCTGGCCTGCTCTTGCCTGAAGGCATGAAATCTAACAGAACTTGACAATGCAGACTGTATTCAGCATATAGACTAGTTGAAAGATTGATAAATTCAGTATAAGGCTAAAGTTCAGACAGTGGAAAACAAAAAGGAGTTTGAATCTGCCACAAAATCAGCATCAGATTCAGCCAAGTGAACAGCTCTTAATCTTGATCATTACTGTATTATAGGACATACCTCAAACACTCCAAGAAGACGGCCTAATATTCCTTTAACACCAGCCTATTGAGGAAGGGGAAAATGTTGTTATATTTTAAGTCATCACTACCCCCTATAAAGCAAATGTCAAAACAATAAATGAACACTGTACAAAATGAACAAATAAACAAGCTGCTGAAGTCTTCTGGTTTGTCTTATATTCCAAATGCAGGTTGTGAGCAGGGCAGGTTAGGAGGAGATTTTGAGCTGCATGAAAGATCCTTGCAATGTAGTTATATGGCATCAGCAATGTCACATGCTGTGTGTACCTATACTTTTATCGGGTCACTGAACAGTCACATCTTACACAGATTTCTGTAAATTATGACTTTCAGAGAACATTAAATACATTTGTATAGAGAACAATGAATCTGTGTAGTGGGTGTGCTGCATACAGTCACAGTATGCCTCTCTATAAGGTATGCTGAGCTAGTCAGCTTCACTGCCCTCTCCATATCTTGTAGTATATACACCTTTACGGTCCCCACTGTGCTGGGTCTGCTGAGACAAGAGCAGATTCATCAACTTACTAACTCTGAAAAGTACATTCAGGGAAGGGTAGGTTTTAAAAAGCTGTTGCTCCTTAGTAAGAGAACCATCCCTCTTCGACTCCTCCTTTCAGCCAGCAATTGCACTCAGGAACAAGGTCCCCTACTTTAAAGATGTGGTATAACCCAATGCAATACCTCTTTCAATGCCCATTATGGGAGCTGTTATGACAATTTGATAAAACATGACCTGCAAAAGGTAAATGAAAAGATATGAGAAATGGAAGGTGGGGTTAGCATTGTGGAAGACACAGTACCTCTTCTGCAAAGAGATATAGGCAAACTTGAGCATAATGTATCTCTGTTAATCAACAAGTCAGATGACCTTAAAAGCGATTAAGGCACAAAAACTTGAGTCTCATTGGGATTCTGTAGAAGGCAAGGGTCCAAAGCTGGCTGAGTTTTTTTCAGAACTGGCTTATGTCAAAATCTGACAGAGAGACCTTGACTCCTTTATTTGCCAACAAGAGGGCTCATCGGTTCCCATTTAGACCTCTGCACATGTGGGGGCACCAGCCAGGCCCATGCTGATTCGTATACTACATTATCGAGATAGAGAGATAATTCTCAGAGAGGCCTGACATAAGGCAGATCTCCTTATAGATGGAAATGGGGGACCTTACAGATACCCTGATCTGGCATGACTGTTATTGCTTTCTTTGCGTCATCTGCATGACATATGTTGGGTACCACCAATATTATGTTTTCTGTTCTGAGTTTTGTTATGCTAATGTTCGACAGTTTTTGTTTTTTTCCTGTTGATCAACTCAGAAGCACATCTGATACATAGACCAACAGTGAAGGGACAGTCTCTTGGGATATGGCATTATCCTTCAGGTATTGAGCAACAGATTTATTATGGTTTGTGTCTTTAACATGATATATTGGAACATCGGGGCACTGGGAACTTGGCGAAGAGGCATGCTATATTTTCCTGTTTGCAAAATTACCAACCAACAATACCCTGCTTGGCAGAGATGCACTTAACGATAATACATTACTGCATTAAAAAGAGCATAGATGTCATGAGTACCACTCCACGCATGCTAGGGGTGTGTCAATTTACATTTATAGAGCGATCCCTTAGGGTGCATGCACACTACGTAACGCCGGGCGTGTATGAGAGCCGTACACGCTGGCGTTACAGCAGGGCTGCCAAACACTTCCCATTCACTTCAATGGGAGCGCTCGTAAACGCCGCTGTTACGAGCGCTCCCATTGAAGTGAATGGGAAGTGTTCGGCAGTCTGCTGTAATGCCGGCGTGTACGGCTCTCATACACGCCCGGCGTTACGTAGTGTGCATGCACCCTTACCATCGTGTTTCATCCCTTATTAATCAAGGCAGACACTTTGTATGTCTCCGTTGTATAATCTGCGGCTCATAATACAGCAGCTATATATATTCTTGAGATTCTCAATAGGGCAGTTTCATTCTTTTTCCCCAGATGACCCAACTTTATTAACTGGAGACTAAAAATCAGCTATTCTGGAATGAAAGAATGCTGCCTTAACTAGTTCCTCAGGAGCCCTGACTTCACTGGCCGGGCTTATAAATGAGTTTAGCATGTGTGATTTATGGTGTATGCAGTATCCTACTGCAAGGCAATACTCAAGTTACTCAGGTTCTCATAGCTCTCTGTCCAATACCGATCTTCTGATTGGGACGGGATAGACAGCCATTATCCGTGAAACTTATTACCTCCCCAGAAGTATATACAATCATTTTCCCATGCATCATGGGTTTCACCTGGGATCTCCTCACCATTTCCAGGGAAGACTTTGTAGACTGGTAACAGTTTTGTGATTGTATGAAGGCCTATCTCAGGGAATATTATATTGGGTAGATTAATGCTCATAAAACTAAAAATAGACAGTTCACTGAATTTCTCCAGCAGAGAGTTTTGGATACAGAGGCCAAATTCGTATCTACCCCGACAATTTGAGGATCAGGCATCGTATCTGGAAGCACCACAACATTATAGAGATAATCTACTGGTTAAGGCAGACCAGAAACGATTCTTTATGAAACAGAAATATTGTGTGGAAAAAAAAAAAAGTGTCACATTGTGGAATGGTTAAAAGGGATAAATTATCTGCATGTTTCAGGAGTATTTTAGTGATACATATGCCACACAATCCAGGGTTACCGGAGATGACTGACTATCTTTGCTGACCTCCTCTTTTCTGTGTTGTCTTCAGAACAGACTCAGCAACTGGATCAACCAATTCTAAACTCTACTGTCTCGATTATTGGAGGTGTACCAACATACCTTTAGGGAGGGGTGCTCACAGTATCAAGGAGGGAAGCCATTATATTTATTAATTTTAAACCCGTAAAAGACTTGAGGAAGCCAGGTGATCATCACCCTATATCTTTATTGCCTGTCAATGTTAAATTCATTGCTTAAGCCCTGGCGATCAAACTCCTGACTGTAATTACCTCCTTATTACACAAACATCAATCTGGATTTAAGACGGGCAGGTCAACTGCTCTAAACATAAATCTGTACAGCAACTTGCCTAGGGATATGGATGAACTTAGATACAAGGCTCCCCATTACTCGATGCTGCCAAAGCTTTTGACAGCATTGGGTGGGAATTATGGACTGCCATGTGCAAGACAAGTTTTCGGCCCACTTTTGTATCCTGGATTCGCTTATTGCATATCCAGTCAAAGAAGAGAGTCAAAGTTAATGGCGGGCTATCCACCTCATTTGTACTAGAAAAGGGTGCCACACAGGGTTGCCCTATTTCCCCGTTATTTGCCATGGCTATCGAGCTATTTGAATGTGCAGTACGAGTATTTGCAACGTGTTTCTTCCCTAAGAAACACGTTTCATTGCATGCAGAGGACATGTTGCTGTACACTGGTTACGTTCAGAGGTCAATAGATCCCATTATGTCAGTTATTGAAAGGTTTGGAGATTGGTTCAGTTTGCGTATAAATTGGTGCAAGTCCATGCCTCTGACTGCTCTTTTGTGGGTATAAGGTTGGGGAGTTTCCCAAATGCAAACCGTGCAATAGCTAAAACATCTGGGTGTGATTATATCACTTACAAATCTTATTGGAGAGATTTAAAACCAAGATAATTCCCCGGTGTAAATTGCCCCTAGAGTGTTAAAATGCACATAAGGCACCAAAGTTATGTGTCAGTAATACAGTATTTGAGCCAGAAATTTAAATTTGTAATAAATTGTGTCTGCTAGGGGTATAAGTTAGAAATTGTAGTAATCATACTAACCCACAAAATAAAGGTAAAGGGAGCGTTCACATTAGCAGCGGACACTAGCTGTGTCTGTGACATTTTTCATTGATTTAAATGGAGATCAGGTGCGTTCTTTTACAGTCCGTGCCTGTCCTTAACTGTCCGTTCCCAAAGATGTCCGACTTTTCAAGTGGACAGCAAAACCCGACATGTAGGTTTTTGCTGTCCACTTGAAAAGTCGGACATCTTTGGGAACGGACAGTTAAGGACAGGCACGGACTGTAAAAGAACACACCTGATCTCCATTTAAATCAATGAAAAATGTCACGGACACAGCTAGTGTCCGCTGATAATGTCCGTGCAAGATTTTGAACGGACATTAGCAGCAGACACTACCTGTCGGACACTGACGGTAGTGTGAACACCCCCTAACACATTATTTATGAAGCAGGTAAATGTACAAAACTGCTAAAATTACCCCTGAACGTTGGTATTGAAAAGTATACTATTCTAATTGGATACTTGTTTATTCCATAGCAATGACCCTTGCTTCTATATGCCTGCATCTTATTATTACATGTATTCCTTGGCCTGCAAGCGGTTTAGTGTTGTCACACCAGTTTTGTGACACTCTGCATAGTTGTAAAGGTCACTGCATTTTATTTATTTAGTGCCATCATATTCCACAGCACTTTTAAAGACACTGTCAGTCTCTGTCCCATATAGGGCTCACAATCTACATTCCCTATCAATCAGTATGTCATGTTTGTATGTTAACAGGAAAAAAAAAAAAAAAAAAGTTAGGGATAGTCCACATAATTATTTCATTTTATTTTTTTAATTCCATTGTTTTGATCCAACATGGAATCAGAAGGGACTAAAATTTAATACAATGATGATGTGGGGGGAGAACATGCTCTTTGTGGTCGATATCGCTCATCCTACTATTATAAATGAACGTTTGGATGTTTGTCACTCGATCACACGAAAATGGCTGAACGGCTTTGGATGAAATTTGGCACATAGATAGTTTGTAACCTCAAATAACACACAGACTACTTTTTATCCCGGTAAATAACATGGCTTCACGACTGTTATGAATTTATGTTTACATACATAATATTAAACTGCTCTTGGCAGCAGGCTGATAAAGCCCGGTCTGTTGTCTCTCTATATAAACACACAGATAATCCTGAGTCCACTGTGTACATTCATTTGCATATTATCTGATCTGCTCCAGGCAGTGTGCTGACACACTGGATGTGATAACACCTTTAATCCAAATTGGCAGTTTGCCAATTTTAAACATGCCGGGGGGGGAATCGAATTTGTTGCAAAACTCTAAAACAGCGAGAGCTATGAAGGTAGCCAGAAGTCAACAGAGTTCTCCTGAAGCGGAGCTCAGGGTGATCATCGACGCCAACAACACGCTCATTATATGGCATCCCAACGAGCTGTTGAACCAATCACAGGCATGGCGTGAGGAACAATTTCAGCAGCAGGACAGCTTGAGAGCTGGTGAAATGCCGGAGCAGACAAACCATCGACGGTAGCAATTTTCTGAATATAGGCGGATCATCGACGCCAAAAAACACGCAGACAAAGTTGCGGGGAGAGGCTAGTAGTAACATAAAAACAAACAAGCTGGAAGCTTTCTTTTACTTATTTTTACATGGATAACAAGTCCTGCACACAGGTCTTTATCTTCCATTTGAAAAGTAAACTGGACAGAAACTTTTCTCCATCTTCATCTGTCATTATATTAGTTTTACAGTCCCATCATAGGATCAGAACAACGGATTTAAAAGGAGATATGTGCACTTAACCTTAAAGTGGCTCTATCATTGGCAAAAGTCATTTTTAAATAATCACATAATTTCATAGCCTTTAGAACGGCTATTCTACACATACCTTTTGTATGTAAATCGCCTCAGTAGTGTTTGAATAAGTCTGCTTATATCCATATCCTAATTAGGCTCCAGCGTGCACGGGAAGTTGTCATCCAGCTCTCCTCTCTATGCTGTGTCTTGTGTGTGAGAGGAGGGAGGAGGAGTCAGCAGCAGCAGCCTGTGCTGTATATACAGAAGACAGTGTACGAAGAGACTTCTGGGGGTGCCCGGAGAAGCTACATACACGGAGAAGCTTACATACAACAGGTATGTGTGAAATAACATTTCTAAAGGCTATGCAAGCATGTGATTAGTTAAAAATTACTTTTTCCAATAATAGAGCCCCTTTAAAACTTACTCAAAAAACAAGCCTTCATGCAGCTATAAAATGAAAGCAGTTAATACCTCTTCACAAACTTCTCTTACAGCTGCTGCACTGGGTTCTTCTTCTGGCTCCAACCCACCACCAGGTACAATCCAGCGGTCTGGATAGCGGCTGCTACTTACCAACAGCACCTGAAATAAACCAAAATTAAATAAGTATTTGAACATTTATACAGATTTCATGTTTGTACACTTGATTATTTATTTATAGTGTTAAGGGTCTACTCATATGAAGTTTTGCATCCTTCTTAGCATCTGATAGTGGAATATATTTGAAACTCAAACAAAAAACACACACACTGGATAGATCCATGTGTAATATAGTTGAATATGACTGACTGTCAAAGGTGCGGCACGAGCAGATGCCAATAAGGGTGAAAAATTGTCTATTCATTTCAATAGGAAGCAGTGTCATGCCCAGCCTTAACCCAAGTCCCAACCTTTCTGCTGCCAGCAGGAAGATATTGGTTTTAGATTTTGCACAGTGGGTCTTAGCGCCATATGAACCTATTCTTAGTAAACCTTGTGTCCTTGACAAAAATCCAATAACTTTTTCTGATCAATAAAAATCTTGTTGCCCCCTCCCTCATCGGAGGATTTTACAGTCTCAAAACCAACCACTTGTAACAATGTAAAATCACCTCATATTCAGATTTGGAAGGGTTTTGGAACTGTTCATGTATTGATAAAATTCTCCATTCACAAATGTTTTAATCATTAAAGCATGACTTAATCTTGTATGAACTGCATGTAGCAATTGATCTGAAGCAGGTTATGTCGGACAATTCCGGCAACTATATATGCAGAAAAAGGCAACATATACGTTTAACTATTGCAGTACCTTATTAAACCACCTGAACAGGGTGGGACAAACAAACAAAAAAAAAAATCCCACACACAACCTGAAGTGCTTTTTTTAAAGGGGCTCTATCATTAAGAAAAGTCATTTTTAACTAAGCACATCCTTGCTTAGCCTTTAGAAAGGCTATTCCATAAGCACCTTTTGTATGTAAGTCGCCTCAGTGGTTTTTGAATGAGCCCGTTTTTATTCATATGCTAATTAGCCTCTTAGTGCACCCCGGAAGTCTCATTGTGCACCCTCTGTGCTATTCTTTCCTATGAAAGTGTACAGCACAGGCTGCTGCTGCTGACTTCCTGCTTCCTGTTTGCACACACAGATGCTGGCTGGAAGCTAATTAGCATGTGAATAAAAAACGGACTCATTCAAAAGCCACTGAGGCGATTTACATACAAAAAGTACGTGTGGAATAGCATTTCTAAAGGCTATCCATGTATGTGCTTAGATAAAAATGACTTTTCCCAATTATAGAGCCCCTTTAACTTTAAGAGATCATAGGCAACTGTTTTCTTGCCATTTCATCCTCCAAAAAAACAAACTGAATAAAAAGAAATCAGAATGTTAGACGCCCCAAAATGGTATGAATTAAAACTAAATCTTGTCAAATAAAAACCCCACTATTAACTTGGAAATATTGAAACAAAAGCTACAGTTGTCAGAATACTGTGATTTATAATCACGAGAGGGGTTAATGGCCCTGATCGGGGGCATCAGCGCTGGGTCTCTACTGTATAAAACAGTAGACACCCCACAGCTATGGCGGCCGCACAGCTCCCGGGGCGTCCGCCATAGTTAAACACCCGGTGTCCAGCGTACTAGTACAGTGGATGTCGGGAAAGGGTTAAAGAAATTATCAAGGGCTGTAGTGAGCATTAGTATCTCAGACGTGACTGCACAGCATATGGTGGAGAGTATATATGCTGTGCGGATTACATTGGGAAACACCAAATTCTCAACTATATCCCCAGTAGTACCTATGATTGGAGAGGTAACTTGGGGGGGGGTCAACTCTGGTTTATTTTCCCTCGTAAGCTCTAATTAAATCTGGTTTGTACCCCAATAAAAGCACGCACGGCTTATACACTCTCTCTACAGCCAGTTTTGTTCTAATGATTTGGAAATTTTTGTCTTCACATTGTACAAGCTTTTTTTTTTTAATTATTATTATTATTATTATTTTTCTGGCGATGTAGCCACCTGAGGGCTTGTTGTTTGCGGTATAAGATGTATTTTGTGATAACATTTGTGGGTGATTATAACTTATTGACTAACTTTTCTAAACTGGTTCTTGGTGGATTTAAAAAAAAAAAAAAAAAAAAAAATCCCCATCAATTCTGGTAGTGTTTTATTTTTTTCCATAAAGCGTACAACATAAGTGACATAAGTTACTTTTATTCTGCAGGTCGTTACGATTACGGCAATAACTCATTTATATTGTTTTTTTTTTATGTATTACTACTTTTCAGAACAAAATTCTATTTGGGGACATACCGTATATACTCGAGTATAAGCAGAGTTTTTCAGGACAGTTTTTGTGCTGAAAAAGTCAGCCTCGGCTTATACTCGAGTCATTACGGTAATATAGTTGCAGACCCGGCATACAGACACCGGGACGGGTACCGGGCCGCAGCATCGCCACACTCATAGCAGGAGCGTAGTGATGCTGCTCATTTCAAACTGCAGAAGTACTTACAGTACATCTACGAGCAGGGCCGGAGTACAGACCCCGCCCCCCCACTCCATCACACACCGGGTGACGTGGCCACGTAAGCTCAGGCCTGCACCCGGGGTGTATCTGCATTCTGGGCCTGCTAGCAGAAGTACCGTAAGTACTTCTGCAGTTTGAAATTGACAGCATCGCTACACTCCTGCTATAAGCGTGGCGATGCTGCAGCCCGGCACCCGCTCCGGTGTCTGTATGCCTGGTCCGGATGCTGGGTCTGCAACTATAATGGTGCCGCTCTGCTTCAGAGCGGTCACCATACCAACTGGCACCTCGGAATTGCAGGCATGGGGAGCTACAACATCTCTGCTGTAAGTGTTACAGCGGAGATGTTCTACGATGTCCCGGTACGAGGGAGGGAGGGATCCTATGAACTGTGGCCGGCCGACTGCAGAAGCGCTTCTGCTAGGAATTTCCCTCAGCTCTCTTGCCGCCGGCCAGCTACAGTTCTCCTTCAGGTCCCGTCGACTGGGGATTCCCTTCAGAGCTCTTGCCGGGGATTCCCCTCAGAGCTCCTGTAAAGGCTCCCCGGCTGGCAGTGCCTCTCTTTTGCAGGCTGCTCTATGCAGCCTGCAAAAGAAATGACAATTTTTGCAATGTATTAGTGATCAGACCCCCTGGGGTTCAAGACCCCAGGGGGTCTAATAAATGCAAAAAAAATAAAATAAATACATTTAAAAAAGTGAAAAAAATAAAAAATATTAGTAAATAAAAAGTATTAAGAATTCAAATCTTCCCCCCTCCCTAGAGCACATATAATACTAATACTGTGAAACACATACATGTTAGTTATCCCTCTGTCCAAAAACACCCGCTCTACATACCTGTAAATATATTTTTCCTGTACGGTAAATGCCGTAGCGGGGGGGGGGGGAAAGTTGTCTAACTGCCCCTTCCCCGAGACTGAGTCCCCCCCCCCCCCACCTTGGAATTCAGCCTGACTACATCCAGGCTAATTATAGGGTATCTGCACTGCTCATATTCCGTCGGGAAGGGGTTAATAGGAGCACTGCAGATACGCTATATTCAGCCAGGCTGAATTCCAAGTGGAGGAACAAAAAAAACAGTCCTCAAGCTCAGGGAAGGGGCAGACAGACAACCAAAACACCCCCTCCCCTTCCCCAGCAACTACTGCACCCTAAAACTTCGGCCATTTTAATTTTTGAAATTTTCCAGTAGCTGCTGCATTTCCCCCCTAGGCTTATACTCGAGTCAATAAGTTTTCCCAGTTTTTTGTGGTAAAATTAGGAGGGGGGGGGGGGTCGGCTTATAATCGAGTATATACGGTAAATCAATTAGTTTTGCATCACCAACTTCTGAGAGGTGTAACATTTTTATTTTTTGGTTGACAGAGTTAGTTGATGGCTTATTTTTTTTCGGACAAACTGCTTTTAATTGGTACTTTTTTGCGGTACATGTGACTTTTGATCACTTTTTATAGCATATTTTGTAAGATGAGATGCATTCCCCCCCCCCCCCCCAACGTTCACAGTGTAGGTTAAATGTTTCAGTTTTATTGTATATGTTTTTATAGAAGCGGCGATGCAAAATATGTATTGTTTTAAATTACTTTTTAGGTTTTTGTTTTATAGAACACATTTGATATAGTAAAAGGGAATTTGGAGCTTTATTCATTTACTTCACACACACTTTATAATTTTTTTTTTTTTGCCTCATAAGGACACCTGAACCAGCGATCACAGCTTCGCTGGTACAGTACTATAGACTGCAATACACGTGTATTGCAGTCTATAAAGGAAGTCAGCCTATGCAGGTGAATAGGCCGACTTCCTGCATCTCAGCAGGATCAACCAGGTATCTGGGTGCTACTAGCAGCCTGGGGTCACTGGCCAGACCCCAGGCTGCAGAAGATGCATATGGGCACCCCCCGATCTCACCACAGGGGGTGTTCAGGGGGACATTAGACATCACTGAACCCCTTGGATGCCGCGATCATGTTTGACCGCAGCATCCAAGGGATTAAAACCTCCTATCGGAACTCTGCTCCCAGGTTAAGGAGCAGGGTGTCAGCTGTCAGATAAAGCTAACACCCACTCCCAAAGCCGCCCGCGGGCAGGCAGCAGCTGATATCAGGAAAGGTTTGTTACTGCAACAAACTTTCCCTGATATGGCGGCTACATGATCAGGACCTGAACCTATCAGTTATTAGCGCTGTGTTTACGGAGTTCCTGACCCTTGTAGAGACCTGATTTCCAATTTAGCAGGGTCCGTTTATAAACGTTGGCTTGGCAAGTTTATATACAGTGGGTAGTCGAGAAGTGGTTAAATATGGCGGTGGTGCATGGGCATCACCATCTTGGAGAGGATACATTGCCGTGATAGCTGGGAGTCTATATGCAGCTAGAAAGTAGACAGTGTGCCACTGCTCAAAGCATCACTGCTGAACCATGAGTAAAGCCCTTCTGACAGCGGGGAGATATCGGTGTCAAAAATAACGGCACTGATATCTCCAGCAGTGGGGCACATACCAGGAAAGCGCTCTGTCAGTTTTCAAACAGCGTATAAAAGCGCACTTTCATGAGGACCTTTCACGTCAGCTTTTCCGTTATGTGCCCCAGGGCTGAAGATATCAGTGCCGTTAGTTTCAGCACCATTCTTTCCCCACTGTCATACAGGCGTTCCTGACAGGCTAGCTGTGTTTAAAAAAAAAACAAAAAACTGTTTCCCATATAGGTATAATAGGGGACAAAAAGTCTACAGAGAAAAACATGATTTATTTCCACAGCCTTTTTGCCATGTGTGGCCTTAGCTTCAGAGACGTTACAAACAAGCTGGAAATCTCCTTTGTGCACTCAGAACAGTCCTTGCGTCTCCTAAACCTCAAACTATGAGCCCCAACAACAAAAAAAGTCATTTAAACAGATTGCAAAGTGTCGAGCTGTAGTCTTCACATTTCTTTCATCCGTATGTGACCACTACCATAATGTACTCTATATACAGCAAACATGGCTGAGCAGTGGCAGCTGACTGTACACGAACCCATAACAAAGCCTGGCCGTGCGCCCGCAGACAGGCAGCTTCAGCTGTCACCAGCCTATAGAGCAGAGTCTGCGCTGCTTTCCCTTATAGCCTCCCTACGTGCCTCTCCCTCACACCTCACTGACTCCATTGTGTACACAGCATATTGTTTCGATACACCCCTCCCCCGTATACAGACAAAGCACTACAGTATACACACTTCATCTTCGGCCCCGTTCCGAAAGCATACGCACGCCGCCCGCTTCTTATACCCATCCTGGTCATACGTCCGGGTCTGACTGTTCTTCAGCTTCATCATCCTATTCCTCCTCCGTCACTTCCGTTCTCGGTTCCCGCCGCCAGTCTCGACTGTCCCGAAGGGACTACGTAAATGACGTAGACTGTGCCCGTGTATACGGACGCGCGCTGAGGGAGCTTAACTCTGCAGTCACTTGTGGATTAGATCAGTAAAATGGAGACAGATTGAGATGTTTCTGAAAGAGCAGCCATTTTATAGGGACCAAATTCTCCTGTGTACATCAATGAGCACAAATTACCGTAGATGGCCGAGTGTGTTCCTGCAGGTTTCATGTGCCAGTGAAAACCAAAGTAACTTTACTATTGTATAAAAATGAATACAAAACACAGAATGTTCGTTGTTACGTATATAGTGTCAACCACAACAAAGTGCTGGGTATGTCACATGAGGTAAACCAAGGGTGGTGTGTTTACATGGAGTTCTGTTTTTTCCATCATATGTAAAAAATATGCACTGACCACTGATATTCTTGGATTCACTGAATGTTGAATCTTGTCTGTAGTTAACCCTTAAAGGGGTTGTCCCATCACAAGGATCCTATCTATACTGCTTGTTAATGTGGATGTAAGACTTTTCCTAAATACACTGCTTCAGCAAAACTGCTTTGTTTGTCCACTATCTTACTTTATTCAATTCATTTTTGACACAGCCCTTGACTTATCTGCTCAAAAGTCAAGTGATGTATCTGCCTGCTCTGAGGGGGGGAGCCTGGATGGGGGGGGGTTACACTTTCGGGGGAAGGGGCCGCCAATACAGACACGGCATCCGCTGTAATAGAGAAGCGGACGCCGGGGAGGGTTAGATGCCAGCACAGGTGCCGGGGCCTGCGAGGGGGGGGGGCGGAATAGCAGCATCACTCCTGCCGCTGCTGGCTTCATGCAGAGCATGAGCGTAGGGATGTCGCAGGCACCTGTGCCGGCGTCTAAACCTCCTCGCCATCCGCCTTTCTATTATAGCGGATGCCGGGTCTGTATTGGCATTGTGAAGGCTGGGGAACTGACTGGTCTCACCATCTATTCGCTGTATGTCCGATGCCTAGCTGCATCGGGAGCGCGCACGCAGGGCCAGCGGCAGAGAAGCGACGTCATCTTGCCGCTGGCTTTGCATATGTAACCCCGCCCACCAATGATGCAACAAAGTAGGAAAAAAAGAAGATTTTACAGCAGCGAAGACTGTTGAGTATGCGACGTGGGAATACCCCTTTAAGGACATGGCCAAAAACTGTCTTAGGCCCCTTGCAGAGGACCGTGTCCGAGTTCTGTGTGCTATCCGGGTTTTTCTACACTAATTTATTAATTTCTATTGGTCTATGTACATGACCGTCTATTACACGAATTAGTGTTTGGACTAAAACTCAGGACAGGTCCTATTCCTGTCTGGTTTTGTGGCCGTGCTTCTGTACCTTCTTTTCATTGAAAGAATGGGTCCGCGGAAGCATGCACGGCACACATATCACATCTGTGCACCAGCCTTGTCATTCAGTCACTGCCAACTGCCAGCAGATGGTCATCTGCACAGGGCCTGTGGCCAAAGCCCCACATTACGGAAACACAGATTTTTTTGTTGTAGGTTTTACTACAGTTTTTTGATCCATAGCCAAGAATGGCTACCAAAGGAATGGGAAATAAATAAATAAGCCTAAACAACATATACCTAGTATTTTAGCCCTATAAGTGCTTAACAGGAATTAATACAAAATGGAGGTGAAATTTTCAAATTTGATTTTATTTTACTAATATTTTCGTTTAGCCCTAGAATTTGCACATTCACAAGGGGTTAAAGGAGAAAACTCATCCCACAATTTGTTATGCAAGTTCTCCCGACTACCATAGTAACCCACTTGTGGGTGTAAACTAATATATGGACGCACAGCGAGACGCAGAAGGGAAAGCGCGCCAAGGAGCTTTTAGAGGGCAGATCTAGCTGTGATCAGTTTCAGGAACCATGTCGCATTTACAAAGCCCTTGAGGTGTCAAAACAGTGGAAACCTCTAGAAAGTGACCCCGTTTTGAAAACCGCACCCCTCAAAGAATTTATCAAATGATCTAGTGAGCATTAGTAACCCCGAAGTGAATATGTAAGCTGTGCGGAGTAAATTGGGTACACCAAATCCCATTCTATTTTCCCACTAGCTCCTATGACACGGACAGGGAAGAGGGGCATTCTGGGGGATCAGCGCTGGTGTATTATCTCTCATAAGCTCTAAATATGGGGTGTCCCCTGAAAACGCTCGCACAGCTTATACATTTCCTTCTAGTCGCAGCCACTTATGTCCTAATGATTTGGTGACTTTTGGGGTTTTTGTCTTCACATTGTACAAGCTAGATTTTTATTTTCTGGCAATGTGGCCATATGAGGGCTTGTTGTTTGCGGTATTAGATGTGCTTTTCAATGCCCCCATTTTGGGGTGCCTGTAACTTATTGACTACATTTTATTAACTCTTTCTGGGTGGGATGTAAAAGGAAACATCAATTCTGGCATTGCTTTTTAGCATTTTTTTTTTTTTCCGTGCAGCGTACAGCATAAGTAACATGTTACCTTTATTCTGCGGGTCGGTACGTTTACGGCGATACCTCATTTATATTATTTTTTAATGCGTTGCTATTTGTGCAGAATAAAATTCAATTTAGGGAAATAAATCAATTATTTTTGCATCACCATCTTCTGAAAGGCGTAACATTTTTATTTTTCAGTAGACAGAGCTGGTTGAGGGCTTATTTTTTGCGGGATGACCTCTGCTTTTTATTGGTACCATTTTGGTTTTCATCTGACCATTTGATTACTTTTTATTGAACGTTTTGTAAGGGAAAGGTGGTGAATAATCATTATTTTGTGCGGTTTTCTACGTTTTTTTTATGACGTTTGCCGTTCGGGTTAAATAATGTTTTAATTTTATTCAGGTTATTACGGACATATTACCAAATATGTAATGTTTTTTTTCTATTTTTCTTTATTTTACATAATAAAACATTTTATATGGGGAAAAGGGGATTTTTGGGGCTTTATTTATTTCTAATTTATTTTAAACTTATTTAAGGTTTTTTTATTTTTACTTTTTTTTCACTTATTTTTCTGTCCCCATGGGGGATTGAAGCAGTGATCTATTGATCACTGCTTCACTAGATGTATCTGCAATACACGTGTTACGCTAGGTTCACACCTGCGTTCTGGTCTCCGTTCTGTGCTTTCTGTCTTCTGCATGCAAGAAGACGGAAAGCACAGACCAGGTCCGGCCGTGAGTGGCAGTGAGCGTTTTATGCTCTCCGCCGCAAAACCGTTTTTTTAAATCCAGACACAGAGTACTGCATGTCCGACTCTGTGTCCGGATTAAAGAAAAACGGTTTTGCGGCAGAGAGCATAAAACGCTCACCACCGCTCACGGCCGGACAGCTTTCTCACCCATTCAAATGAATGGGTGAGAAAGACTCCTGCAGATTTCCGTCTCCTGCTCTGTTTTATGCAGGAAACGGAAACCTGCATAACGGAGTGCCGGGCGCAGATGTGAACGAGCCCTTACACGTGTCTTGCAGAGCACAGGAAGCAGTCATCCTGTGCAGACGCACGGGATGACTTCTTCCATTCCTGGTAGGATCAACCAGGTAAGTAGAGGGGGCGGCATGGGGTAGACCCGGGGTCACTGATCAGACTCCTGGCTGCCCACTACCAACACCGGCACCCCCCGAAACCGGCGCGGGGGGTGCCGATCGGCACCAATATATCACGATCCCCGGAGATGCCGGCGGTCAAGTATATCTCTACTTTAATTTGCCATCCCCTTTTAATCGTGCTTCAGTTTATTGTAATTTTACAACATTAGAAAGCTTACAAGTCTAAGGCTCCGTTCCCACGGAGTAACGCGCCACTCATTTAGACACGTAAACACGTGTGAGAGCGAAAACAGATGGGTGCCGGGTTATGCACGTAACACATTGAAATCACTGGGTTATAAATAGAGATGAGTAGGCATTCGAACGAATACTACGGTATTCGAAATACTCGTTCGAATACTATCGCTATTTGCAGTAAAGATTTGATTCAGAACCAGCGTTGATTTGCTGAATGCTATACATTGTATAGCATTTGGCAAATCAATGCTGGTTCTGCAGCAAGCGCGTCCTTGCTAGTCGGGAGATCTGGCAGCTTGCATTTATGCGGGAGCTGACTTTTTTCTCATAGGAATGCATTGACCAGTGTTGATTGGCCAATGTACAGCATTCGGACAATCAACGCTGGTTCTGCCGGAGGCTCGTTTGTGAGGAGGCGGAGTCTAAGATCAGACCACAGCAGTCTCCATTGTGGTCCGATCTTAGACTCTGCCTCCTCACAGACAAGCCTCTGGCAGAACCAGCGTTGATTGGCTGAATGCTGTACACTGGCCAATAAATGCTGGTCAATGCATTCCTATGAGAAAAAGTCAGCTCCCTCGTAACAGCAAGCTGCCATCTCTCCTGACTAGCAAGGACAAGCCTACTGCAGAACCAGCGTTGATTTGCCGCAGGCTTGTCTTTGCTAGTCGGGAGAGCTGGCAGCTTGCTGTTACAAGGGAGCTGACTTTTTCTCTAGTGACAGCCCATCATATGCTAGTTGGGTGAGCTGGAAGTTTGTATTTTGCGGGAGTTGGATTTTTCCCATAGGAATGCATTGACTGTACTCTTGAGTGTATCTCGGGCTGAGAAGGACGCAGCAATGGGAAAATTCATATGCAAGCATATCTAGTGACAGCCCATCATAGGCTAGTTGGGTGAGCTGGCAGCTTGCATTATGTGGGAGTTGAATTTTTCACCTAGGAATGCGTTGACTGTACTCTTGAGTGTATCTCGGGCTGGGAAGAACGTAGCAATGTGAAAGTTCATATGCAAGCACATCTAGTGACAACCTATCATAGGCTAGTTGAGTGAGCTGAATTACGAAAAAATGGAGAATAACACAATACTCAAATTAATGTATAAAAATAAAACCAATTTTTATTAAATATCATTAAAAACTAACAAGACAACAATACAAAAAGGAGGGTTCTATCCCAACAAACTGGCAACCAGTGGAAACTGGTACTTGTAAGGTAATTTGCATATTAAAATCCAAAAAGGTCGAGATATTACGAATCAAAGAATGATTGATATATTCAAAGGCATAATACAAAAATTCACCACAAGGTGGCGATAAAGTCACACAAAAGCAGCATAATCTATATAGATATAAATATATCTCATTTGCCGAAGAAAATTTCAAAAATAAGGAATGTATGTATATCTCCTCAGGAATATATGTAAACTAGTGTCTAATTATTGTACTAAACATTGTCACTCATTAGTGTATATGTAGCTGAGAATTAGACATAATGACGTGTGCCCAACAGCCAGGGGTGAACCTGCCCCTTTCGCCGCCCGAGGCCAAGTACAGCGTGGCTTTTATGAAGGGGCGGGGCTTAACAGAGGGGGCGGGGCTTAGCAGAGGGGACGGGGCTTAGCACCGTTCGCCGGCAGAGAGCAGGTCCGGAGACTGCCTGCGCGTGCGGGGAGGCTGCTGGAGCAGCTCTGCTCCAGTGGCCTCCCCAAACCACTGCTCCGTGCTAAGCCAGTCCAGGACAGCTTTGTCCTGGACTGGCTTAGGTTAGCAAAAATGCCGCCCTCCCTGAGGCCCTGGCATAGCGCCGCCTGAAGCGCTCGCTTCAGGTCGCCTCATGGGAGGTGCGGCACTGCCAACAGCCACACATACACATACCTCCCAACTTTTGAAGAACCGAAAGAGGGACAAAATGTGTGGCGCGCGTAGTGCGCCGCGGCAAATTTAGCCCCGCCCACTTTTGTGTTGGCTCCGCCCACTCGTTAATTTTTCATGTGCCCGCACACAGTATAATCCTCCTACAGTCACCCGTAAAGTATATGTCCCCCCTCTATCTCTCCCCCAGTTTGATATACACCCTTCATCTGCCACCAGTTTCATGTCCCCCTTCCATCTCTGCCCCCAGATTAATGTCCCCTCCATCTCTGCCCCCAGTTTCATGTCCCCTCCATCAATGCCCCCAGATTAATGTCCCCTCCATCTCTGCCCCAGATTCATGTCCCCTCCGTCTCTGCCCCCAGTTTCATGTCCCTCCATCTCTGCCCCCAGATTCATGTCCCCCATCTCTGTCCCCAGATTCATGTCTCCACATCTCTACCCCAGATTCATGTCCCTCCATCTCTGCCCCCAGATTCATGTCCCCCATGTCTGCCCCCAGATTCATGTCTCCACATCTCTACCCCAGTTTCATGCCCCCCCCATCTCTGCCCCCAGATTCATGTCTCCACATCTCTGCCCCCAGATTCATGTCCCTCCATCTCTGCCCCCAGATTCATGTCCCCCATCTCTACCCCAGATTCATGTCCCCTCCATCTCTGCCCCCAGATTCATGTCCCCCATCTCTACCCCAGATTCATGTCTCCACATCTCTGCCCCCAGTGTCATGCCGTCCTCTCCTTCATCTGCCCCCAGTTTCACGTTCCACCTCCACATTACACTTACCTTCTCCTCCGCTCCCTTGCCGCTCTCTGCGCGCCTCTCTTGCTGACACATATGCGGTTAAAGGAAGGAGCTGACACATGTCAGCTCCTCGCTTCGCCGCTGCCGCCGGCTACTGGCTTGCAGACGCGATGTGACACATGTGATTTGTCATGTGACACATTGCGTCTGCAAGCCAGTAGCCGGCGGCAGCGGCGAAGCGAGGGGCTCACACAGGTCAGCTCCTTCCTTCAACCGCATATGTGTTCAACTCAGATCTGCGTCCTCTGGACGCAGATCTGAGTTGAAATCGGGACATACCTCCCTCCAACCTTATATGTGCAAATACACTGTAAAGCATGATCAGGGTCCGTGGCTTCCTGAATTCGAGTACGACCTGTCCTTTTTATACATCACAAAACACACTGCAAAATAAAATTATGGTCTAGGGCTCCCTAATTTTGAATGAATCTGCCCAGGCGTTTAGTTCCAGTGCCCCAATCGAACAGCGTTTTGTCTGCACCCTCTGTTCTTTCTGACAAGCAGACAAGGGCCAGCGTACATATTGGCCGGCCGTAATAGCCGGGGTAATGTGCGCATGCGCGGGTTTCCCGAACATGCGAGCAGCCGCTCGGAGCGCCGTTCGGCTGTCTCTGTAACGTGGTGCCGTGCAACGAGCATGCGCACTGGGGAAATAACACGAGCGGGTTACACCGCTCCCCCTAGAGACGAGCAATGCCTTTAACTTTATCTTTTTAGGGGTTAAATACCAGATGTCCCTGTTATCCACAGGGATCTTCTGTGGATAGCAGTTCTCAATTAGTTTGAGCAGCTGGTGGGGAGTAACAGTTTAGATACATGTGACCCTCCCTCAGGGGTGAACCTGGGCTTTCTGCCTCCTGAAGCGGCGTCAGAACGGGTTGAACGGAAAGGGGGCGTGGCCGAGCTGAGCGAGCGGCGTTCGCAGGCAGAGAGCAGGCAGGGAGAATACCTGCTCTCTGCCTGAGTGTGAGGGGCGGCCGCTGGAGCAGCTCGCATCCCGTGTTGGGCTGCAGACACGGTGACGCTAAGCCAGTCCAGGACAGTTTGTCCTGGACTGGCTTAGGTAAGCAAAAATGCGCCCCCCCCCCTTCCCGGGGCCCTGGTATAGCGCCGCCTGAAGGGCTCGCTTCAGGTCGCCTCATGGGAGGTGCGGTGCTGCCCTCCCTACCAGCGCGCGTAGCAGGTAAAAGCCCGCTTTACACACGTGGTGGATTCACTCCACGCTGTGTATCACAACCATACTCCAGCAGGGAAGCTTCTGCTCCTGATCCCTGCTCCTGACTTTCTGTCTGGTAAGAAAACTTACTCTAACCCTCTTCCTATCTGGCTGTATATGGTATTTTAAAGGAAACTTTATATGTTGTTGGTTTTGGATGATTTACATTTGATGACTTATACTCTGTATCTGTGTTGGTTTGCCTCTTTAGCTACCCAGACCATTTATTAGTGACAACCCTTTTTGGAGGGTAATACTGAGGTCTTTAATAATGGTTGGAAAAGACTAAAAATCCATGTCTAGTTGTTTACTTTTTTTTTTTTTTTTTTTTAGGAAACTATATCCTGTATTCATTATGATATTTGTTTGTTTTTATTAAGGTACATTGTGTTTCTGTAACACTTGAGAAAGGGGAATCCCCCGAAACGCTGTATGTAGCGTCGTGTTTTTAAGAAAAGTGGAATAAAGAACATATTTTATCTCAAGAGAGTAGCGCAGTTTATCCTCGCATCCATCGGTCTTTCTTCTTCATATACCTGGTAATAATCCCAGCGTCATTGCAAAACAAAGGCCTCTTGGAAGGTCGAGCATGATGCTAAAGGGAGCAGCCTTTATTGGGTTATTTCACTGGAGTTCTGTCTTCCTAACTACATCAGGGAAGACAGGCTTGCACATTCCAGTGAGCGCCCTCTATTGGTTTGCAACACTGAGGCAGCAGCAGCTGACTTCCTAATTACATCATGGAAGACAGATTTGCATATTCTTCCCATAGAAAATACTAGTGATGATGGATATGATGATTATGGCAGAATCGGTGTACCATAGTGTACCATGCAAAGTATATAGCTGAAATAATACAAGTTCTACAAAACATTACACCATGAAGCACCCATACCCCATTCTAGACAATATATAACAAGATTGCATGTGCTCATACATATAAATTACGGCCAGGAATACAGAACACTCTGAGTGAAATCCACCTATCTAGACATCACGAATAGTAATAATTGACGTATACACTCACTGGCCACTTTATTAGGTACACCATGCTAGTAACAGGTTGGACCCCCTTTTGCCTTCAGAACTGCCTCAATTCTTCGTGGCATAGATTCAACAAGGTGCTGGAAGCATTCCTCAGAGATTTTGGTCCATATTGACATGATGGCATCACACAGTTGCCGCAGATTTGTCGGCTGCACATCCATGATGCGAATCTCCCGTTCCACCACATCCCAAAGATGCTCTATTGGATTGAGATCTGGTGACTGTGGAGGCCATTGGAGTACAGTGAACTCATTGTCATGCAGTGGCGGATCCAGGGTTTGCGGGGCCCTGGGCAATTGGCTTTGGCGGGGCCCTACTTACTGGGGGTCTCGCACTTCTAACCTGTACTTCCCAACTGTTGAAGACTAGAAAGAGGGAACAAAACGTGCGGCGCGCTCAGCGCGCCGCAGCAAATTAGGCCCCGCCCACTTTTATGTTGACTCCACCCATTCTCATTCAATTTTCATGTGATTCCACACAGTATAATCCTCCTACAGTCACCCGTAAATTATATCTCCCCCCCATTTTCATATACACCCTTCATCTACCCCTAGTTTCATGTCCCTCCCTCTATCTCTGTCCCCAGTTTCATGCCATTCTCCCCCTTTATCTGCCCACAGTTTCATTTCCCCCCCGTCTCTGCCCCAGTGTCATGCCATTCTCCCCCCTCCATCTGCCCTAGTGTCATGCTGTTCTCCCCCTCCATCTGCCCCAGTGTCATGCCATTCTCCCCCCTCCATCTGCCCCAGTGTCATGCCATTCTCCCCCCTCCATCTGCCCCAGTGTCATGCCATTCTCCCCCCTCCATCTGCCCCAGTGTCATGCCGTTCTTCCCCCCTTCATATGCCCCAGTGCCATGCCATTCTCCCCCTCCATCTGCCCTAGTGTCATGCCATTCTCCCCCCTCCATCTGCCCCAGTGTAATGCCGTTCTCCCCCTCTTCATCAGCCCCAGTGTCATGCCGTTCTCCCCCCTCCATCTGCCCCAGTGTCATGCCATTCTCCCCCCTCCATCTGCCCTAGTGTCATGCCGTTCTCCCCCTTCATCTGCCCCAGTGTCATGCCGTTCTCCCCCTCCATCTGCCCTAGTGTCATGCCGTTCTCCCCCTTCATCTGCCCCAGTGTCATGCCGTTCTCCCCCTCCATCTGCCCTAGTGTCATGCCGTTCTCCCCCTCCATCTGCCCCAGTGCCATGCCGTTCTCCCCCTCCATCTGCCCCAGTGCCATGCCGTTCTCCCCCTCCATCTGCCCCAGTGCCATGCCGTTCTCCCCCTCCATCTGCCCCAGTGCCATGCCGTTCTCCCCCTCCATCTGCCCCAGTGCCATGCCGTTCTCCCCCTCCATCTGCCCCAGTGCCATGCCGTTCTCCCCCTCCATCTGCCCCAGTGCCATGCCGTTCTCCCCCTCCATCTGCCCCAGTGCCATGCCGTTCTCCCTCCTCCATCTGCCCCAGTGTCATGCCATTCTCCCCCTCCATCTGCCCCAGTGCCATGCCGTTCTCCCTCCTCCATCTGCCCCAGTGCCATGCCGTTCTCCCCCTCCATCTGCCCCAGTGCCATGCCGTTCTCCCCCTCCATCTGCCCCAGTGCCATGCCATTCTCCCCCTCCATCTGCCCCAGTGCCATGCCGTTTTCCCCCTCCATCTGCCCCAGTGCCATGCCGTTCTCCCTCCTCCATCTGCCCCAGTGCCATGCCGTTTTCCCCCTCCATCTGCCCCAGTGCCATGCCGTTCTCCCTCCTCCATCTGCCCCAGTGCCATGCCGTTCTCCCTCCTCCATCTGCCCCAGTGCCATGCCGTTCTCACTCACACACACACACACACACACACTCACCATTCCTCGTTCCCTCGCAGCTCTCTCCCTCATGCACATATTGTAGCCGCGATGTGATGACGTCATCACATCGCGGCTACAAATGCCGGAGGCCCGGAGCTCAGCGTTAAAGCCGGAGCTGAGCTGTGACAGCTCCGGCTTTAAACGCCTATGCATTCAGCTCATCGGCGTCCTACCGCCGATGAGCTGAAATACATAGGCGTTTAAAGCAGGAACTGTCAGCTCCTGCTTTAACGCTGAGCTAAGTTGGAGTTGGGACATGCCGACCGGGACCATTTTGTTAGGTCCCGGCCGCGCCGCGGGGCCCCGCTAAGCGCGGGGCCCCGGGCGGTTGCCCGGCTCGCCCGGCCCTGGATCCGCCCCTGCTGTCATGTTCAAGAAACCAGTCTGAGATGATTCCAGCTTTATGACATGGCACATTATCCTGCTGAAAGTAGCCATCAGATGTTGGGTACATTGTGGTCATAAAGGAATGGACATGGTCAGCAACAATACTCAGGTAGGCTTTGGCGTTGCAACGATGCTCAATTGGTACCAAGGGGCCCAAAGAGTGCCAAGAAAATATTCCCCACACCATGACACCACCACCACCAGCCTGAACCGTTGATACAAGTCAGGATGGATCCATGCTTTCATGTTGTTGACGCCAAATTCTGACCCTACCATCCGAATGTCACAGCAGAAATCGAGACTCATCAGACCAGGCAACGTTTTTCCAATCTTCAATTGTCCAATTTCGATGAGCTTGTGCAAATTGTAGCCTCAGTTTCCTGTTCTTAGCTGAAAGGAGTGGCACCCGGTGTGGTCTTCTGCTGCTGTAGCCCATCTGCCTCAAAGTTCGACGTACTGTGCGTTCAGAGATGCTCTTCTGGCTACCTTGGTTGTAACGGGTGGCTATTTGAGTCACTGTTGCCTTTCTATCAGCTCGAACCAGTCTGGCCATTCTCCTCTGACCTCTGGCATCAACAACGCATTTCCGCCCACAGAACTGCCGCTCACTGGATGTTTTTTCTTTTTCGGACCATTCTCTGTGAACCCTAGAGATGGTTGTGCGTGAAAATCCCAGAAGATCAGCAGTTTCTGAAATACTCAGACCAGCCCTTCTGGCACCAACAACCATGCCACGTTCAAAGGCACTCAAATCACCTTTCTTCCCCATACTGATGCTCGGTTTGAACTGCAGGAGATTGTCTTGACCATGTCTACATGCCTAAATGCACTGAGTTGCCGCCATGTGATTGGCTGATTAGAAATTAAGTGTTAACGAGCAGTTGGACAGGTGTACCTAATAAAGTGGCCGGTGAGTGTATGTAGCATATATTGCACATGCATACATGTATTTAAAAAGGTGTATATATACAGGATGAAATAAATTGACATATATATCACACACGTATATGCATTGAAAGAAAAAACACTCATTGATACTTATAGTCCATATTCCTTCTCCTTAAAACAATACATGATGCATGTCATAAAATGTGCATGGTGCCACGCCATTTTGCAATAGGGCGAGTTGAATGATGGATTACCAGATCTTGGTGCAACGACAGCCAAAGGACAGATGGAAAAACTACGAAGTTATTAGAGCCAATTAGTCCTACATACGTAAATAAACAGATGAGAATAAAAACAACGAATAATAAAACACAAACCAAAACACATAAATACAAACAATTGGGGAAAAGAAAACCAAAACAAGGGGCTAAAGAAACTAAGGTCACAGAAAAGTGTCCAAGGGGTGCAAGAGAACCAAGGGACCAAATCCATTTAGATTCCAACTGTGCAAGGCGGCGTTTTAAATTTCCCACCCTAATGTCTATCTCGAGCATTTCTATGCCACAAACTTTGAAATGGGTAGGGTCACTATTATGGAAAAGTGAAAAATGTCGCGCCACTGGTTTATTTCTCTCCTGTAATAAATCAGAGTCACCAGATGCCAGAATATCGCGAACATGTTCACGTGTCCTTACTTTTAATTCTCGGGATGTCATCCCCATATATAACATGGGGCAGGGGCATGTTGAACAATATATAACATATCTACAGTTGCAATTAATCTTTTTTCTAATTTGAAATACCCTATTGCCCATTGCGTTCTGAAATTCTGTCGTTCTCAAAATATTTGGGCAAGCCACACAATGACCACATGGGGTGCACCCCGGTTTCGGGCCACTACTAACAAATGGATTCGGTTCTTTTGCATTGTAATGGCTATGTACTAATAAGTCCTTCAAATTTTTGCCCCATCTGAGGATGATTTTCGGTTCTGGTAGAATGTATTTAGATATTATCGGATCGCCTAACAAAATAGGCCAGAATCTTTTGATGATACCATGCATCTGGTTCCAATGAGAGTGGTATTGTTTGATATATCGTACGTCTGTTAAATTAGACTTAATTTTTGTTGTTGAATGTAATAACTCACCTCTAGGTGTGTTTCTCGCCCGATTGTATGACATTTTAATTATCCTATTACTGTAGCCTCTGTTCCTGAATCGTAGCCTAAGGTCATCTGCATATTTTTCAAAGCCACTTTGTGTGGAACAGATCTGCCTCATTCGGAGGAATTGTCCGGTGGGAACTGCTTTAGTGAGCTGTGGAGGATGCGCAGAGGAAGCGAGCAAAAGGGAATTAACAAAGGTACCTTTCCTATAAATTTCCGTCTGTATAGTATCAAATTGGTCTCTAAACAGCATGACATCTAGAAAGTCTATATTATCCTTGCTGCATTTATAGGTAAGGTGAATATTCAATTGATTTTGATTAAGATTGTCAAGGAAACTTTTGAATTGTATCTCTGTACCCTCCCAGACGATCGGGGTCGATGTAAGATTGGACGCGGAACATCGACAAGTCCCGATCGTCTGGGAGAAGGTCCCTCTCCCACAGCCCCAGGAACAGATTTGCATATGAGGGGGCACATGCCGCCCCCATAGCTGTTCCCTGGAGCTGTAGGTAGAGGGACCCTTTAAATGTAAAGAAATTGCGAGTCAATACATATTCGAGGAGTGTAAGTATAAGTTTTTAATGATGTTTAATAAAAATTGGTTTTATTTTTATACATTACTTTGAGTATTGTGTTTTTCTCCGTTGTTTTGTAATTCAGAATAGTTGGGTGAGCTGGCAGCTTTCATTATTAGGGAGTTGATTTTTTTACCTTGGAATGCATTGACTGTATTCTTGAGTGTATCTCGGGCTGAGAAGGACGCAGCAATAGGAAAGTTCACATGCAAGCATAGCTAGTGACAGCCTATCATAGGCTAGTTGGGTGAGCTGGCAACATGCATTTTGCGGGAGTTGAATTTTTCCCCTAGGAATGCATTGACTGTACTGTTGAGTGTATCTCGGGCTGGGAAGGACTTAGCAATGGGAAAGTTCATATGTAAGCACATCTAGTGACAGCCCATCATATGCTAGTTGGGAGAGCTGGCAGCTTGCATTATGCCGGAGTTGGATTTTTCCCATAGGAATGCATTGACTGTACTCTTGAGTGTATCTCGAGCTGGGAAGAAAGTAGCAATGTGAAAGTTCATATGCACATAGTTGGGTGAGCTAACAGCTTGTATTATGTGGGAGTTGGATTTTTCCCATATGAATGCATTGACTGTACCCTTGAGTGTATCTTGGGCTGAGAAGGATGCAGCAATGGGAAGTTTCACATGCAAGCATATCTAGTGATAGCATAGGCTAGTTGGGTGAGCTGGCAGCTTGAATTCTGCGGGAGTTGAATTTTTCCCCTAGGAATGCATTGACTGTACTGTTGAGTGTATCTCGGGCTGGGAAGGACTTAGCAATGGGAAAGTTCATATGTAAGCACATCTAGTGACAGCCCATCATATGCTAGTTGGGAGAGCTGGCAGCTTGCATTATGCCGGAGTTGGATTTTTCCCATAGGAATGCATTGACTGTACGCTTGAGTGTATCTCGGGTTGTGAAGGACTTAGCAATGGGAAAGATCATATGTAAACACATCTATTAACAGCCCATCATATGCTAGTTGGGTGAGCTGGCAGCTTGCATTATGGGGGAGTAGGCTTTTTCCTATAGGAAAGCATTGACTGTACTCTTTGAGTGTATCTCGGGCTGAGAAGGACGCAGCAATGGGAAAGTTCACATGCAAGCACATCTAGTGACAGCCCATCATAGGCTAGTTGGGTGAGCTGGCAGCTTGCATTTTGTGGGAGTTGAATTTTTCCCCTAGGATTGCATTGACTGTACTCTTGATTGTATCTTGAGCTGGAAAGAATGTAGCAATGTGAAAGTTCATATGCAAGCACATCTAGTGACAGCCCATCATAGGCCAGTTGGGTGAGCTAACAGCTTGCATTATGTGGGAGTTGGCCTTTTCCCATAGGAATGCATTGACTCTACTCTTGAGTGTATCTCGGGCTGGGATGGTCGTAGCAATGGGAAAGTTCATATGCAAGCACATCTAGTGACAGCCCATCATATGCTAGTTGGGTGAGCTGACTGCTTGCATTATGCGGGAGTTGGCTTTTTCCCATAGGAATGCATTGATCGTACGCTTGAGTGTATCTCGGGCTGGGAAGGACTTAGCAATGGGAAAGTTCATATGTAAGCACATCTAGTGAGAGCCCATCATATGCTAGTTGGGAGAGCTGGCAGCTTGCATTATGCGGGCTTCTTAGCTCAAGATTCACTCAAGAGTACAGTCATTGCATTCCTATGGGAAAAAGCAAACTATGGCATAATGCAAGCTGCCAGCTCTTCCATCCCCCTCCAGCTACCTCCACGGTTTAATGCCGCCTCCAGTTTTCCCCAGTTTAATGTCCCCCAGATTAAATGCCCCCTTCAGCTACCCCCAGTTTCATGTACCCCACTCCATCTGCCCCCAATTTCATGTCCCCAGTCCATCTTCACCCAGTCTCATTTTACCCCCTCCATCTGTCCCCAGTTTCATGTCCCCCCTCCATCTGCCCCCAGTTTCATGTTCCCTCCCTCCATCTGCCCCAGTTTCATGTCCACCTCCATCTGCCCCCATTTTCATGTTCCCTCCCTCCATCTGCCCCCAGTTTCATGTCCCCCCTCCATCTGCCCCCATTTTCATGTTCCCCCTCCATCTCTGCCCCAGTATAACATATCCTTCCATCTCTGCCCCTAGGTTACTGACAGACACACACAGAGACAGACATACACACACACGCACACACAGATTGTCACACAGACACACACAGACACTCTCTCTCTCCACACTGCATCTCACATTCCCTTCCCCTCTCAGTACCTTAGGACACACACCGCGTCTCCATCTTCTTGCACTGTCCTGCCGTCATGTGACATTTGACATCACTCACAGGTCTTCTCTACAGTAGTACAAGCTTTTCTCGGTCACTCCCTGCTGTTATCGCAGTTATAAGAGCAGAGGAGTAATCGGGAGAAAGTTTCTTAAGTAAAACACTAATGAGACATAGAGGGACATGCAGGGAGCTGCGCGGGACCAGAGTATAAAAGCGGGACATGCAGGGAGCTATGCAGAGTCGGACAGAATCAGTCAGAGGGCCGGATATGGCCTGTGGGCCGGACATTGCCCAGGTCTGATTTAATGTATGACAGATCATGCATGCTACACATAACACACCAATGAGGAGGAGCGAGGGCCCCTGCGGAAATGCCATCTCGATGGTGGTATAACCTATGAATACTATAGGCTCAAAGGCTAATATTTGATCTGTGACGATATCTATCTTTATTTCTTAATTTGCATTCTATGATGATAAGAGCTGTGTATTTATTTCCCTTGGGGTCTCTTTTTATGTTTGACTATTTGTGGACTGGTGGTAGCATCGCCCTTACTAGGGCACCACTAGATCTAAAATTCTGGGAGACTTTGGTTATCCTAAAAATCTGGGAGACTTTAGCTACTCTTGCATCATAGATATGAATATGAAAATATTTTTGCACTTTTGTATTTTTTTTCATTGTACACATGATGCAGTTTTCTTTGCGTTTTGGCATTTTGGGCATACATGTATGTTTTTTCTTAATAATGTGTGTGTTAACACTTCTATATGAATATGTAAATGCTTTTGCAATTTGGTATTTTTTGACATTATACACGACACAGTTTTCTATGTGTTTTTTATGCCTTTTTGGTGCTTTAGTATTTTGAGGGTTTTTTTTCCATCAATATATTTATTTTTGTAAATTGTATATTTCTTATATGCTTTATATATGTTGTCATGCTTTGGAGTACTGTGATTCGAAGGTCTTTTTGTCCCTCGTTTTCTTGGCACCTCAGTGTTTTCACATTAACATCTTTGTATTGGGGTTTTTGGTCATTGTATTCTTTATTTTACATCTTTCCATCTTTTTCATTGCACTGGCCCAGGGTTACAGGATCTTGCGTGCTTTGTGGCGGGTCGGTGCCGGCACAGTGGGTTTGATAAAGCATTCTTTAGTTCTTTGTGACTCATCTATTACAGGTATTCTGACACATCTGTTGCCATTATTTTATTGATTGCTTGGATATTTACCGTATTTTTCAGACTATAAGACGCACTTTTTTTCCTCCCAATATGGGAGGAAAATGTGTGTGCGTCTTATAGTCCGAATGCAGCGTGTGCAGCGTCTGTGTCCTGTCTATGAGGAGCAGCACGGAGAGCAGCACGGTGCCTGCCTGCTCTGCCCCTCCTTCCCTGTCTGTGTCGCATGTTTGCAGGAGCGAGATATGAGAGGCAGGGAAGTAGAGGCGGGCCAGACAGGTGAAGGAAGCGTGGTTTCAAGCTTGCCGAGAAAACCACGCCTCCTTTTCCCGTCTGGCCCGCCCCTCCTTCACTGCCTCTCAGATCTGGCTCTTGCAATGAAGCCACACAGACAGGGAAGGAGGGGCGGGCCAAACGGGAGGAGGAGGCGTGGTTTTCTCGGCAAGCTCGAAACCACGCCTCCTTCACTCGTCTGGCCCGCCCCTACTTCCCTGCCTGTGTGGCTTCATTGCAGAAGCAAGATCTGAGAGGCAGTGAAGGAGGGACGAGCCAGATGGGTGAAAGAGGCATGTTTTCAAGTTTGCTTAGAAAACCACACCTCCTTCACCCGTCTGGCCCGCCCCTTTTTCTCTTCTTGCATAGCTTCACTGCAGGGTGTCTCTTTCCATCCATGGATGAGAATAGATAGATAGATTAGATAGATAAGATAGATAGATAGATAGATAGATAGATAGATAGATTAGATAGATATGTTCAAATCACCCCCATATCCCTAGAATACATATAAAACAAAAACATTACTGTGAAACACATACACATTTGGTATCCCTGTGTCTGAAAGCCCCCGATTCTATTTACATTGGTGAAATATTATATTATTAGGTTATTAAATATTTCACCAATTTTTTTTCCTTAAATTTTTTTTTTTCCCTATTTTCCTCCTCTAAAACCGTCTTATGGTCCGGTGCGTCTTATAGTCCGAAAAATACGGTATAGTTGCTCTGTCTAGCTATAGCCACAATCCTTGATGAAGGTGATTGTGTGTCGGTGAAACTTGCATCGCAATGCGTTCACACATGGTGTGACATTGGTTATTATTTTTTCATGCATCTTAATGATGGTATATAGGCATTTTTTCTTACTGTTGTCTACTATTCCATATCCCTTATTTATTTTAATATATATTATTCTGTATGTCATTATCTTTGGTGTATGTAGTTTTATTGATCGACTTTATATGCCATTATACATCTTTAGAAAGCCTACAGCTACTAACAGCTTTCTTGATTGGAGCAGTTGGCATCCAGAACTCCTTAAGCGGGGGATCCCAGTAGGGCAATTTCTTAGAGCGCGTAGAAAATGCTCTTCCCACAGTGAAGTTTTAGGTTAATCAAGAGATCTGTCTCAGCATTTTAGGAATAGGGGATACCCCAGAACCGTTGTGCATGGAGCTTTTGTTAGAGCCAAAAAAAACTATGTGCAATTCTCTGCTGGTTCCTAAAAAAAAAAAAAAGCAGGAGGATGACCAAGTCAGAATTATTGGCAATTATGATTCCCATTATATGAGGGTCAGGGAGGTATTGTATGTAAATACTGGAATATGTACTCGTAATTCCTGTGGATTGATGCTATGTTTCAGGCCCCCCAAAATTCAAGGCTTTTTCCAGCTATATGAACTTGTAATTGCTGTGCATTGATGCTATGTTTCAGGCCCCCCCCAAAAAAAATTCAAGGCTTTTTCCAGCTATATGAACTTGTAAATGCAGTGGATTGCTGCTATGTTTCAGGCCCCCCAAAATTCAAGGCTTTTTCAAGATATATGTACTTGTAATTGCTGTGGATTGATGCTATGTTTCAGGCCCCCCAAAATTCAAGGCTTTTTCCATCTATATGTACTTGTAATTGCTGTGGATTGATGCTATGTTTCAGGCCCCCCCCAAATTCAAGGCTTTTTCCAGCTACATGTACTTGTAATTGCTGTGGATTGATGCTATGTTTCAGGCCCCCCAAAAGTCAAGGCTTTTTCCAGCTATATGAACTTGTAATTGCTGTGGATTGCTGCTAGGTTTTGCACCCCCCCCCCCCTCCCTTAAATTCAAGGCTTTTTTAAGCTATATGTACTTGTAATTGCTGTGGATTGATGCTATGTTTCAGGCCCCCCAAAATTCAAGGCTTTTTCCAGCGATATGAACTTGTAATTGCTGTGGATTGATGCTATGTTTCAGGCCCCTCAAAATTCAAGGCTTTTTCCAGCGATATGAACTTGTAATTGCTGTGGATTGATGCTATGTTTCAGGCCCCCCCAAAAAGATTCAAGGCTTTTTCCAGCTATATGAACTTGTAATTGCTGTGGATTGATGCTATGTTTCAGGCCCCCCAAAATTCAAGGCTTTTTCCAGCTATATGAACTTGTAATTGCTGTGGATTGCTGCTATGTTTCAGGCCCCCCCCCCCTCCCCCCCAAATTCAAGGCTTTTTCCAGCGATATGAACTTGTAATTGCTGTGGATTCTGGCTATTCTGTGTGTGGACAGCCAAAAATGAAAGCTGTTTCTCCGCTATATGTGAACGTGTAACTTTTCTGTAGCCCTGTTTTCCACCGTCCGGGGAAAGCTGGACTGATGCCCCTACAGTGTATAGCTCTGAGAAGAGCTGTTGGTTTTCTTCATTACTTCTTCCCTGCCTATCTGAAGCTAATCGCCATCCAGCCCTCAGCAGATATTTCTCTCCCTATGTCTGACGGCAAAAATGGCGAATAGGGCGGCGGCCATTCTTATGAATGGGAGGTCACATGTTTTCGGCAGCCAATGGGTTTTTTCAATCTTTTTCACTGCCTCCGTTGTCGTAGTTCCCGTCCCACCTCCCCTGCACAGATATTGGTGCAAAAAACGCGCCAGGGAAGGTGGGAGGGGACACAAATTTTTACTGTGTATGCGGCCTTGTATTTGATTGTGAACGAATACATCGAACGCCATGATATTCGATCGAATACCTATTCGATTGAATGGCGTTCGCTCATCTCTAGTTAAAAGACATTAAGAACACCCCTGTAAGTACCAGTAATAGGCACTGTGGCACATCGAATTAACAGAATGTGACTATGTTGTATGTACAATTGGGGCCCCATTTTTAATTTTGCCCAGGGCCCCATTTTGTCTAAAACCGGCCCTGGTGTCAAGCGCCGGATCGGTAACCACGGGGGCTCCAGGCTGCAGGCAACAATGTAATAATTAAAGATGGACGGCTGCCGGCAATTGCCCAGGTCCTCAGCACACAGGGGCCCCCTGCCAGTGCATACTTTCCCTATCGGGAGGACATCATTAATGCTGCAGCATCAGCTAATGGCTGCTTGTCTTTTAACCCTTCCGGGCACTTACCAGCCTCAGCTATCTCTGCCACTAGCTGCCACTTCATAAAGACTTGTCCATGCTGCCTACACTCCCCCCTCCCCCTTATAAACTACTGAGTCATCCCTTAGATTGTAGCGTGTGGGGACAGGAGCAGTCTGCGGCCATGCTTCACTTCAGGAAAATGTGAGTATATTCTTTTGGTAAAATCTGGATATTTAATATGTATATGTGTGTACATTTCTTTACTGTATGTGTCTTGTGTGAGTACTGTATGGTTGTATATACAGTATGCTATAATAATGTATGTATGTGAGTATATATATATTATTCATGCATTCATATAAGTATATATATATATATATATATATATATATATGGTATATGAATGTATATAAATGTATATATGCTATAATAATGTATATGTGTGAGCAGATATGAATGTATATCTGTAAGTATATATGGTATATATGGTCTATGAATGTGTAGGTATATAGAGTGTGCAATCCCATCCACACATTGCAGACAAATACACCCCGTGGAAACGCTGCAATTTCCAAAACTGTTGTGGTTTTGGAAATCGCAGCATGTCACATACCTACAGAAACACCGGCAGTGTCCCTATAGGTATAATGGAAGCAGAAAGTTCTCAGATGAAACCTCTGTGGAGTTTTAGCAAAAAGCGCTGAGGGAAAAACTCATGCGTTGCCGCCGGTATTTTTCCTGCAGCACTTTTTTGATGCAGGACACTGTGTTAGGCTTTACCCTTCATTTACATCTGCATTGGTATTTCGTCCAGGGGAGTCTGCATGGGGATCCCCCCAAACGGAATACCGAATGCAACTGCAAGCGCTGTGCAGTGAAAGCACACGGACCCCATAGACTATAATGGGGTCCATGTGCTTGCCACGCGCTGCCCGCACGAATCATGTGGACAGGAAAGTAGATTGTGAACAACTTTCCTGTCCGCATGATCCCTGTGGAGATCTGGTGGCAAGCACACAGTGCTTAAATTAAATAAACAGACTCGATGTCCTCAGCACTCCCTTGTCCGCTGCCAGTGTCCATTCAGTCTCGTACTGGTACCTCCTTGCTAGGAGTCCTGCACCTCATGTGACCGCTGAGACCAATTAGGTACAGGATTTCTAGAAATGAGGCGCAGCCATGAGACTGACAGACACAGGCAGGGAACAACGGGGTGCTGGGACAGGTAAGAAGGTTGTTTTTTTATTTTTATTTTTTTTATTTTTACACCTACCATTTTTACACCTACCATTTTTACACAGTGATCACTACAGTTTATGGACAACCTCTTTTAAGGGGTTGTTTGGGTCAAATTTTTTATGGCCACTTCACTGGCCCCCCTTACAATGGCCTCTTCACTGGTCCCCCATAATGTATGGGGAACAGTGATGGGGCTATATTGTGTGGGGGCAGTGATGGGGCCATATTGTGTGGGGGCAGTGATGGGGACATATTGTGTGGGGGCAATGATGAGGCCATATTGTGTGGGGGCAGTGATGGGGCCATATTGTGTGGGGGCAATGATGGGGTAACATCCTGTTGCTCAGTATAGACCATAAATACCTGAAGCCCCACATTGCAGAAACACGTCGCCTTTGGCTACTGCAGAAAAAAAAAAGTGTGTTTTACAGAACCAGCAAAGTGAATGAAATTTAATCAAATTTACCTCATCCGTACATTGCAGGAAAAATAGATGTGGAAGATGCTGCAAATTCCTAAATGTGTGCACTTCTAAAAACATGGCTGGTTACATTCAGCTGAGGAATTGGGAGAAAGTGCTGGAAAATGCATCAAAAGCGCAATGAAAAACACTGTGGAAAAAATATATTGACATTCAGCGCTATTTTATTCCACAGTGTTTTTTTTAGCTGCATCTCACTGTTTGGCCTAATCCTTATCATCTCAATATATTGTACATCACACTATAAGGCTTAGGCCTCGTTCACATCTGCGTTGGTATTCCGTCCAGGGCCATTCCGCATGAGGACTCCCCATGAATGGAATACCGAACGCAACTGCAAGTGGTATAGTACTAATGGTATAGTCTATGGGGTCCGTGTGCTTTCACTGGCACACCACTTGCAGTTGTGTTCGGTATTCCATTCGGGGGAGTCCTCATGCGGAATACCCCTGGACGGAATACCAACGCAGATGTGAACGAGGCCTAAGCCTTATAGTGTGATGTACAATATATTGAGATGATAAGGATTAAGCCAAACAGTGAGACGCAGCTAAAAAAAACACTGTGGAATAAAATAGCGCTGATGTCTTGCCTTCCAATCATGTGTGGGGCGGATTCCGGGCTTCGTGTATACAGCCCAATAGTCCACTCTGGGGGATTGCTATTAGTCTCTTAAAGTGTGCTAGTGTTTACTGAATCTCTGATTATCTATTTTCTGACCTTCACTTTTCCCTCTTGACTATTCTTCTGGATTATGATTTTGTACCTAGTTGCTCATCTTCTTACGACCCCTTGGCTAGTTTGACCAACTTTCTTGTTTGTCTTGTCTGCGTTCAGTGTTAACTCGTTATAGGAAGGGACTGTCAGCCAGTTGTCCTCTACCGCTTAGGGTATTTGAGGCAAGTAGGTAGGGACCTCGGGATGGGTCTAGCATCAGAGCTCAATGTCTACGTCCTTCAGATTCCACCCAGGTTCCAGCAGCAGCTACTGGGGAATTGCTCAACAGGCAATTCCCTAACAAATTTTATTCACATTTTTGTTTTTGATTAACTTGCGATTATGTTTTTAGCCAATTTAAACTTTGATTCATAACAAACTAACCTCACATTCACAAAGCCTATTTTCTCCTAGCAGTATAGTTATTTTTGTTGATAAGAGTACTTGCTTTTCACTGACATACTGTTCTGTACTAATCAGGACAGTATGCTTCTGGGAGGCAGGAATGGCTAGCTTCATAGATAAATGTTATGTTCTTCTCCTAGCATACCGTTCTGGGTAAATCCAACCAAAATATGGATTGAGTTTTACAGTTGAAACTCAGTTGTGTGATTGCAGGGTTATTCAATCCAAAACAAATCTTTGGCATTAACTATTCAAAAACAAACTGAAAAAATTCTGTTCAGGTTTACCTATCTTTATAAGTGACCATTTAAATTGTCTCGAATGCTTATTGTTTAACAGGATTTCTTTTAATTTTTTTGTTAGCCATAACAAGGTATCATATACTCAAGACCATTGTATTTCTCTTACTGAGAGTAATAAAACAGTTGCAGAGAAATGGTAAGGATAATAAGAGAACTTGCTTTTCAAAGACAAAGTTTAGAAAAAGAAGCAGTGAAAAGACATGAAACAATTATATATCCATGGAGTTCTGTTAAAAAAAATCTGCAAAAAAAAAAAAGAAAAAATTAAATCAAAACTTTAAAATGTACATTTATTTTAACAACTGTTTAGTATATAAATTACAGTTAGAAAAATATAGTATTGAATTTTGTAGGAAATGTTCAGTTTTATTTAAATATAACTTAAGAGTATGTCTTACAAACAAATTGTATTTATAACATACCTGTAGGAAAATCTGCGAAAACTGTGTGAACAATGCTGTTTAACCACTACCCAACCACATAATGTTTCAAGGAGATGATTTTTGGTGTCTATTGCTGATGTGTGAAGATTCCTACAGCTGACTGGTATTTCTTTCTTCTTATGGAAGCTTGGCAAGAGAGCAGCACCCTGTCTACCTGGATGGCTTCAGACTTCTTTGGGCAGTAGAACACAGTGGTAAGAAGAAAGGAGAAGGGCTTGTGATGAAGGACATTTGGGGCATTTTTTGTGGTTAATGGACAATAGTACTGTTGCAAGATACCGAACTATCAGTTGTGAGCATGAGATCTCACTACCTACCAAAGGAACTGCCACATGTTATCTGCCTATGTCCCCCACCTCTGCAAAAAAACGTTTCTGCCTGTTATATCTACATGCTGTGACCCCCCCCCCCCTCGTGTCTTCCAACCACGGTCGGGCTGTATTAATATCACTCCACACAGAGAACTAAATGATCCTTCAGTGTGTCTGTGTTTCTTTCTTTTTAGTTGCTATCTGCCATGAGCTTGTATGTGTTTCTCTCTTGTTATATACTACTGTACCATCTATGAAACTGTATTACTGAAATTGGGTCAGACAAGGCTGTAGCCTGAGCCCAACGCTCTTCAACATCTATATCAATGAATTGGCTACAGCCCTGGAGGCCTCACCAACCCCAGGCCTCACCCTGAACAATCAAGAGGTGAAGTTCCTGCTATACGCCGACGACCTCCTACTCCTGGCCCCCACCGAGAAAGACCTCCAAGAAAGCCTGTCAGTGCTGGAAAAATTCAGCACCACATGGGCTCTACCCTTCAACCAGAAGAAGACCAAAATCATGGTATTTCAGAAGAAGGGCCACAATAAAGCCTCCACCACCCCACAATTCACACTGAACGGCTCCACACTGGAGAAAACCAACAGCTACACCTACCTGGGGCTGGAGCTCAGCCAATCAGGAAGCTTCAAAGCAGCAATAGAAACCCTGAAAGCAAAAGCCTGCAGAACCTTCTACGCCATCAGAAGACAACTGTACCACCTCAAACCACCGGTGAGGGTCTGGATGAAGATATTTGACGCTGTCATCTCCCCGATCCTTCTCTATGGCAGTGAGGTTTGGGGCCCAGCCACCTACCCAGACCAGTCAAAGTGGGACAGAGAACAAAGCCCAACAGAGAACTTCCACCTGGAGTTCTGCAAATACCTGCTCCATGTCCATCGCAACACCACCAACATGGCCTGCAGGACAGAGCTAGGCAGACTCCCCCTATGGCTCACCATACAGAAGAGGGCGCTAGCTTTCCAGGCACACATCCAGGGGAGCAAGCCCGACTCCTACCACCACCAAGCATGGCTAAGCCACCTGAGCAAACCAGACACTCACCAACCAAACAACAGCCAACCACCAAACCAAAAACACCAACAGACGATAACCAAGGCCAAAATAAAGGCGACCACAGAGGCAAACAGAGAGCGGTACATTGAAGAATGGAGAAACGAAATAAATAACTCCAAGAAACTCACCGTGTACCAATCCCTACAAAGGGACTACACCATGGCCACCTACCTGGAGAGAATACGCCACCCCAAACACAGACAGACCCTGAGCCAGTACAGACTGAGCGCCCACAACCTAGAGATAGAGACGGGGCGATACAGGCAGACGTACAAGCCACGGGAGAACAGACTGTGCCAGCACTGTGACCAGGGGGCCCTAGAAGACGAGACCCACTTCCTGCTACACTGCACCAAATACTCAGCTGTGAGGGCCGTCTACTACCAAAGACTCTCTGCCCACATCCCAGACTTCGTATCTGGAGATGAGAAGAGGAAACTCTACATCCTACTGGGAGAAGAAGAGGCCACTGTGGAGATCGCTGCCCAATACGTGTCCAGCTGTCACCAAATAAGAGGAAGATGAGACTCCACGGACTGTTATATTTATCCCAAACATTTATCCTTGTTTTCTCTCCTCCATATCAGACTCTTAGGGTTTTGACAGACCCCTAATCAAGTTTGAGGAGGCTTGCTCCAGGTCAGGCCCGATTCGACACTCCCTTTCTGACTTCTATCTACTCTTGGTTTCCCCTCCTCCGGGCTACCGTCCTCCCTTCTTTGACAAATGGGAAGCAGACCTGAAATTATCCTTCTCTGATTCCCAACTTGCCAGGATCCACGAGTTTGCTCACAAAAGTTCGGTCACCAGTAAGTACCAGGATGCGGGTTATAAGCTCTTGACCCAGTGGTGCCATGTTCCCTCTGCTGCATATCTGCCAGCTCTCCTACATCTACACACTCAGCTTGCTATTCCTTAGTACTACTAACATGCTCAGCTCGGCTATTCCTTAGTGTAATAGCCGAGCTGAGCGTGTTAGTACTCCAAACCCCAACTCCCCCCCCCCTCCAGTGTCCGCTTACCTACAGCTCCCTGTTCTTGGTCCACTTCGGTCCATAGTCCGGGTTTCAGAGCGCCCTGCCCCCCTCATCCTGACTAGTATTATAGAGAAGGCGGGGCTTAGGAGAGTGTGGGCGGGTACTGGGCGGGGAGACTCCCCGCCCACACTCTCCTAAGCCCCTCCTTCTCTATAATACTAGTTGGGAGAGGGGGTGGGGCTTAGAAGAGTGTGGTCGGGTAGTACTAACATGCTCAGCTGGGCTATTACACTAAGGAATAGCTGAGCTGAGCATGTTAGTAGTACTAAGGAATAGCAAGCTGAGTGTGTAGGAGAGCTGGCAGATATGCAGCAGACTAACACGCTCAGCTTGGCTATTCCTTAGTACTACTAACACACTCAGCTCAGCTATTACACTAAGGAATAGCTGAGCTGAGTGTGTTAGTAGTACTAAGGAATAGCCAAGCTGAGCTAGTCGTGTTAGTACCGGAGGAGTAGCTGGAGGGATGGTTGGGTGTAGTGCAGAGCTCTTTCATCTCCGGTGTCTGCAGTAGCCGGGCTAACCACACGGGCTCTGCTATATCTCGCTATAGGAATGCATTAACCAGCGTTGATTGGCCAGTGTACGGGCTTTCGGGGCTTTTGGCCAATCAACGCTGGTCAATGCATTCCTATGGGAAAAAGTCAGCTCGCACATATCGCAAGCTGACAGGGATCCCGACAAGATAGAGCCCCAAAGAGCTAGGTGAGTAACATTCCCCCCTAAATAAAGGTTATCCCTAGCTAAACTTGCCTGTATATCTGTCCCTGTACATTCATATAGTTCACTGCTCCAAATTAAGCGAATGGTAAATTCACCATTTGTCTAAATTGGAGGTCACCTGATTTCGGCGGCCAATGTTTTTTTTCAATTTTTTTTAACTGCCTCCGTTGTCGTACTTCCTGTCCCACCTCCCCTGCGCAGTTATTGGTGCAAAAAATGCGCCAGGGAAGGTGGGAGGGGAATCAAATTTTTAGTGAGTTAGCCACCTGGTGTTCGATTGGAATCGAACACCTCAAATGGCCTGATATTCCTGAGGTTTGGTGGCTGTCTGTAGCACAGGAGAGGGGGATCTGGAAATATGGATTTTAGATGGTTGTCTTTTTGCATTAGTACCAAACAGGAGAACAATCGGGTGCCCCTGGTTGTCACATATAACCCACATCTGGAGATGCTGAGAGGAATCACATGCAAATTAGATCCACTACTGCAAAAAGACAACCATCTAAAATCCATATTTCCAGATCCCCCTCTCCTGTGCTACAGTCAGCCACCAAACCTCAGGAATATGATTATTAGCAGCTCACTGTCACCTCCAACTAACAAAGGAACATTTCCATGTGGACAGAAGAGGTGCAAAACCTGCCCTCACATACTGACTATGGATAAAATAAAGATCCCGAACTCTGATCGACACTACAAGATCCCAGATAACTTCACCTGCAGCACACCTAATGTAGTGTATTTGATATTGTGTACTAAGTGTCCTAGGGGCCTGTATGTAGGTGAGACAGGACAGTCACTTAGGATGAGGATGAACTCACACAGACATACGATTAGAGAACAGAGACTGGACCTCCCTGTGCCAAAACACGTCTGCAATGAAAATCATAATATGACCAAGGATATGAAGATCCTGGTACTATGAGGGAATTTTAGAAACAAAAAGGATCGCCGCATATGGGAGATTAAACTCATGAAGGACCTTCAACACTCTCCAAAAGGGGTTAAATCAGGCACATGGTTTTATGACGTTTTATAACCACTAGACACCACGTCACTGATCAAAAGAAGCCATAAACCCAGAGAACTTTCCTGTGAACTGATAAATATGTTTTATTAAACTGTGTATTTACATGTTCTGTTTTCCATCTATTTTGCATCTAACACTCCATTTCTCTGTGTATATATATGCCTAACTTCAGAAATTGTGTTATACCATCCTGATGAAGAGACCTCTATAGAGTCTCGAAAGCTCGATATGTCATCAAAAAAGTTTTTATGTTAGCCATTAAAAAAGGTATCAACTACTGAGGACTTCTCTCAAAAAATTTCTTTCATTTCATATCCACTGGCTAACACGGTACAAAGACATTTTTTCTTATACAAAGTCCACATACAGAGAGTGAAAAAAGTCAGAAAAACATTTGTGCCAAAAAGATCACTGACGCGTTTCAGGATAACTTTATCCCTTATTCACTGCCATTGTAGTATGTTCTGATGTTTCTAAGAAATGCTGTCTATATTTATATGTTCCTGCCCATATGTTGCATGTGTAGCAGGTAAGTTAACTGTTCCCACGTGATTGTCTATACCTGCTCTTCCGTTTTTCTGTATACAGTATGTGTCTGTGTTTGTTTTAAATAAACTTCGATCTTACAAATTTTCTATTCATGTGTCTGTATACTTTAAATATTAAATTATATCAAAGTTATATCCTATATTTCAACTTATATAAAATAAATACTTTTAAATATGAAGTCCGGATTGAAACATAAATATACATTACTGATAGTATTTCTGACATATCCCAATATTGTTGTAATCTACTATCCCATTATTTTATTACACCAAATAATCTATTCCTAATATTCCATTTATAATTCTCTAATTTTCATCTTCATTGTTATACATAATATCCCAAAACTACAATATAACACAAACATAAGTTAATGACTGCGTATGAACATCAATCAACATTGCATTCTTTTTGATACAAGTTAATCTTATCAAAAACATATTCTGTTTCCAGGATTCCACCTATTCCAATATTTATGGTAAGTATATGTTCAAACATATAAAAGAAAAAAACGCGTGTATATTAAAAACGCTGGTTAGTTTATTTAGCTCTATAATCTTTTTTTCTCTTTTCTTCTCGAATGTCTACTAAGGGTAATGAATCTTATTTATACACTTTAAAGAAACTATGGTGATCGATTGCTGACGCAATGACTGACTAGGAGGAAGAGGAGCATCAGGACCAGCAGATGATGGGACGGGCACACAGCTTCCTTCGGTTGGGATAGTGGATCCTTGACTGCCTGAAATGGAGTGTGTGTAACTGGGAGATGAAGCCGTTGCTGTGGCAGGCTGGACCACCACATTGGAGCCATGTTTCTCCAAGGGTACTTTATGGTGACACTAATATGTTGACGCAGGGCATTTTGGTGCCTAAATTGGCACACTGTCCATGCTTCACCTTTTGCCCACAGATTCGACATATGACCATGTTCAACTCCCTCGGTGGCTTAACAAAAAACTGTCACACCGCTGAGTAGCTGATTTTACCCCCAACACTTCACACTGACTGACTGCTTTCATCACTGACTACGTGAATCCCTGCACTACTGTTTTCTGAGCAGATAGGCTCCTGCAAAGCGGGTTGTCTACCCCGGCATATTTTGCTCCCAAACTCCCACTGCTTCCACCCTGCTCACTCCCAGCTACGCTACCGACTTGTTGGCTGCGCCACTACCTCTTCTCCAAGTGATGATGAAGCCCTTTCGTCACCTGGTTCCCAATTGCAATTGGCTACGTCATCATTCAGTACTGTCTGCATGACACTTAAGTCCTCTTCAATGAACTCTTAGTGATGAGCAAATACCAGCTCCCACTCCACTCTCCTCATCACTACTTCTCTGCCTATCGGAAGAAGTGGTGGATGTCTCCTCCAAATTTGGCTGTATAGTGGAGCTCAGTCTATAGCATAGAGTACTTCTGTGGCTGAGAGAACAGAAAATGACAGAGGACAGGTGAAGGCACTGAATGTTCTGGCCTCTGAAAGTGACACCTGCTGCTATGCCCCTTTACTCTACTACAACCTGTGCCAAAACATTTAGGCCTGTGCCTCTCTCCTGTGCAGGTCCTGTTGCTTCTCTGTCTGGCATACTGTTAGATCAAAAAATTAAATGACGTGACATCAGTAATGTGCAAACAGTACTTGATGATGATGTAGCTGATCGCAATTAGGAGCCGTGAGAAGAAGGGGTTTTATCATCATTATCATCGTCATCATCTAATATACTGTTAAATTAAATAAGTAAATGAATAGGAAACTAATACAGGACAAAAATTCCTGTAAATTTCTCCTTTCAGCACACAATGGCTAATAAACCACTTATTTTTTTCTCCACTAATAAAAGCCAAGAAAAGACATTATAACAGATAACTTTAGGGCAGACCCTTTGTACATTGGAAGGGTGTAGTAGTGGTGACGGAGTTCACAGACCCAGGACAGCTAGTTGTATTTGGGATGAAGCACTGTAAGTAAGTTCTGAATGAGAAGCTTCTGCAACTGGCCCTGCAGTATACACTGAAGTTGTGAGGGCAGGATCACACCTGCACGATATCTCCGTTTTACATGTTTCCGTTTCCTGTCCGAGAAACTGGACAGGAGACAGAAACGGCAGGCAGTTTTCAAAGCCATTCATTTGCTCACTAGCAGACACTGAATGCTGGGTTACCATCTTCCGCCGACAGAAAACAGAAACCTGCAAAACGGAGATCAGGCGCTGGAGTGAACCATGCCCTCTGTCAGGTGCAGGCAGAAGAGGTGGCAGCCTTGAGCAAGCAGCTATTAGAGGAAACTTCTATGGATCATACCCTGCTTGTACGGAAGCTGTTTACCCAGGTCTTAGGAGCATATGCTGGCACCTTCTTTTGCCATAATATAGATTTGGGGGAAAGACATACCCTGGATCACAAGATACTGATGGGGAAGAAAGCACCAATTTTGACAACACTGCCAGCTTATTTTTCCTGTTCTGTACCATTAGCTTCTCTGAGAATATTGATGAAGAAGGATGGCTGATTGAGGTTCTACATAGATTACCATTGGCTGAGTGCTTACAGAATTTCAGATGCATACCATTACTGAGGATTGGGTTATTGGGATGAGCCCAATATTTTTCCACACTGAATCTAGCCAGCAGTAACTGATAGATATCCATCTCTGAGCAGGAAGGAGCAAAGTGGCAATAATAGGAAAGTTCTGTTGGAAAAAGAGGCTTTCTATATTTTCAAATTTAATAGCCGGAGTCCGTATGGACTCAATTTAAGATCAGACTTAATGTTCATATATTAAGTATCTTACGCTGGGTTCACACCTGCGTTTGGGGTCTCCGTTCTATGGTTTCCGTCTTCTGCATGCCAGAAGACGGAAACCATAGACCGGGTCCGGCTGTGCGCGGCGGTGAGCGTTTTAGGCTCTCCGCCGCGAAACCGGATTTTTTTATCCGGACACAGAGTACTGCATGTCCGACTCTGTGTCTGGATTATAAAACCCGGTTTCGCGGCGGAGAGCCTAAAACGCTCACTGCCGCGCACGGCCGGACATCTCTCTCACCCATTCAAATGAATGGGTGAGAGAGACTCCTGCAGGTTTCCGTATCCTGCCTGTGTTTTAGGCAGGAAACGGAAACCTAAGTACGGAGTGCCGGGCCGCAGATGTGAACGAGCCCTTATATGTATGATTTATAACATATAGTTGTCCCTATAGAGTGAAGAGATATTTGTAGGAAGGAGGAGGTGTTTCATATGAATAGACGAGAGGTATGTCAATCAGGTGCTCTGTTTCGTCTAGTTCGGGCGGCATTGAAATGGAATTACATTGTACGGATGCAAGGGAGATCCATTGGCTGATTTGTACCACGTGACTAGAGTAGCCTATGAATGGAGGTGGCTTATCATTGGATCTTTCACATCATGTGACTGTCCGTTCAGAGAAAAAAAAGGAGGAAGTAATAGGACATTACGAATGTTTATGGTAGTATAAGAGGAAAGGACGTCCTACAAAAAGGGAGTTTTATAAAGGTAATGGATATTAATTAAAATATATATGTTCATAAGTGGGATTAGGTATGGTTTCTATCTAGGATTGTTTATTATGAGCTCTTTTACTATTATGTCATGTGCGGCTTGTGCTTCAGTGAAGGGAAGTAGGTGATTAACCTAATGATGTGGTTCAGGTGGGAATTCAGACTCTATAAGGTATTTAAAATGTCAGTTCAGTATGAGGCTATGACTAAGGGGTAAAGCATACCCAGAAATGCGTCAGCCAGACTTTTATTATGGGGTTTTAACGATACTTGTGAGTTTTCACTGTCACGTCTGTTTTGTGTTTTTGTACTGTATTTTCCCATTTTTTACATGGAAGATTAAAGTTAAATTTTAAAGAAACATCTCAGGAGTGCGGACTGGAATACATATTGTACTACTACTGTGTTACCGCTTACCTTTGGAGTCCGGGTTTTTCCAGCCGTGCACCCTGAAGAATGGACTACAAAATGGGCATTTGGTGAGCTACTACTTTACTTTTTATTATTGACTTTATCTAGGAGCAAAGTCTGTCTTTATCAAGCCAATGGTATTGTATGAGTTCCTGTGGGTGTTGTTTCTTTCAAGAATACACCAGGGATAGTCAACTGGGAGACCACTATCCAAACCCTGACAGAAGCCTGGGGAATTCTACAACATGTAAAGGCCACTAATAGGGCATTTAAACTGTGCTCAATCAGGATCATCATACTGTGCAGGGGGAACAAATGGAGAATTCTACTTCATGGGGCAGGGGGCACTAAACAGCATGCTGTGAGGAGCATCAATAGTTGGTTACAACATAAAGAGGCTACTAATGGAGCATTCCAAGATGACGCCGTATGAATGACAGCCTGGTTACAGAGCTCCAAGCTGAGAGCAACCTTTATCTTTCCTTTTTCTTTACTCTTTTTGTCTGTATCTTCAAGAATCCTCTACCCAAGCAAACTAGCACTATGAACTAGCAACTATAAATCAAATGGAAGACCCTATGGAGTATTTTTTTCTTCTGTTTCTATTGTTTAAGCATGGACAAGACCTGTTCAGCTGGAATTTCCTGTGTGGACATGTGCCTGTTACCATCCCCCATGAGCTAAGTACAGCATGGTGAACATGAGGCAGACAAAGCATGGAGGAGAATCCTACATGGAAGTGCGGACCTCTTCTTTCAAGGAGATGACTTTTGGCGTCTATTGCTGATATGTGAAGATGCCTACAGATGACTGGTATTTCTTTCTTTTACTGTGGACACATGATTCCCAGATTCCCAGCTTGGCTCTCTTGTCAAACTTCCATAAACATGTGTGTGGGGGGCAGGGGTGAACCTTCCCCTTTTGCCGCCCGAGCTAACTGCAGAAAGCCGCCCCCCCCCCCCGCCGGAGGAGGGGGCGGATCGGGGGCGTGGCCGGGTGGATCGGGGGCGTGGCCGGGTGGGTTGGGGCGTGGCCGGTGGATCGGGGGCGTGACCGAGTGAAGGGGCGGGGCTTAGCCCCATTCGCCGGCAGAGAGTAGGCCCGGAGACTGCCTGCTCTCTGCCTGAGCGTGAGGGGAGGCTGCCGGAGCAGTGCTGCTCCAGCGGCCTCCCCAAACCACCGCTCGGTGATAAGCCAGTCCAGGACAGCTTGTCCTGGACTGGCTTAGGTTAGCAAAAATGCCGCCCTCCCTGAGGCCCTGGCATAGTGCCGCCTGAAGCGCTCGCTTCAGGTCGCCTCATGGGAGGTGCGGCCCTGGTGGGGGGGCACACAAGTTTATGGAAGCTTGGCAAGAGAGCAACACCCTGTCTCCCCGGATGGCTTCAGACTTCTTTGGGCAGTAGAGCACAGTGGTAAGAAGAAAGGAGGAGGGCTTGCGATGAAGGATGGGGTACTCTTTTGGGACTTTTTTTGTGGTTAAGGAACAATAGTACTGATGCAAGATATCGAACTATCAACTGTGAGCATGAGATCTCACTACCTACCAAAGGAACTATCAGATGTTATCATGATAGCTGCATATGTCCTCCACCTCTGCAAAAAATGTTTCTGCCTGTTATATCTACATGCTATGCCCCACTCCTCGTGTCCTCCAACCGCAGTCCAACTGCAGCTGTATTATCAACATCACTTCGAACAGAGAACTAAATGATCCTGTGTCTTTGTTTATTTTTTTTTAGTTGCTATGATTCCTAGTATTTCTCCCTCTGCCATGAGCTTGTATGTGTTTCCTCTCTTGTTATATACTACTGTACCATCCATGAAACTGTATCACTGAAATTCCTCCATTGTGGGACTATTAAAGGATTATCTTATCTTATTTGTGCTGTGTTCTATATAATGCTTCCACACAGTTTGAAGCTCCTTAGTTTAAGTCTCCAAGTGGTGTGAGAAGGTGACAGGCAGAGTGCTGGAATCATGCTATATCTCCCACAAGATTTTTAATTTACGCGTGGTCCAGTATGTAGTACTAACACGCTCAGCTGGGCTATTCCTTAGTACTACTAACACGCTCAGCTGGGCTATTACACTAAGGAATAGCCGAGCTGAGTGTGTTAGTAGTACTAAGGAATAGCCCAGCTGAGTGTGTAGGAAATGTAGGAGAGCACACGTTTTTTGATGCGTTTGTTACATGTGTAAAAGATTTCATTGAAGTCAATGGGAGTGTTATTTTTACACGTGTATTCTATACATGTGTATTATGCTAAAATACGCTCTCGTTAACTCTGTGTGCACGAGCCCTTACTGATCTAAGACATATATTTTGCTGAAAATGGTAGATGTTTTAAATGAAAACCTTTTAAAATAAACTTTAAATAAAACCAAATTATGAAATGCATTACCAAGCGCAGTTGACTACAGGAGTTCACCTTGTTATTGTGCAGTAGGAGACTTTGCTGCATCAAACATCTTTTTTCTGCCCTCCATGCCAGACATTGCTTCCACATTCTTTCGCCAATCACTGACTTCCACTGGACGCTCCTAATTAATGGGAACACAATTAACACCTAATTTTTCAAAACAAGATATTTTAACGTGTTAGGGTGCATTCACACTAAGTATATGATGAGCTACGGAGTTACGCTCCGTTCATTCTGAACGTAAAACTCGTTCAGAGTGAGCGCGAAAAACCCAGATCCCATTGACTTGAATGGGTGCTGGCATGCGCGTGCTACCCATTGAAATCAATTTAGTGTTCCCTTCATTTTTTTGTTCCGTGAATATTATTACCACAATATTTATATTACATGTATTATATGTATTTTGCTAATTTGTACATAATAAAAGAAAAAAATTATTTAAGTTATTTAAAATATTACTACCTTCTCTGTGTCCTCCTTCTTCACAGATTTTAAGTTAGCACGTAGATCCATTGACACCTTGTGTTTTGAGCCAAGTAGTGCGCGAAGCATAGCATCAGCTGATACTCTCACTCTGCGTAAGGCTGGTCTTTTAAACTTCCCACGCAAATCTAACACTTTCATCTTCAAATCTTGAATCTACCATGAAAAATTATATTAATGTTAATGCAACACAAAACTTCAACACATATCTGTGTCACCAATAATGTACTTTGGTATAAAAATTAGTACTTTAAATTGTTTTATATTGGAAATAATAATTGGATAATAAATTGGATAATTTAAGCTGAGCCCCCCACATTACGGAAACGCAGCTAAAAGCATTACATTTTTTTTCCATAGCGTGTTTTGCTGTGTTTTTCTTTTCAGTTTTTCTTTGGCTATAGGGAAAACACAAAGCATTTTTGCAATTAAAATTGACATGCTGCGTTTTTCAAAAACACAGCTTTTTCACAGTGCTTTTTTCCTCCACAGTGTTTTTTTTCCCCCCATATTTTCCCATTTATTTATTTTTTTACACAATGTGTAGATGGAATTAGCTGGAATCTCATTCACTTTGATGGTACTTTAAAAAGCAGCGGTCTTTTTTGCCGTGTTTCTGCACCAGAAAAAATGCTGCATTTCTACAACATGGGGCCTTAGTCTAAGGCCAAGGCCCTTCGTTTCAAAAACGTAGCTCTGCATTTTAGGGCCCGTTCCCACGATGTAACGCAGCGGGAGGATTTTTAACACATTGATTTCAATGTGTAGCGCGCGTAAGACGTCACCCATTGAAGTCAATGGGATTCTTTTTTGAAGCGTTCACTCTGACACATGTTTACGTGTCAGAATGAGCGCCACGTTACATCGTCAATTATAATTGCGGAAACACTGAGATTTTCCCTCCATAGATTTCTATGGAAAGTGTGAAAACCGCAGTAAAAACGGAGAATGATAAATGTGTTACGGAAACTCAGCAGAAAAGCATCAAAATCCGCAGACAAAAACTCACTGCTTTGCTTGGTTGAGGCTAAGGTCCCACGGTCCGGAACCGCCACACTAGAATGCTCACGGAGTTTTCCTCCGTGGACTTTCTCTTACCATTATATCTACGAGAATGTCTCTGGCGTTTCCGTAGATATAATTGACATGCTGTGATTTTCAAAACTGCAACGGTTTTGGAAATTGCAGCGTGTCCGCGCTGCGATTATTTCCACAAAGTGGGCATGGGATTTGCAGGAATTCCATCCACTTTGCAAGTACTGTAAAATGCCGCGATTTTTCCCGCAGCGTTTCCACTGCGGGCAAATCGCAGCGCTTCCGGCCCCAGCTTAAATAGCAGAGGACCATAATTCCTTAGGATTTTCAGCATAGCCTTTCTACGGTTCCCCCCAGTGGAGCTTTAGCCTTAAATGGGATTTCTGTGGCTATTAATTGATATTCTATCTTTAACCCCTTCCCGCCGATGGCATTTTTTGATTTTCGTTTTTCGTTTTTGACTCCCCTCCTTCTAAACCCCATAACTTTTTTATTTCTCCGCTCCCAGAGTCATGTGAGGTCTTAATTTTTGCGGGACAATTTTTTCTTCATGATGCCACCATTAATTATTCTATATAATGTACTGGGAAGCAGGAAAAAAATTCAGAATGGGGTGGATTTGAAGAAAAAATGCATTTCTGCGACTTTCTTACGGGCTTTGGTTTTACGGCGTTCACTGTGCAGCCAAAATGACATGTCCCCTATATTCTGTGTTTCGGTACGGTTCCAGGGATACCAAATTTATATGGTTTTATTTACATTTTGACCCCTAAAAAAAATTCCAAAACGGTGTTAAAAAATTTTTTTTCTAAAAGTCGCCATATTCCGACGGCCGTAACTTTTTTATACGTGCGTGTACGGGGATGTATAGGGCGTCTTTTTTTGCGGGGCCGGGTGTACTTTTTAGTTCTACCATTTTCGGGAAATGTTATTGCTTTGATCACTTTTTATTCAAATTTTTATCAGAATTAAAACAGTGAAAAAACGGCGGTTTGGCACTTTTGACTATTTTTCCTGCTACGGCGTTTACCGAACAGGAAAAATATTTTTATAGATTTGTAGAGCGGGCGATTTCGGACGCGGGGATACCTAATATGTATGTGTTTCACAGTTTTTAACTACTTTTATATTTGTTCTAGGGAAAGGGGGGTGATTTGAACTTTTAATACTTTTTATATTTTTTTATATTTTTTTTAACTTTTTTTTTAATTTTTTTTTTGCATTTATTAGACCTCCTAGGTGTGTTGAACCCCAGGGGGTCTGATCACTAATGCAATGCATTACAATGCTAAGAAGATAATCCATGAATGTCTAATGGTGAAAAAAGTGTTGTTCGAAAAACTGCGGTGAAAATGCATTGTGTTTTTGCCTGCAGCGCTTTACATTGAAAATCTGCAGACTTCCTGCTTCCATTATAACGCCAGCGTTTCTGTAGGTATAATTGACATGCTGCGATTTCCAAAACCGCAATGTGTGGATGGGATTCACTAGCCACCTTGCGATGACTATAAAACGGTGTGTTGTGGCCCTGACCTAACTTGAATATGTCAAGCTGCAGCATCGGAAGTGTAAAAGTACAGGGTTGATAGTGATGTCACACTTCTGCAAATGGACACATTTTCAAACACTTAGTTCCAACCGTGGAATATGGGAGAGACATAAAAGCCAAATTGAAGGCAAAGTTTTTTTTAACCACATGAAAAATGTGGTCAAGTAGTGTAGAAAGATTGTGTGATATCACCTGTTTGTCAACACTCTAATTATCTAATATATGTAGCAAACTGAGATGGACACAATCCTTGAACTGAGAGATTTTACCCCTTGTTCACATCTGCGTTTCGTAATCCGTTCGGGGAGTTCGTATGGGGACTGAACAGACTGCCATAGACTATAAAAGGGGTCCGTGTGCTTGCTGCGTGATCTCTGCACTAAACATGCGTAGAGGAAAGTAGATTGTGATCTTGCGGTGAGCACACAAACCCCATTATAGGCTACGGCGATCCATGTGCTTTCACTGCACACCGCTTTCCAATGCGTTTGGTATTCCATTCAGGGGGGTCCCCATGCGGATTCCCCCGAACGGAATACCAAACGCAAATATGAACCAACCCTTAGGCTCCCTTTCATCGCATCTGCAGCACAATACTGGATATTTCTGCCCCTGTGTACTGGTAGGACAGAATGTAATTTTTAATGAACAAATGATTAAACATTAACCCCTCCCCTTCCTCAATATAAGGCAGGAAGTACCAAGCCTCCAATGAGTTTTTTTCTGTCCTATGTCAGTAGGACAGGCAGAGGGAAGCTTATTCCTTCCTTATAGTGTTATCCAGGTGAGGAGGTGTCTTTCACCTTCTCACTCCTGTTTCATACCTCTCAACCGTCCCAGATTTGGCAGGGCAGTCTTGGATTGTAGGTCCTGACTAGAGATGAGCGAACGCCGTTCGATCGAATAGGTAGTCGATTGAATATCAGGCCGTTCAAGGTATTCGATTCCAATCGAATACCACGCGGCAAATGCAGTAAAAATTTGTATCCCCTCCCACCTTCCCTGGCGTGTTTTTTGCACCAATAACTGTGTAGGGGAGGTGGGACAGGAACTACAACAACGGAGGCATTGAAAAAAATTGGAAAAAACCCATTGGTTGCCGAAAACATGTGACCTCTGATATATAAGAATAATCAGTGCCATCTTCGTTTCATTTTCCGGCTTTGAGACATAGGGACAGACGTGCTGCTGAGGGCTAGAAAGGGATTAGCTTCAGCTAGGCAGGGAAAAACGGAAGAAAAACAACAGCTCTCAGAGCTATACTGAAGGGAGAGGAGTCGAGCTTTCCACGGGGTGTCCTTATGTCTCAAAGAGCAATTCAATCCAGTTATATACACTCAACCCAGCTTTGCAGGCGATGTCCCCCCAAAACAGGGATACAGAGCAATTCAGTCCAGCTATATATGCTCAACCCAGCTTTGCACGCGGTTTCCCCCCGAAACAGGGATACAGAGCAATTCAGTCCAGTTATATACGCTCAACCCAGCTTTGCACGCGGTGTCCCCCAAATACCTAACACGGATACAGAGCAATTCAGTCCAGCTATATACACTTAACCCAGATTTGCAGGCGGTGTCCCCCCAAAACAGGGATACAGAGCAATTCAGTCCAGCTATATACGCTCAACCCAGCTTTGCAGGCTGTGTCCCCCCAAACACCTAACAGGGATACAGAGCAATTCAGTCCAGCAATATACGCTCAACCCAGCTTTGCAGGCGGTGTCCCCCCAAACACCTAACAGGGATACAGAGCAATTCAGTCCAGTTATATATGCTCAACCCAGTTTTGTAGGTGGTGTCCCCCCAAAACAGGGATACAGAGCAATTCAATCCAGCTATATACTCTCAACCCAGCTTTGCAGGCGGTGTCCCCCCAAAACAGGCATAAGAGCCATTAGATCCGGCTATGTACGCTCAATCCAGATATCCACGGTGTGTACCCCCAAAACCTAAGTGAGATACACAGAAATTCAGTCAGTATTTGTACGCTCAATCCAGATATCCATGGTGTGTACCCCCAAAACCTAAGTGGGATACACAGAAATTCAGTCAGGCTATATACACTCAATCCAGTTTTTCACGGTGTGTAACCACAAAACCTACCTAGGATACACAGCAATTCAATCAGGCTATATAAGCGCAATCCAATTTTTAAGCGTCTACCCCCCAAAGCTAAGTGGGAGACACAGCCATTCAGTCAGGCCATGTATGGTCAAACCTGTTTTTAATGCTGTACCCCCCAAAGCTAAGTGGGAGACACAGCCATTCAGTCAGGTCATGTATGGTCAAACCTGTTTTTAATGCTGTACCCCCCAAAGCTAAGTGGGAGACACAGCCATTCAGTCAGTCCATATACGCGAAATCCAGCTTTCCCATGCTGTACCCTCCAAAGCTAAGTGGGAGACACAGCCATTCAGTCAGGCGATGTGTGATCAAACCTGTTTTTAATGCTGTACCCCCCCACCACCACCACCAAAGCTAATAGGGAGACACAGCAATTCAGTCAGGCCATGTATGGTCAAACCTGTTTTTAATGCTGTACCCCCCAAAGCTAATTGGGTGACACAGCAATTCAGACAGGCTATATAAGGTCAATCCAATTTTTAAGGGTCTACCCCCCAGAAGGTAACTGTGATACACAGCAATTCAGTCACGCTATATAAGCTCAATCCAGTTGTTAATGCTGTACCCCCCAAAAGCTAAGTGAGATACACAGTAATTCAGTCACACTATATAAGCTCAATCCAGTTTTTCATGATGTACCCCCAAAAAGCTAAGTGGGATACACAGCAATTCAGTCAGGCTATATAAGCTCAATCCAACTTTTGTTCAATCCGGTATTTTTTGCTCTCCATGATGTGAACTATGTCTTTGTCTCTTAAAAAGCAACCCAACATGAAGTCAGCCATGTGTGCCAGTGTGTTACTTGGCATGACTTCGCTGCCCCCAACTGTAAGGGTCAATCTCCATTTCCTCCATTTTCCACTCCCCTTCACACCATCCATGCTGAAGCAATGCGCTTGCCTCCACATCTACACTGCTTTCCCCCCTAGACATCACACCTGTCCATGCCTTTGCCTCTAACCACCTTTTATCCTGCTTAGCTTGCCAGTGATTACACACAGCCAAACAGCAGGGGAGAGGAGAGGTGAGTATTAGGTTTGTTATTTAATTACTATCTCCGGATCCACTATGCAATTAATAAGGTCTTGGGTTCATTTTAAAGATAAGATGAGCTGATTTATGGGGGTTTCTAAAACAAAGATCTTTCAAAGCCCCTTTGGAACTGAATTTGTCCCTTTAAAAAATTTGTTTCCTTAACTCTCTTGAAAATTCCTGTTAGACTGTAAGCCTTAACCAATTCTGGACTGCCAATTAACGTCCGGATAGTGGTTGCTTTGTTCTGACAGGACATGTCGATATGTCCTGCCAGAACACAGCAGCTGCACAAGATTATGCAATTGCTGATACTGGGAGCCGGCTGTAACTTCAGCTGGAGCTCCCAGAGAGAAGGCAGGGTAGGTTTATTACCTATATTATCCTGTACACACATTTACCGATTACAGAAACCTCACGCTTTGTCCTGCTCCTTTCTGAAACCTGATGAGGAGGAATCTGAGGCCAGGCTTATCATTCCCTCCAAAAAGCAAGTGGTGGTCAACCCAGTGAATCTAACTCGAGTGCCACCTAGGAAGACACAGGTTCCTCTCTTGCAGCGACAGGAAGTACTGTCGTGGGGGCATGCTTCTCGCATTGGGGGACATTTTCATCTCCGCCGCACCAGGGAGTTGATCTCCCAACACTATTATTGGCCTTCTCTTTCTAAGGATGTGCAGGACTTTGTGCGAGCTTGTGACATCTGCACTTAGATGGTGGAGTAGCCCGGGAGTGACGCTAATTTTTGGGCCTTGTTCACACCAGGGTATCTCTGTGACTCAGAGCCCAGTTGGGCTCCGCAGGTTATAAATTATTTATGTTTTTTTTTTAACCTGCAGACCATAACACACATTGCAGCGCTTACTGCCACTATACTGGTGCTCATTGCTCATATCTGTGTGTTCAAGGTGGAACACAACAAGTCTTTTACAGCAAAAACAGTGAATTATCTTTCACTAATATCTGCACTCAGCTCATTACACCTTTTTAAAGGCATTCAATAGTGGGGAAATAAATTAGGGGCTCATTAGCCATTGTTTTCATAAAACATTGTTTTTATAAAACTGGGCAACTAGCGCTGAGGCAAGTGCTGAGGCAAAAACAGTCCTGGGTGTGCTACGCTCTCTTAACCAGAGCGGAACCAGGCCCAGGAGTTCTTTACCAGAGCTTCTGATGGTGGAATTGGACTTGGTAAAAGTCAGAGGCCCGGATCCACAACTGCCCAGAGGGCGATGTACACCCAGCGAACCCCAAGTAGGAGGACCCAGAAGTTCCCAGACACTAACTTTAGATTGGAACCCAAGGAAGCGAATTGAACTGGAGTAGCAGATGAGCAGGAGGGTAATCCAGGGAATACAGGAGCAAATTTGTGGTCAGGCAAGCTGAGTCGATAACTGGAGGTCATGTGTTAGCAGAAGGCAGAGGCAGAAACGTAGTCAGGGAAGGCAGGTCATACACTGGAGATTAACGGAGTAACCAAAACAGGTTCCAAAAGCTATACTTGAGTTTGGGGTTGCAAGAAGAAGAAGACCTGAGAAGACACAGACTTCAAGGCTCGACTTTAGCAGGGCAGACTTCAAGAGCCTGAAGGCAAGGGTTAGCAGAATTCCATGGTGCAAAATTCTTAAGCACAAAAATGCACATGAAGTGTGGGAAATCTTCCGTAGGGAAATCAATAAAGCACAGGAACTAACATTACCTAGAAGGAAGAAAAATGGGAAGCACCTAAAAATATCAGGATGGATGACCAAAAAATTACATAACCTGCTAAAAAGGAAAAAGGAAACATACAAAAAGTGGAAGATGGGAACTATACCTAAGGAAGAGTACACAGCAGTCTGCAGACTCTGCAAGACAAGCATCAAAGGAGCTAAGGCTGAACACGAATTGAAGCTTGCAAAAGAGGCAAAGAGTAAGGTAAAAGGATTTTGGGGATATGTTAAAAGCAAAAGAAAAGTGAAGGAGACCATTGGAGTCCTGAAGAATGACAAAGGAGAAACAGTTAACATGGTGGAACAGCAGGTGGAGCTACTAAATTCATATTTTGTATCCGTCTTCTCCCAAGAAACTAATGGAAATATCGACATTAATGGTGATGGAGATGAGGGGAAGGAGGACTCCAAGCTGACTATAAGCGAAGGTCTGGTAATAGAGCACTTAGCCAAGTTACAGGAAACCAAGTCCCCAGGACCAGATGATTTACACCCTAGAGTCCTGAAAGAGATAGCAGAGGAAATAACAGAACCCCTTGCTATAATCTTCGGTAAGTCATGGGAAACAGGAGTGGTCCCTTTAGATTGGAAAAGGGCAAATGTTGTCCCCATCTACAAAAAGGGGAAAAGGGACGATCCAGGAAATTACAGGCCGGTAAGTCTGACCTCGATAGCAGGAAAAATCTTTGAGCAAATTGTCAAGGAACATTTACTTCGGTACCTGGATGGGAAGGCATTAATTAACCAGAGCCAGCACGGCTTTAGGACCAATAAATCTTGTCAGACTAACCTGATTTCCTTCTACAACAAAATCACTGAATGGTTGGACCAAGGGAATGCTGTGGACATAGTATATCTTGACTTCAGTAAGGCATTTGATAAAGTATCACATAACCTTCTTATTGAAAAAATGATTAAGTATGGCGTTGACAAAAAATCAGTTAGGTGGATTCACAACTGGCTTAATGATCGGGCACAACGAGTAATACTAAATGGCTACACATCGAACTGGAAGAAAATCAAAAGCGGGGTGCCGCAGGGCTCTGTTCTGGGCCCAGTACTTTTTAATATCTTTATAAATGATCTGGACGATGGAATTATTGGGGAACTCATAAAATTTGCAGATGATACGAAGATAGGAGGAATAGCCAACACTAGAGAGGAGAGAGAGTGTATTCAAAAGGACTTAGACACACTGGAACAATGAGCTGAGGCGAACAAAATGGTATTTAACAGGGACAAATGCAAAGTTCTACATCTGGGTAACAGAAATGTAAAAAACATATATAGTATGGGAGGAATAGAACTAAGTGATAGCATAGGGGAAAAGGACTTGGGCATAATAGTAGATCACAAATTCAACATCAGCCAACAGTGCGGTGCTGCTGCAAAAAAGGCTAATAAAATTCTGGGATGTATTAAGACAAGCATTGAATCTAGATCAAGAGAGGTCATTATTCCGCTGTACTCTTCCCTGGTCAGACCACACCTGGAATACTGTGTACAGTTCTGGGCGCCTCAATTCAAGAAAGACATCGATATATTGGAACAAGTCCAGAGAAGAGCAACCAAAATGGTGGAAGGTCTGCAAACCATGTCCTATGAGGAGCGGCTAAAATAACTGGGATTGTTTAGTTTGCAGAAGAGAAGGCTGAGGGAAGATTTAATAGCAGTCTACAAATATCTGAAAGGTAGTCACAGTGCAGAGGGATCTACCCTATTCTCATTAGCACAAGGAAATACAAGAAGCAATGGGATGAAACTAAAGGGAAAGAGATACAGATTAGACATTAGGAAAAACTTTCTGACAGTGAGGGTAGTGAGAGAGTGGAATAGGCTGCAACGGGAGGTGGTGGGTGCTCCATCAATGGAAATCTTCAAGCGGAATCTGGATAAACATATAGCTGGGATGATTTAGGAAAACCTGCACTCGCAGGGGGTTGGACCCGATGGCCCTTGAGGTCCCTTCCAACTCTACCATAAGAAAAAAAAATAAAAAAATAAGGGAGGTCAGGTGGAAGCCAAAGGTCATTCAGGAAGGTGCCAAATCAGGATCATGGAGCAGAGGTCTGTAAAGCAAGCCGGGTCATACACATCCAGAGAATCCAGGGACAGGGTAAGGCAGCAGGAGGCAGGTAGATACAGGCAAGGAACAGAAGACAGGAGGTTCGTCGCTGGGGTAGCTGATACCGCAGGTACACGAATAACCAGCGATGAGCCAAAACCAAAATGACATCTAAATATCCTCAAGCTCGCCGCTGGACCCCCTGACCCTGGAAGTGCCATTCCCGGTGCTAGGGGGAAACTGAAACCTCCACAAACTCAAGCAGAGGCCTCCGGCCTATGCCAGCGCCAGAACAAGCCGAAATCCCAGCGCTGGACAGGAATCGGGTCAGGTGTCTCCATGCAGGCCCCGGCCAGGGGTGAACCTAGCTTTTATGCCGCCTGAGACGGAGGAGGGGCGGAGCGGAGCAGAGGGGGCGGGATGTAGCGGACGGGGCGGCGTTAGGAAATCAACAATACACAGCAAGCTGGTGTAAGCGGCAGTCAGCTCTGCCCAAGGCCCGATGGCAGATCCGACGGCGCATGCCTAGACGTTTGAAACCCAGGAAAGAAGAAGATGCAGAGAAAGGTATTCCAGACAAAGGTAAAGGCGTTGCTGGAGAACTCATTTGCATACAGAAGAAAACCAGATTTTCTACCAAACGGCAGCGAAGTCATCTAATGGTAGGAGAAGAATAGCCTTTCTTAAGGCTATTCTTATGTGTTAGAGAGAAAAAAAAATGGATTCCAAGGATTGGATCCCTTTAACTATCATAGCAAAATATAAAGATAGATAGATAGATAGATAGATAGATAGCCAAGTGCCATTACTCTGTCCTCCTCCTCCTTGACCTTTCCTTTGCCTTTGACACAGTTGACCACTCCCTCTTGTTAGACATTCTCTCATCCCTTGGTATCTCAGACTTGGCCCTTTCCTGGGTCTCCTCATACCTCACTGACCACACATTCAGTGTCTCCCACTCGCACACCACCTCCTCACCTCGTTCTCTCTCTGTAGGTGTCCCCCAAGGCTCCGTCCTAGGACCCCTCCTGTTCTCCATCTACACCCTTGGCCTAGGCCAGCTCATAGAATCTCATGGTTTTCAATACCATTGCTATGCCGATGACACCCAAATATACATCTCTGGACCAGACATTACCTCCCTGCTGGCCAGAGTTCCAGATTGCTTAGCGGCCGTAGCCTCCTTCCTCTCCTCCCGCTTTCTCAAACTGAACATGGAGAAAACGGAGTTCATCATTTTCACCCCACCCAACGTGGCCCCCTCCACCCAGCGCCGCACCTCCCATGAGGCGACCTGAAGCGAGCGCTTCAGGCGGTGCTATGTCAGGACCCCAGGGAGGGCGGCATTTTTGAATATCTAAGCCAGTCCAGGACAAGCTGTCCTGGACTGGCTTAGCACCGAGCAGTGGTTTGGGGAGGCCACTGAAGCAGCGCTGCTCCAGCAGCCTCCCCTCACGCTCAGGCAGAGAGCAGGTCTTCTCCGTGCCTGCTCTCTGCCTGCGAACGGCGCTAAGCCCCACCCCCTTTGCTCCACCACGCCCCCTTCACTCTGCCACACCCCCTATGCTCCACCACGCCCCTACGCCCCGCCCCCTCCTCCCAGCGGGGGGCTTTCTGTAGTTCGCCACGGGCGGCGAAAGGGGTAGGTTCACCCCTGCCTCCACCTGACCCATCTATCAAAGTTAACAGAACCACAATTACCCCTGTCTCACAGGCCCGATGTCTTGGGGTAACCCTGGACTCCGACCTATCCTTCAAGTCACACGTTCAAACCCTCAACACCTTCTTCCGCCTCCAGCTCATAAACATTCATCGAATCCGCTCCTTACTCACCCCTGAAACTACCAAGATGCTCGTCCATGCCCTCATAATCTCCCTCTTAGACTACTGCAACACCCTTCTCCATGGACTCCCAGCAAACACCCTCGCCCCCCTCCAGTCCACCTTAAACTATGCTGCTCATTTAATTCAACTCTCACCCGATCTTCATCGGCTGCTCTCCTCTGCCAGTCCCTCCACTGGCTACCTATAGCCCAGCGAATTGAGTTCAAGCTACTAACGCTAACATACAAAGCGATCCACAACCTGTCCCCTCCATATATCTCTGAACTAATATCCCGCTACCTGCCCATACGCAACCTCAGATCCTCCAATGACCTTCAACTCCGCTCTTCTCTCATCCGCTCCTCACACAACCGCCTCCTAGATTTCTCCCATGCATTTCCCATACTCTGGAACTGCCTACCAAGACACATAAGACTGATCCCTACAACCACAGGTTTCAAGAAGGCCTTGAAGACTCACCTATTCAGGAAGGCCTACAACCTCCAATAACACTATCACCTCACTGACATCTGTACAGTCTCTCCCTCTCCTTCTGTCTCTCCCCCTTCCCCCATAGATTGTAAACCCTCGCGGGCAGGGCCCTCTACCCCACCGTGCCAGTTGGTCACTGTTAGTATTATATCTACCTGTATATTTTGTGTATTGTATGTAAACCCCCAATTGTAAAGCACCATGGAATTAATTAATGGTGCTATATAAATAAACAATAATAATAATAATAATAATAATAATAATAGATAGATTTCTCTTGGATTAAAATTCTGAGCTGAACTAATTTCAGAATGTATCTTTATAATTATTGGAATTCTGGTTTATGGGTTATAGAACCCCTGATCCCATTCACACAGTCATAGTGTAAAATGGTACAATTCTAGTTACCTATGGATACCATTAGGTGGAGCTCATTGAACACAGTTTAATACAGATCTAGTTGAACTCAATACCGTATGTAAAAAATGAGCTCAGGAACCAGTAATTGCATGATCAAGTCTTATAGATTACAAAATATCACTCGAATTATGTTGCTCTTAGGATTTATTCAAACAGAATATTCTGGGACTGAATTCAATTTTCTTGCAAGCTCATTAATTTCTCCAAGCCTCCTTTAGATGTACTGGACAATTGAAGACATTTCTGCAATATAACTAGCATGTGAGCTTGAGTAACACAAACATTTCATACTTATTTGGTACAAAATGCCAAACTGGATCACCTCTCTTGTATTGTGAAGTACTTTTGCTTCAATGTCATATCTTTCCTCGTCAACAATTCCAACCTTTTCATGGAGTTCTTGACACAACGCCTGTAAAAAGAAAATCCCATTTAAAACTGGTCTATCTAAAAATTAAAGGGGCTCTATCAGCAAAATTATGCTAATAGAGCCCCACATATGCGTGAATAGCCTTTAAAAAGGCTATTCAGGCACCGTAAATGTTATATTAAATTCCGGTCCCGTTTTTAAATAAAAGCAATAAAACATATATGCAAAACTTACCGAACGTGCACCATGGGCGGGGATAAACGATGCGACATCAGTTTCAGGCACGCCGGCCTCTTCTGTCTTCTTGTAGTAATGCCCTCTGGTTCCGTGTCTTCCGGCTTCTTCTCCTCAAATCCCGCGCCTGCGTAGTAGCGCTTCCCTCCAAAGCGCTACTGCGCAGGCTTACTCATTTTACTTAATGGAAGTTCACAAGTGAGCCTGCGCAGTAGTGCTTCGAAGGGAAGCGCTACTATGCAGGTGCGGGGTTTGAAGAGAAGTCGGAAGAAGACACGGAACCAGAAGGCGTTACTACAAGAAGACAGAAGAGGCAGGCGTGCCTGACGCTGACGTCACATCGTGCATCCCCGCCCATGGTGCACGTTCGGTAAGATTTACATATATGTTTTAATGCTTTTATTTAAAAACGGGACCGGGATTTAATATATCATTTACGGTGCCTGAATAGCCTTTTTAAAGGCTATTCACGCATATGTGGGGCTCTATTAGCATAATTTTGTTGATAGGGCCCCTTTAAAGTAAAGAAATAAAGATTTTGCCATAACACGAATCAATGACATATTTGCTTCCTATGGACCCAACTGCTGTAACTTCCTTCCAAGTGTGAGGGTGCTGCAATGTTAGTTTAGTGGTGGGTCCACTTTACATTTATTCAGATGAGTAAAGAGGGCATACTTTTCAATTGTTCCAAGATGACCAAGAGGATCCTGAAAGATTGGGTGGATATCTCAGCCTGGCAGAAGCTTTCTCTCAGTTTATAGGTGACTTGGACACTTTAAGTGCAGCCCACATCCTGAAAAAAGGGCATGTTCTTTTCTGCACATTGCTTCTCTTGTCACAAAAAGGGGCAAGTCACATTCCAAATGGGGAAGGGTCATGGCCTTACCTAAAAACTGCTACACAGTGCACCATTCTCCTGCTTCCATCTCTCCAAATGTTGTAAGTATGAAAATGTACCGTGTTAACAGAAATTATTTAAGAAATACCTGTAATGCTGCCAGTCCCAAACCATGTGTGTTGCAGTGCGTTACTCTCTCACTTAGGTATCTTTGCTTCTCTTCCTGTGTATTCACATGTTCTTGATCCCATGCCTCCTTTGCCTTTGCTAGCATTAAACTCTATAGGGGAAAGCACAAAATAAATTATACCTATCAAAGGATGTATGTTAAAATGCAGATTCAGATTTAGGCTATGTTCATATTGCAGGTGGGACACTTTTGCTGTATACAATATATTATCGATATGTTATAGGAATAACTGCTGGGGGTTCTGTCTTTCAAACTGTATGAAATGGCACAGAATTGTTCCATTCATAACCATTCAGTGAAAAATAGTGTACTGTGTGTTATAGGTTTTTTTCTAATACGGTATGCCAAGGATAGACCAGCATTTATTTACGTACCAGAAGTTTTCACAGCCCTGTGTTATTATGTACAGACAGGAAACAATGTTGAGACGTCTAAGACAAATTGTATCTAACAGATGTAAATTATAAAAATATAGATTTTTTTTTTTAATATGAACTATATATGTGGGCTATATTAAGTTCAACTATTTCAGGTAGTTCAGCCACATCCCTTGCAAACAAGAGAATAAAATAAAGCACATAACCGTGCACTTTATAGAAAAACATTGTTTATATTTTACTAGCATTTGCCCGCAACTTCGTCCACGGGTCGTTGTTGGCGACGAACCACCTGCACCCGTGGGTCGGCTCCCCTAACCCACCTCCTGCGCGCACCCTCCAACTACCCTCCCGCGCGCACCCTCCTCCCGGGCAGCCCCATTTCCCCCCTCCAAAACCGAACCGCTCTCCTGTGTCCCCCCCCCCCCTCCTGCTCACCCCTGGTCAGGGGTGAACCTACCTTTTTTGCCACCCGAGGAGGATGACAGAAAGGGGGGCGTGGTGGAGCGAAGGGGACGTGGCGGTGAGGCGTTAGCAGGCAGAGAGCAGGAGGCTGCTGGAGCAGCGCTGCGTCCACAGGGCCTCCCCAGTCCACCGCTCGGTGACGGTGACGCTAAGCCAGTCCAGGACAGCCGCCCTCCCCGGGGCCCTGGCATAGCGCCGCCTGAAGCGGTCGCTTCAGGTTGCCTCATGGGAGGTGCGGCGCTGCTTGTCCCTAAGGTGAATAAAAACTTAACATTCAGACAAAGATTCACTTGATACAGGATACCCGATCTTTCTCCTGTATTATTCTATGCAGGTATATAGTCACCCACCCCTTCTCCTTTAAAACCCTTTCTATTCCCAATTCAGGTATTCATGGGTTTATGCATAGACGGATTACGAAGGGTTAATTAGACTTTCACTGGGTTAACTCTTCCTGCTGATAGCCAAAGTTTCCTTCCTGTTAGTCTTAGAGGGCCTTGGTCCTTGACCTAATTAAATTGCACCCATTCACAGTGTATATTGAAGGGGTATAAGGGCTAGGGTAATAAATTCTGCTACACTGACTCCTCTGTGTCGTATGGTAGTCAGCTCATGATTCAGTGTCTCTGGGTCAGACTGTTTGAGATCCCCAGTCCCTGGTCAGTTACCCCTCCCCCCTGCAGATTCAGTGGTGTGCTTAGGTCAGGTCATAAACAGAGCCCTATAGTTTCATGGATGTTCAAATTCTCAACGCACGTTTCGCTAACTGAATTAGCTCATCAGGAGAGATTATAGGTTGGGAGATAAATAGCACAATAGATAAAGATGTGCGGTTAAAACCGCATTTCCTGTGACCTTAGTGGTAGGTCCCAGTACTGCAGTAAGTCCAACACCGTGTGCTGCTAGTGCCTGGTTTAAATAGCTCCAAGATGGAGTCTGTAGCCCCGCCCCTCCGCCGCCCCTCCCGGGCTCAGCCAATCAAATGTTGCCAAGTACTGAGCGCATCATCGGGGGTTTGGCGAGGGGGCAGAGTCTCAATGTAAACACTAGCCATGTGTCGCTGGAGGAGATCAACAGTAGTTGATCAGGTAAATGTAAACAGTTCTTTTCTTGCCTGGGGGTCATGCAAAGTTAACTATTTGTGCCACAGGGAGCCAGTGATCCATCCTTTCAATAACCTATTGATATAGTTCATTCAGGTGGCATATGCATGGCTGCGCAGTGTATTATGTATTCCATACAATAACTCACACTGCTTGTGTGTATCACTGTATAAAATTTACTCGGTCTGTGTCTCCTTTTAATTCGATCTATTCCAACTACACATAACCTCTTTCTAGTGATACTCCCTACCAGTTCCAAAGGGATCTGCTTGAATTTAAAGAAAACAGGGCATATCAAGATCTGGGGAGATCAGGTCAAACGAGTGATTTATCATCCTCAGAGTTTGAGGCGTCTGATAGTGAACAGAGAGGACACCAGAGGGGAAGGGGCCAATTCAGGGGAAAGAACCCAAATACTAGCAGTAGGGGAAGACACGTGGACAAAACCGCGACACGAATCCCTCCACATCGGGTTTTTTAGCCCAGGGCCCACAAATCACCCAGTACCTCTTAAGGAACAGGGGGGAACACCAGACCCCAGGATAGATATGTCACAAAAAGAAAAAAAGCTACAGGTCATCAATCTATTGGATAGGGAATCGACAAAAAATGAATTGGATGTGCTTACAAAAGGTTTATCATATGTGCCATCTACTAGATTTCATCATTTTGGGTGGGTGAAAGACGTGGCTCTGTTCGTGAGAAAACTCCGTTGGTGCAAATTTATGGCTACAATTGAAAATAGGAATGCCAGGGACTTAGGGGTTGAGGTTGAGATATCTCGAGGGTATTCAAATCCTGGAGGGACTTTTGCTAGAAAATGAGGGGATGGAGGAAAATCAGGCCCTGACACAATTGAGACGTAGAAATCGGGCGAACCCCCCACCCTGCGACTCGAGATATATTGACACATTTGAAAAAATGGTGGTAGGACAGCTGGAAGTATTAGCTTCCAAACCGAGTTTCAGGAGACCAAACCTGAGTGCGATCCAATTACAAGCTCTCAGAGATTTGGAAGAAGACCGTAACACTATTATTAAATCCTCTGACAAGGTGGGGAACATAGTGCTAATGAACCGTGAAGAATAAGTCTCAATGTGCCAACAAATCCTCAATGACCCTAGTAGCTATACAATTCTGAGCTCAGACCCAACCCCACTTTTCACATCCCAACTTATACACATCTTGGACCAGGCTAGGGACGAAGGTCTCATTTCATTTAAAGAACATCAGTTTATGTCCCCCGAAAACCCCCAGGTCCCCACGTTCTACTGTTTGCCAAAAATACACAAGGGGTATCCCCCCTTAAGGGCCGCCCCATCGTCTCGGGCATCGACGGGTTGACGCAGGGGGCGAGCATTTATCTAGATACCATCCTTCGCCCCTTTGTGTTGGCGCTCCTGTCGTATGTCCAGGACACGATGGATGTCCTCCGCCATTTGGAGGACATCCAAGTTCCATCGGGGGCGGCCCTGGCAACATTGGACGTACCATGCCATACCCCACGACAGGGGGTGTGGGGCTGTGGGGTGCTTCCTTAGGACCCGGGGGAATCGGTTCCATCGGCACAACAGCTTTGTCCTGGAACTGTTGCAATTCGTCCTATCACACAACGCCTTCCTTTTCAATGGTCAGATTTACCATCAGCGCAATGGGGTGCCCCGCCGCATCAACTTACGCTAACCTTTATTTGGGGAGTTGGGAGGAGGGACTGGTATTTGGAGAGGCGTGTGAACAATGGGCTTCTAACATCATTGTATGGCTTCATTTTATTGACGATATCATCATCATTTGGTCCGGGACAACTCAGGCATTTCAGGAATTCGTCAACTGCCTGAATAATAACGATTTGAACCTTAGATTCACGTCCACCACCCACCCAAAATCCATGTCATTCCTTGATATCCAGATTACCATTCTAGGTTCAGGAAGACTAGAAACAACATTGTTTAGAAAAGATACCGCAACCAACACGTTGCTCAGATGGGACAGTCATCATCCCCAGGCCCTGAAAAAGGGAATACCAAAGGGACAGTTCCTCCGGGTTAGGAGGAACTGTTCCAACCTTACTGACTTTGATGCACAGAGTGATCTGCTCATGAACCGCTTCCTCAATAGGGGCTACCCCCGCCATATATTTGAACAAGCGAGGGGAATAGCAAGGGCCACTCCGAGAGAACTATTAGTACCTAAAAGAAAAGAACAGGAGACACACATTATTAGAATGATAGGTACGTACGACCAACAAACTCAGGAAGTGGTTGAGATTCTGCCCCCTCGCCAAACCCCCGATGATGTGCTCAGTACTTGGCAACATTTGATTGGCTGAGCCCGGGAGGGGTGGCGGAGGGGCGGGGCTACAGACTCCATCTTAGAGCTATTTAAACCAGGCACTAGCAGCACACAGTGTCGGACTTGCTGGAGTACTGGGACCTACCACTAAGGTCACAGGAAATGCGGTTTTAACTGCACATCTTTATCTATTGTGCTATTAATCTCCCAACCTATAATCTCTCCTGATGAGGAGCTAATTCAGTTAGCGAAACGTGCGTTGAGAATTTGAACATCCATGAAACTATAGGGCTCTGTTTATGACCTGACCTAAGCACACCACTGCATCTGCAGGGGGGAGGGGTAACTGACCAGGGACTGGGGATCTCAAACAGTCTGACCCAGAGACACTGAATCATGAGCTGACTACCATACGACACAGAGGAGTCAGTGTAGCAGAATTTATTACCCTAGCCCTTATACCCCTTCAATATACACTGTGAACAGGGGTGAACCTACCCCTTTTGCCGCCCGAGGCGAACTATAGAAAGCTGCCCCCCCCCCGGGAGGAGGGGGTGGCGTGAAGGGGCGTGGCTGAGCGAAGGGGGCGTGGCGACGTGAAGGGGGCGGGGCTTAGTGCCGTTCGCAGGTAGAGAGCAGGCACGGAGATGACCTGCTCTCTGACTGAGCGTGAGGGGAGGCTGCTGGAGCAGCGCTGCTCCAGTGGCCTCCCCAAACCACCGCTCGGTGCTAAGCAAGTCCAGGACAGCTTGTCCTGGACTGGCTTAGGTAATCAAAAATGCCGCCCTCCCTGGGGTCCTGACATAGCGCCGCCTGAAGCGCTCGCTTCAGGGCGCCTCATGGGAGGTGCGGCGCTGACTGTGAATGGGTGCAATTTAATTAGGTCAAGGACCACGGCCCTCTAAGACTAACAGGGAGGAAACTTTGGCTATCAGCAGGAAGAGTTAACCCAGTGAAAGTCTAATTAACCCTTCGTAATCCATCTATGCATAAACCCATGAATACCTGAATTGGGAATAGAAAGGGTTTTAAAGGAGAAGGGGTGGGTGACTATATACCTGCATACAATAATACAGGAGAAAGATCGGGTATCCTGTATCAAGTGAATCTTTGATGTTAAGTTTTTATTCACCTTAGGGACAAGTCCCATGTTTTTTATTTTTTATATAATAAAAGTTATGTTTTATTACTTGTTTGTTCAGGGTTACCCAAGTTGTTCAAACCATAATGTTAATATACTTATCAAGACATAACGCAACATTTCACAAATACAGTACTACTTGTCTTAAAAAAAAAACAAGGTGCAAAAATAAAAAGTTACAGTATATACTTATGAAATGTCAAATTATATTAAAAAACATTTTTGTGTGGTGCTATATCCCATATTCTAAATTAAATTACCTTTAACAAGAGTTTGCGTGAAGCTGAAATCTTTGATTTTCTCTAGGAGGAAAAGGAATATATATTTAATGTTTTTCATACATCTTCATAATAGTTAAAAATTTTGCAGGAATAAGTGGACAAAGAGAAACTGCCAGCAGATTATACACTCCAAACAATGGCGTAACTACCGTGGTAGCAGCTGCTACAGGGCCTGGGACATTAGGGTCCCGGCGACAGCCGCTACCGCTGCGTTTTTTGTTTTTTTTAATAGGCCTTTACCATCTAGAGTTACTCCAGCCGGTAACGGGCCCTATATACTTACCGATCCTGGCAGGGGCCGGGATTGGTAAGTGACGCCGCGGGCCCCACAATCACTATTATACTCGAGTATAACGATCGGAGGCCCGGAAGAGGTAAGATAGCATAAAAAACTGTGTTACTTACCTCTCCAGGCAGGCTTCGGCCTACTTGTGTGACGTCATATGACCTGCGACGCAGGGCCCTGGTCACATGACGTCCCGGAAGATGACCGACAGTGACGGAGAATGCAGGAGAGTCGGGAGATAGGTAAGTAACAGTAGTTTGTTATGTTTGTATCCCTCTGGGCCTCCGATTATTATACTCTGGTTTCTGATAAGACCCCAGAGTATAATAATTGTTCATGTGTGTCCACAATGGAACATAATACTGCGTGCTGGGGCCAGTATGGGGACATAATACTGTGTGCTGGGGCCAGTATGGGGTCATAATACTGGGTACTGGGGCCACTATGGGGTATAATACTGTGTACTGGGGCCACTATGGGGATATAATACTGTGTGCAGGGGCCAATATGGGGTATTATAGTGTGTGCAGAAATGTGCACGGGGGGGGGGGGGGGGCGGCGGCGGTAGGGGTCAGTTGGCTGAGGTCTTCAGCGTCGGTCGGGGGGGGGGGGGGCCCATGTCAAAAGTTCACCACAGGGTCCTTCCATTCCTGGTTACACCACCAGGTTGTAAGGAACTGAAAATTGTCATTTGTTGAATTTGCAGCATTAGGAGGTCATATTTGCATTTGCTCAAAAAAGGCCAAATTATATCTTAACATAGGACACCTTCTTTAATATCACCTTCACATTTCTTGCATCCATTGAAATTGTGAGTTTTTTTTAGATAGCTTGTGTTTGAATTTCTCCCAGAGACACTGTTTTAATATGAACTGCCTCTCACCCTTAAATCTTTTGTTTGATGATACTGCAAAGGAATCCAAAGGTAATAGGGTTGAGCTAAGGAAGGATGGTGTCTATACCATAAGTTTGTCTCTTTCTATGCACATAGCAGCCAATGACTCAGATATTTTGTGTTGCATGAGATGTGGAGCATTGCCAAGGATGAAGATGATTTTGCTATAGAAGACATGGTTCTTCTTTTTGTACCGTGGATGAAAGTGGTCAGTCAGAAACTTAATATACTTTGCAGAGATCGTTTTCACACTTTTAGGGACACTAAAGGAGCCTACTAGCTTTCTCCTCTTGATTATCGCTCAGAACATGACTTGTCGGAACATGATGGCCATGAACCATCCATGCACTCATTAATCCATTCATTTGAACGATCAATAGTTGCATGGCACAACTTAGTTTCAAAACTGTTTCAAAATCTTCAAAACTGTTCGAGTCTTCATGTATGTCTGGGCCCACTGCAACTGTTTCTGTTTGTGATAACTGTTTAGGGGTGGCTATATAGTAGTTTAATGACAAATGCAAGCCTCTGGATGATCGTACACTTTAGGTTTGTGGTAATCCAGAGGCACCAGCAGCTTCAAATACCTGTTTGCGTTTTTGTACTGGTATTTTAGCAGATGTTCTCTTCATCTGATGAATTTGTATGGCAGAATTCTTCCTTCTTGTGTCTTTATCTGCACAAACCCACCTGTGCTCTGAATCGGCCCCAAATCTCTCTACAGTATGATGATCACGGTTAGGTTTTTGTGAAATATCTAATGTATTCATTAGATATGCTTTTCAGCATCCTTTTTCTTTCTCATATTGCTTGAAACCTGTGGCCTGCTTAATAATGTGGAACATCCTTATTAGGCTAAGGACCCACGCAGCGTGCCATAGCCAGAATACTAAATGCATTTAATTTTTTCACAGCTTTCAGGACTTTTCTTTCCGCATTAAGTAGATTCATGGTCAGAAACCCCAAATGGAGGTTGGGTGCAGGTGCGAACCTAGCCTTAAGTTTTATTTTTTGTATCTATCTTGTGGAAAGGAACATTTGCAAAAACAATAAACATATATATTCAAAATATATTTCTTACCTCTCTAGTTCATATTTTGTCGTTTGCACAAAGAAAGAAACAGAAAAATATGTTACTCAGTAGAAATTTTTTGTGCATGTACATATATTAATAGGGAAGAAGCTTAAGGCCAGGCCCCACATTGTGAAAACACAGCATTTTGTCGAAAATGCCACAGGAAAAAACTGCTACATTTTACAATACCTGACTAATTCTCAAAGACACATTACAGAAAAAAAAAATCATCAGGGGAAAATCTGCTTGTGTTTTTGAAAATCACAGCATGTCAATTATTTCTGCCAAAAAGCTGTCGTTTTCCGAATAGGTATAATAATGGTAGAAAACCAGCAGAGGAAAACTCTGTGATATCGCAAACAAAAATGCTGTGCAAAAAAATGTGACATGTTTCTGCAGCTGTTTTTTCTGCAGTGTTTTTTTTTTCTGTATACACTACATGGAGCTTTAGCCTAAATGGTTTTCCCAGGAACAATGTTTTTCCCTTCCTGCATTGTGGAAGATATACAGACTTGTAATTTTTCACCTACAATGGCTGGTTTCTCCCACGGTTATGTAGTTGGAATTAGAGCCAGTTGGGTGGAAAAAAGTTACCAATTCCAGTTTCAAAATTAAATGCTTAATTATTGAAAATTATGGTACACAATTATCAATACTGTATAATTATATGCTCAGTCTGTTCCGTATTTACTTTGATTTCATGCCCTCTATATTCGCCCCAAAGTACAAAACATAATGGAAGTTTTCTTCTATCATGTTTTTTATTTTTCTTATTTTAGGTCACCTGAATCAAACCCCATGTGAATCGTGCTTCGATTGATATATCACTATTTTAGATACTATGTAAATAAACTATTTGGAGTAATAAGGACATGCCACTTACCTCTTTGGAGCAACAGTAATTCCCTATCTGTTTCAAAAAGCTTATCTGGATAATTACGAAAATGGCAATATCTCAGCAATAGAGGCACCAATGCACAATGGGAAAACTTGGGTTTGATTCAGGTGACCCTAACCTGTGTTTTCCCCTTGTGAATTCAAGCTTTGTTTGATTTAGACAATACTAACATTTCCATCTGTAGGGCTAGGATTTGTTGAAAAACTCCCTTTAATAGGGCTGGTTGTCCCATTATGGACACTTATGTTGGATCTCCTAGTGATGTGGAGGTATGGGACCAAAAATTCCCCCAATTCTCCTTGTGAATAGATTTTCAGTGAACTTGCAGGAACGGCACTTTGTTCACTTGAATGTGGCTGCCGTGATTGCAATCTCTGGTAGCACCCGCAGCCCCTTAGAAGTGAATGGAGCACTGACACTTCATTCACAAGGAGAGCTTAGAGAGATTTTCAGCCCCCTGTCCTCCTGATCACTGGGGCCCCAGCGATCAGACACTTATTTCTTGTCCTGGGAATTGGGATAAGTATGCATAATGGGAAACTCTTTTAAATAAAGAATACTGTGAACCTGTTTAAATGCCACACTGCCTGTCTCCCACAATGTTCCATTATTCCACCAATGTGGTCTAATTTGCATATTCCTTACACATAAGGCCATGCATGCCCTGCTAAGGATTCTAAGGGGGAGTTCACACGGAGTAACGTGCCACGTGATGTGGCACGTATACGCCGTGTGAGATTTTGATTTCAATGGGAACCGGGATCGTATACGCGGCACTATACATTTGAAAGAGTCCTGCAGGTTTCAATCTCCTGTTCAGTTCTGTGCAGGAAACGGAAACCTGTATGAACGGAGACTGGGCGCAGATGTGAATTAGCCCTGAGCGTATATTTTGCTGTATACCACTTTGGTTTTTTGAGTGTTATACAATCAGGAAAGCTGGATTGAGTGTATATATATATATATATATATATATATATATATATATATATATATATATATTGCTGTATACAGCTTCGGTTTCTTCGGGGGATACACTGAGCTGTATATCGCCTCTTGCTGCAGTATAGCTCTTAAAAGAGCTGTTGTTGTTCAGTTTTCCTGCCTAACAGTACCTACGTCTATCTGACCCTCAGCAGATGTCTCTCCCTATCTCTCCAAAGTGCTACTGTGATGAACATGACTGACACTATTCTTATAAATCCAAGGTCACCTGATTTCGTCAGCCAATGACTTTTTCCTATTTTTTTTTTTCAATGCCTACGTTGTCATAGTTCCTGTCGCACCTCCCCTGCTCAGTAATTGGTGCAAAAAAAAGCGCCAGGGAAGGTGAGAGGGGATACAAATTTTTACTGCGTTTCCCTTGTGGTATGCGATTCGAATCGAATATCTCGAATAGCCTGATATTCGATCGAATACCTATTTGATCGAACGCTGTTCGCTTATCTATATATATAGTACATCCTTGCTACTGATTTCTCAGGATTGATTAGGGCTATGAAGATGACCTTGGATTATTATTAAAAATGAGAATCTCATCTTTAAAATGATACCAAGATCACCATGATACAGATCCAGAATGATTTGCTGGTGAATACGGTGTTTGGTATTGAGATCCCAATGCAGATCTCAATTCCTGATGGCATTTTTAATAATGGATCAATCTGAAGCTGCAAGAGCTATCATGATGATTTTGGCATTATTTTAAGGATGATATTCTCATCTTTAAAATTAATCTAAGGTCATCTTCATAGCCCTAAGTGATCCTCTTATATGGCTTTGTCCCCAGGCAGCATCTTAAAGCTACCAAATTAGGAAGAAGGCAGAAGGAGCAGAGCTGCAGACAGCACAGACATGATAACTCAGAATTGTCTGTGAATAACCTGCATGTGATCCCAGGGAAAGTTGATAGCAGTGAAAAATCTGCGATCGGTTGTTATGGATACCTGAAGTAAAGCTGTGTGAATGTGAACTTGTGTAACCGTGTCATCATCAGCATCCTGCCCCTTTAAAGCTGACCTGCAGCAGTGAAGAAAAATAGCTGGGTTGTTAAGGAAACCTGAAGTAAAGCTCTGATGTGTGATGATGTGTGTTGATCAGTGTATCTAGTCCAATGATATGTGATTATGTGTGTTGAGCTGTGTATCTAATCATCTGATGTGTGATACTGTGTGATGAACTATGCATCTAATCTTCTGATGTGTGCTTACCTGTGTATCTAATCCCCTGATGTGTGATAGTGTGTGCTGTTGTGTATCTAATTCTCTGATGTGTAATGAGAAATTGACTTGGTAAAAAAAAAACCACATTATGCAGTAAAGGCTTCTGGGAAAGTCAGGCATGATGTTCAGGGTGCTTCCCATAGAGGGCAGCATAACAGAGGCACTGTCTCCCTATTTACATCTTGGGAGACAGATTTGCATATTCCTCCCATAAAAAGACTATACTAAGATTAGTATTGTCTCAAAATAGATATAAAATAACTACAATTGGTTATGCTAGTCCATATTGAGCAATCTGAACATAACCTATCTCTCTATCTTTATAAGGCAAACTTAGGTAAACTAATTAAGGTGGGCCGAAGGAGGAGAACAGGGTCACACAAGTAGCCATATATTCAGTTATTTAATTTTAGTTGGAGTGCCATTTACCATTCTTCCAGCCCTACTCTACTTTCAATTAATTGCTCTCGTCTCCTATGTCAGTACTTGCTATAATCCAGTACTTGTGCAGCTTGTGTAATATTCCGCACATGCATAGAACAGCTAAGTTCCCTACTTCACTGGTAGTTCAAGTACAGGATTTTAATTAGCTGTTATAGTTTATAAATGTATTTTATATTTGTCATTCATTTATGTAATTTTGGGATGTGATATAGTGTACAATTATAATTAGTATTTCACTTTTTTCACTATTTTTTTTTTCAATGGAGACTCCTGCTGTCTTATAAAATCAGGCTTCACCATCTGGAATCAGGAATCCTTGGTGCTTTTTGCCCTTTCACTTACTTCACTTTCATCCACTGTAAGATAGAGCTTGACCCAAAACAATAGTGGAATGAAGGTCACTTAGCCCATGCAGTGGGAGTATAATGCTAGTCTTATTCCAATTTGCAAAAAGGGATCTACAGCTATTTTTATTATTCTAATTATTCTTATTCTATTATATGGAGGAGCTGCTTTTTAAAATCCTTTTTAGATGACTGAATATGTCCAAGTGCACAATATACTAATAAAATCATGCATAAAATAACTGTCAATTTGGCTTCCCTCTCCCCATAAACTGTATACTTACGACTCTGGCATAATGCTAATAAGACTCTTCTCCTGTGAAAAAAAAAAAAAAATATGCATGAGCAATTTTTATTTTAGTTGGTTAGCAAGAAGTTTGTAATATGTGGTTTGCATGGTCAAGTACCATACTTACTAACACAAATGATAGCTAATTGCCACCAGGGCAGACACAGACAGCTGAGAGCCCATATGCAAGAATAATTGCAAAAATCTCAGAATAGAGAACCCAAAAGAAAAGTAATTGTGGGCGAGTATGAATTTTGTGAGTTTCACTACCGATTCAGCATTCATACCTTGTTTTTCCATGAAAAACTGGCAGGCATTTTTACCGTCCTGGTGTGGGATGTTAGAGTACAAGGATTCTACATCCATGGTGGCCAGGATGGTTCCATCTGGAAGGGGACCTATAGTAGATAGTTTATTTAATAGGTATGTGGTGTCCTGAAGGTAGCTGGCTGTATCCTTCACTAAAGGTTTGAGGATGCCCTCCACCCATCCAGAGATCTGTTCAGTGAGGGTGCCCACACATGACATGATTGGTCTCCCTGGTTTCCCAGATTTGTGCAGTTTTGGAAGCATATAAAAGGTCCCCATCCTTGGACTTGCTGGTATGAGGCCGCTTAGGTTTTTTGCTCTATTAGATAAGCCAGAGATAACCTTTTTCAGTTTTTTGAAGTACTCCTCTGTAGGGTCTGAATCAAATTTGGAGTAATACTGTGTGTCAGTCAGTTGTCTGTGTGCTTCCTGTATGTAGTCTGATGTGTTCATCATGACTATTGCACCACTTTTGTCTGCTGGTTTAATGATGATGTCTTTGTTATTTCTCAGGGATTGTATGGCCCTTCTTTCCTGGGCACTTATGTTAGACGGCAGTCTTTTGTTTGTATCCAGTATAGTTGATTTGACCATGTGTCTGAAGCAGTCTATGTAATTATTCAGATCAAAATTTCGTCCAGTTGGAGATTTCCATGAGGATAAACTCACATCGCCATACAATTAGAGAACAAAGAATGGACCTTCCCATGCCAAAATATTTCTGCAATGAAGATCATAATATCACCAATGACTTGAAAATTTTGGTTTTAAGAGGGAATTTTAAATCCAGGAAAGAGGGACGGATTTATGAGTACAAGTTTATGACCCTGCTTCAAACACTGGAGAAAGGGATGAATCTGTCACATGGGTTCATGGCATCCTACAGAAATCACTGAACTGAGACAGCCATAAAAACACTCTGTGAACTGATAAGAACCTGGGAACTGTGGAATTGTTTAATTGTACATAACAATAAGCTTCTTTCCCCACTCCGTCGTAAATTCTACTCTTAATCCTTCAGAAATTGTTTTTAGATATACCTGAAGAAGAAGCCGAGAGCTTCAAAACGTTGTAATCTGTCATCATTATGAGTTAGCCATTAAAAAAGATATCAACTACTGAAGACTCTCAAATTTTTAGTTTTTATATTTCCTACCCACTAGCTAACACGGTACAACAACAAACATTTTCCTTATACATTGATTTCAATGTGTAGCGCACATAAGATGGAACCCATTGAACTCAATGTGATTTCTGTTTACGTGTCAGAATGAGCGTCGTGAAGAGTAGTGTAGAGCAAGCCCCGGGATCTGATTTTGGTTGATGCACTATAGACCAGGGTCAGGGGATAATTGTACACATCAGAGAGAGTGTGTGCCTACATAGGCAGTACGGAGACTTACAAGTCATTCCTGCTCCGCCAGGGATTTTGGGTAAAAAATATGCAAATCTATTCTCCAGGATGTAATTAGGAGAACAGTGCACTCTGTATGCCACCCTATAGAGGGCAGCATCCTTAATATCATGCATGACTCAGTTAAAAAGTCTTCTATCATGATGTGGATTTAATTCTCTAGCGGAGCAGGAATGACTTGTAAGTCTCCGTACTGCCTATGTAGGCACACACTCTCCCTGATGTGTACGATTATCCCCTGACCCTGGTCTATAGTCTCTCACTCTGCCAAATCAGTATCCCTGCGCTATGCTAAGGAGGCCCAATAGGCCAAAACGGAACTGGGAATCTGTTCCTCATCATGATAGGAGACTTTTCATGATAGGAGTCATGTATGATGTTAAGGATGCTGCCCTCTAGAGGGTGGCACACAGAGTGCACTGTTCTCCTAATTACATCCTGGAGAATAGATTTGCATATTTTTTTACCCAAAATCCCTGGCAGAGCAGGAATGACTTGTAAGTCTCCGTACTGCCTATGTAGGCACACACTCTCCCTGATGTGCACGATTATCCACAAACCATTGAGGCAGATTGATAACACAGCATAAACACAACATTCCTATAGGTATATGTAGGACTAATTCGAATAAGCAATAATACATACACTAATACATACATATTCTACCTAGCTCCTGTCATCACAGGGAGGTTCAAACAAATAAATTAAATAAACTACCGTAGAGGCAGCGGAGGCGGCTGCCACAGGGCCCGGGCCATTAGGGGGCCCGGTGACAGCTGCTACCGCTGCAGTTTTTTTAAAAAAATAGGCCGTTATGGGCCCTATTCACTTGCCGATCCTGGCTGGGCCGGGATCGGCAAGTGACACCGCGGGCCCCACAAAGACTATCATTATACTCGGGGGTCTTTGCAGACTACCCAAGTATAATGATCGGCGGACCGGAGGGGTAAGGGAACATAACAAACACTGTTACTTACCTCTCCATGATCCTGCCAGGCCTCTGTCCTACTTCGTCTGACGTCTCTGACGTCACATGAGCCCGGCATGCTTCCCGGGTCATGTGACATCCGACGTCATTAAAGAAGGACATGTTCGGCGGTCGACAGCATAGGAGCCGGGTACAGGTAAGCAACAGTGTTTTTTTTAATGTTTTTATACCCCGGGTCTCCGATTATTATACTCTGGGGTCTGAAAAGACCCCAGAGTATAATAATTGTTTATGGGTGTCCACAGAGGGACATAATACTGTGTGCAGGGGACACTATTGGGGATAATACTGTGTGCAGGGGCCACTATGGGGGATAATACTGTGTGCAGGGGCCACTAAGGGACATAATACTGTGTGCAGGGGCCACTATTGGGGATAATACTGTGTGCAGGGGCCACTATGGGGGATAATACTGTGTGCAGGGGCCAGTAAGGGACATAATACTGTATACTGGGGCCAGTAAGGGAAATAATACTGTGTGCAGGGGACACTATTGGGGATAATACTGTGTGCAGGGGACACTATTGGGGATAACACTGTATGCAGGGGCCAGTAAGGGACATAATTCTGTGTGCAGGGGCCACTATGGGGGATAATACTGTGTGCAGGGGTCACTATGGGGGATAATACTGTGTGCAGGGGCCAGTAAGGGACATAATACTGTGTGCAGGGGCCACTAAGGAACATAATACTGTGTGCAGGGGCCAGTAAGGGACATAATAATGTGTTCAGGGTTTACTAAGGGACATAATAGAGTGCGGAGGAGGGGGTCGGTCGAGGTCTTCGGCGTCAGTTGGGCGGGGTCCCATGTCAAAAGTTCGCCATGGGGCCCCGCCATTCCTAGTTACGCCACTGTCTACTACTGTTATTTCCTATGTGAGAAGGTGACAGGCAGAGTACTGGACTCACAGTATATCTTCCCCAGATTTCTCATGTATATGTGGTCCAGTGCGGGTCTAGTGTAGGCCTCAGCCCAGGTGTGGGTGCTGGGCTCATTATTTGGCCATAGAAGGCTGCAGAGCCTACACTTCAGGACAGATCCTGGGAGTGAGAGGAGTCTGTATTCTGAAATACTGAGAGTCTGGGAAACTATACTGTGCTACTTTGTTTGTTCATGTGGTTGATAGTAAGCCACACATATAGTTAGTTTTTACTGTTTAGTTAGTGCTCGGATGAGCAGGGTTTTGTTTGATGTTTTTTTGCCTAAAGTTAAGGCTGTATTTTATTTTACTTATTCTGTACCTGAAGTGAAGATTTATTTATTTTGCAGTTTTTTTTCCAAATAAACCTGTTGGCATCAGACATTGTGTTCCTGTCTCTGACTGGTTGGATCCGCACTATTACTGCTACTGAGCTACCTTGTCACAAATGCAGTAGGTGCATAGTTTGCCCATTTTTAATAACTAGTTTCACTTTCATGGCTTCAAAGTCCAACATCAGATATGAAATCACACACTTTATCTCCTGTTGAACAAAAAGTGTTATTTACAGGGCTGTCTGTGATTGTGAAAAAGAGTATGTCGGGAAATCGAACCGGGAGTTGAGAATGAGGATAGGGGGACATGAGGGCAACATTAGAAATGGTTGCACACCTCTTTGGCAAAACTTGTCAATCTGGTACACCGCAAAAAGACCCCAGAGTATAATAATTGTTCATGGGTGTTCACTATGGGACATAAAAGTATGTGCAGGGGCCACTATGGGGCATAATAGTGTGTGCAGGGGCCACTATGGGGCATAATACTGTGTGCAGGGGCAACTATGGGGCATAATACTGTGTGCAGGGGCAACTATGGGGCATAATACTGTGTGCAGGGGCCACTAGGGGGCATAATAAAGCACGCAGGAATGCAGGGGGGTGGTCGGTCGGGGTCTTCGGATGCGTGGGGAGGTACATGTCAAAAGTTTTTTCACGGGGCCCCGCCATTCCTAGTTATGCCACTGTCAACATGTGATAATGTCATTCAATCACAGAGAATTGAGTATGGAAGGTCCTCCCAGTATTACATCTGAAGTTCAAGATCAAAATTTCACTGTACCCTGGACAGGAATTTTAATCATGGGAAGAGTCTGCATGTTATATAGTCTGGGATTGATAAATTTACAGCCCAAATATCATGTTTGGCATTAACATATTTGAGATATGTTATTAGTGATTATACTGTATGCAGTGGCGTAACTAGGAATGGCGGGGCCCCATGGCGAACTTTTGACATGGGGCCCCCCCGACACCGAAGATCTTGACCGAGTCCCTCCTACGCATTCCTGCGCGCTCTATTATGTTCCATAGTGGCCCCTGCACACAGTATTATACCCAATAGTGGCCCCTGCACACAGTATTATACCCAATAGTGGCCCCTACAGGACTAAATACTGTCACGTCACCCGCTGACCGCTATACCAGGACAAATTGTGGATAAAAAATCTGGTCATGTGCATTACAATTTAGTAACTCCATGTGCCTCATATTAATAGCAGTTAACCCCATCATCTCCCTCACATTAACCCCTGTGTGCCTCACCATAAGAGTTACTGATATGTGAGAGACATGGAGGTAATAATAAAGTATCTTCATTATTATTACCCCCATATGTCTCACCTATCAGTAACTCTTATGGTGAGGCACACAGGGGTTAATGTGAGGGAGATGATGGGGTTAACTGCTATTAATATGAGGCACATGGAGTTACTAAAACACAAGTAATCACCCCATATGCCTGACATTAATAAGTAACCCCAGTACGTACCTGTGTAGCTTTAGTTTCATTTTCCTTCTTCCTTTCACCCTCCAGTGCAGGATGGCAGGAGCTCGGCAGGGATAAGCCCCGCCTCCTCCTCTCATTGGTGGGCAGAGGACAGCAGAGAAAGGGAGGGGGGAGAGAGGGGGAGCATCCTGAAGCGCTGACAGGAGCCAGAGCTGCAGGTCCTGTGTCTCAGCCGTTGCTGCAGCTTCGGGGCCCCCTGTTGGTGGAAAGTATTCCACCAACAGGGGGCCCCGATCATTATACTCGGGGGTCCGAAAAGACCTCCGAGAATAATGATAGCAGCGGTAGCAGCTGTCACCGGGCCCCTAATGTCCCGGGCCCTGTGGCAGCTGCTACCGCTGCTATGGTGGTAGTTACGCCACTGACTGTATGACAACTAACTGGCCAATAATGTCCAAGTTCCTTACAAATCTTTAAAACTTTAAAACTTTGCCGGACTGACTACTCTAAACTTCTACTGACCATACAAATTTGATAAGATATTATCCATGAGTTCACATCTCATGACAAGGCAAGCTCTGTGCGGCAAAAATGTTCCTTGTTCCAAAAATGTTATATTAATTTAGAAACCTCCCCATCAAAATCCCCAAACATCATATTAACACCCTTCAGGGTTTGCCAGCATATTTGGGGGCACAAAAGAGCTGGAATTCCATCCACCATATTGCTTCTCTCCGAAATCAAAGGCAGGTTAGACTGCCCTAATTTGCTGCATTGTTACTATGCATCTACTTTAGACCAGTTAAAAGCCTTATGGCACATGTGTTAAAGGAAACATTGGGTTGATATTGAGAGACATTGCTCGGGGTTACCCACTTTCATTGCTGCTTTAGCATTTCAGATTCCCATCTCCAAAGGTTAGCGTTACAATGCAGGCAGCAGTGAATGTGTGGAAACTATGCCATACTGAACTTAATGTCCAAACTAACCTTGCATTTGCCCCTCTGGAGACCCTAAATTTCTTTATTCCGATCTAGACATCCAGAAACAGATCCAGGGTGGCTTCCTGGTTTTAGATCAGTTGTATCAAGACAAAGTTTTACATTCCTTTGTTCACATTTGTGAATTATTTCAGAATTGAATTCTATAAATATTTTCCAATTCGTCACTTTCTGAAAGAGGACTCATCCTGGCAATGTCCCTAACTCTCCCTTTGCCTTATATTTGTATATTCCTTCTAGAATGATCAAAGGAATTTCATTTGTTTTTAAAGCTATCTGCGACCATTCACCTCCTCTGCAACTTGGCTTTAGATCTAAATGGAGATCTGACCTTAATCAGACATTTACCAACGCTCAATGGACTGAGGTATTCTCCTTACCTTTGAGGGTATCTCATTGCATTGACCAGTTGGAGTCCTCAAGGAAAGTGATGTAAGGGTGGTATTATACTCCTTCCAAACTAGCTCTTATTTTCCCTTCTCTATCCAAAACTTTCTGGAGATGTAATGTGGACATGGGTTCTTTTATGCATATATGATGGTCATATCCACAAATCACACGACTTTGGACCCGAATTTATGATTTATTATATACTGTTGTCCAGTACCTGTTTCCCTGGGGGCCACATGTGACATTTCTCTGTTTGCGCATTCTCACATTACCCCTTGATGATCAATGTATCATTTTCCATGTTCTAACTAACTGTTACCATATCCAAGATAGCCCAACTGTGAAAGAGCTCCGATCTTCCTTGCATACCTAAAATTACTAGCGGAGTCACTTTTAATTGTACTATGGAACATATGTTGTCATCTAGATTGGGCAACACACCCGCCTTTAAAAATTTATGGAGTAAATGGGCTGCATGATCAGGTTATGAGTTCTAATCCTTTGTTGGCATTTTCTGCTACCACTGGGACTTCACCTTTAACCAGGAATTTGATTAGTGGTACACTTTCTTTGTCTCTTATTTTGTTACTATTGCTGCTACATGAACAATGTTTTGGGATACATGTGTGATACATATTATACATAATTATGTGATATGTGATGACATATGGTACATAATTAACAATGTCCCTCCCTCCTTGATCCCTATTGACCCTACCTTTTCCCCCCTCCAATATATATATATATATATATACATATATATACAGTCCTATGAAAAAGTTTGGGCACCCCTATTAATCTTAATCATTTTTAGTTCTAAATATTTTGGTGTTTATAACAGCCATTTCAGTTTGATATATCTAATAACTGATGGACACAGTAATATTTCAGGATTGAAATTAGGTTTATTGTACTAACAGAAAATGTGCAATATGCATTAAACCAAAATTTGTCCGATGCAAAAGTATGGGCACCTCAACAGAAAAGTGACATTAATATTTAGTAGATCCTCCTTTTGCAAAGATAACAGCCTCTAGTCGCTTCCTGTAGCTTTTAATCAGTTCCTGGATCCTGGATAAAGGTATTTTGGACAAACAATTCAAGTTCAGTTAAGTTAGATGGTCGCCGAGCATGGACAGCCCGCTTCAAATCATCCCACAGATGTTCAATGATATTCAGGTCTGGGGACTGGGATGGCCATTCCAGAACATTGTAATTGTTCCTCTGCATGAATGCCTGAGTCGATTTGGAGCTGTGTTTTGGATCATTGTCTTGCTGAAATATCCATCCCCGGCGTAACTTCAACTTCGTCACTGATTCTTGAACATTATTCTCAAGAATCTGCTGATACTGAGTGGAATCCATGCGACTCTCAACTTTAACAAGATTCCCGATGCCGCCATTGGCCACACAGCCCCAAAGCATGATGGAACCTCCACCAAATTTTACAGTGGGTAGCATGTGTTTTTCTTGGAATGCTGTTTCTTTTTGGACGCGATGCATAACGCCTTTTTTTATAACCAAACAACTCAATTTTTGTTTCCAAAATGAAGCTGCCTTGTCCAAATGTGCTTTTTCATACCTCAGGCAACTCTATTTGTGGCGTACGTGCAGAAACGGCTTCTTTCTCATCACTCTCCCATACAGCTTCTATTTGTGCAAAGTGCGCTGTATAGTTGACCGATGCACAGTGACACCATCTGCAGCAAGATGATGCTGCAGCTCTTTGGAGGTGGTCTGTGGATTGTCCTTGACTGTTCTCACCATTCTTCTTCTCTGCCTTTCTGATATTTTTCTTGGCCTGCCACTTCTGGGCTTAACAAGAACTGTCCCTGTGGTCTTCCATTTCCTTACTATGTTCCTCACAGTGGAAACTGACAGGTTAAATCTCTGAGACAACTTTTTGTATCCTTCCCCTGAACAACTATGTTGAACAATCTTTGTTTTCAGATCATTTGAGAGTTGTTTTGAGTAGCCCATGATGCCACTCTTCAGAGGAGATTCAAATAGGAGATCAACTTGCAATTGGCCACCTTAAATACCTTTTCTTATGATTGGATACATCTGGCTATGAAGTTCAAAGCTCACTGAGGTTACAAAACCAATTTTGTGCTTCAGTAAGTCAGTAAAAAGTAGTTAGGGGAATTCAAATCAATAAAATGATAAGGGTGCCCATACTTTTGCACCGGTCAAATTTTGGTTTAATGCATATCGCACATTTTCTGTTAGTACAATAAACCTCATTTCAATCCTGAAATATTACTGTGTCTATCAGTTATTAGATATATCAAACTGAAATGGCTGTTGCAAACACCAAAATATTTAGAACAAAAAATGATTAAGATTAATAGGGGTGCCCAAACTTTTTCATAGGACTGTATATATATATATATATATATATATATATATATATATATATATATATATATATATATTACAATCATTATAGGGCCAGGAAAATTGTAGTGTGGGAATCTTCTTCCCACATTGAGAATAGAAGTGTGAAACAGATTCCTAACATTTTTTTTTGCAATGCAAGGATGACATTACACAAAATTTCATTCACTTTGCTTGTTATAATCTAGCGTTTTCACTGCTCTGTTTTAGCAGCAAACAAAATTGCTATGTTTTTGCAACATATGGCATAAATCTACATTTATACATAGTTACATAGTAGATGAGGTTGGACGAAGAAATCACTCTATCAAGTCCAACCTATAATCCTACAATCCCCTACAGTGTTGATCCAAGGGAAGGCAAAAAACCCCATGAGGCTCATGCCAATTGCTCCGTTTCAGGGGAAAAAATTCCTTCCTGACTCCAATCTGGCAGTCAGTATAAAACCCTGGATCAACGTGTCCTTAAAATCTAGAGTCCATAACCTGTAATATTGTTCTCTTCAAGAAAGGCATCCAGGCCCTCTTTGAACTTGTTTATTGAATCCACCATCCCCACTTCCTGGGGCAGAGAGTTCCAGAGCCTCGCTGTTCTTACTATAAAGAATCCCCTTCTATGTTTCTGGTGAAACCTTCTCTCCTCCAGATGTAGTGGATGTCCCCTTGTCACTGTCACTGGCCTAGGAGTAGAAAGATCCTTAAAAAGTTCTTTGTATTGTCCCTTCATGTATTTGTATATTGTTATTAGATCTCACCGTAGATGTCTTTTCTCTAAACTGAATATCCCAAGTTTGTTAATCTATCGTTGTACTCCAGTCCACCCATTCCCTTAATTATTTTGGTTGCCCATCTTTGCACTTTTTCAAGTTCTCTTATGTCTTTCTTGTATATTGTGACCCAAAATTGCATACAATATTCTAAGTGTGGCCGTTGTGTAAATGCCTTGCAACATGCAATATTTTGGTCCAGAGGGGCACTCTTTTTCATGCACCCCCCATGCATTTGATTGTGAAAAATGATTAAAAAAAGGACATGACCTTTTACCTTTTAACGCTCTGCAACAACAAACCATGAAAAATAATGGTCATGCGAATAGCCCCTATTCACTGACATTGAATTTAATGCTACCATATGACTGTGATATTGTTAAAAAAAAGTCATCATGTAGATGCAGCTTTAGCCTTAATTTTGTATTTCAATAGCTGTAATGGTCTGCAGAGTGAAGTTACCTTGTCATATATACCAGAAATGTAAAAACAAATTCCAAAATATTAATGACAGAATTCTCCAACCCATAAAATATTAAAAATTATGCAGTATACAATTATGTACTTGATATACAATAATAACTTACAGTTAACCTCATGGACATTAACATTCAGTTAATGTCCATGAGGTTAGCAATAGTCACCAATGGGATAAAATGTATATAAGACTTTCAAATTATTAATATGCAATAAAAAAGTAACAATATCAATGTGGGGCCTTGTCTTAATGTGAATGGAGGTTAAAGTACTTATCAGAAATTTATGGGTAAAGATATCAGAAAAAAAAAAGCTGTAACTAGACTCTGTTGCATTTTTTTTTTAAATAAAAGCTTGAGGCTGAGGCCCCAGATGGTGTTTACAGTCGATGCAAAGTGGATCGGATCCCATCCACACATTGCAGAAAAATAAGTTCAGCTGAAATGCTGCGAATTCTAAAACCGTTTTAGTTTTGGAAATCGTTGCATGATAATTATTCCTATTGAAACGCTGGCGGTTTTCCCATAGGTATAATGGAGGCAGAAAGTCCACAAAGCAAACCTCTTTTCGTGACAAGCAATGCAGGAAAAAATGCAATGCGTTTGCACTGTGTTTTTTCCCAAAGTGATGTAGAGCCTTAGCTTAAAGCCAAACCTCAAAGAGTAACAATATTTTTTTTTTACGCCCTCATCAAACAGTTGTGTCTTTTTAAATGTTACAGAGTTGCCTATGTAAAAATGCAAAAAATGCTATACTTAAACAAGCCACAACTAACCACAAACACTCTACAAAAATGCAGTAGAGTCAAAGCACAGTTGAGGAAATTTATAAAGCCTTGCAAGGTATTGAGATAATTTTGGCCTGGGCTGCATGGTGGCTTTAGTCATGACTGCTGTTGTATGACCAAAGATCACTGTGTTGCTTTGTGATCCTCATGTTAGAGAATGGAGCCACATTGCAACCAAGAATGGCTACAAATGGAAATCTATAAGAAGCACGTATACTTCTCCCTTCTGCTCAATCCAGTCCTGGTTTTGACTCAAAATCTGCAACAAAAAAAGATGTGTTTCCACAACATGGTGCTTTAGGCTGCATTCACACGGAGTAACGCCGGCCGTAATTTGAGCTTATTTTTACAGGCGTAGAAATCCGAGGGTCGTGTTAACGTTGCATTTACGTGGCATTTTTTTTACTATGAGTGCATACACGGCATTTTTTGCTCGCGTGCACGCTCCGTTAAAAAACGTGGAGCGTTTACATGAGCAAAAAATGGCGCGTATGCGCTCATAGTAAATAAAACGCAGCGTAAATGCAACGTTAACGCGACCCTCGGATTTCTATGCCTGTAAAAATAAGCTCAAATTACGGCCAGCGTTACTCCGTGTGAATGCAGCCTTAGCCTAAAGGTGGATGAGAAAGAGGTCATGGATCACATATCTAATTGATATACACTCAAATTATGAATTACAACTTAATTAAAGAGTTGCACTCTCACTTCATTAGGATAGTAGGGTATAAAAATAAAATAAAATCTCAAGTGATGTGTCAGACTTAAGGATGACTCAACCTACAAAACTGCAGGCATAATATATATCCCATAAATAACCTATATATTCAAACCGAATAAAGTAACAGGAAAGCCTCAAGTAAAAAAAACAAAAACATAATACATCTTTATTGAACATCAATTACGTTAAAAACTTACAACTATATGGAGGAAAAAAGGATAACCCCGAAAAACAAAGTACATATGGATATGTTATCTCAAGTATTTCAGAGAACTGCCCATGAAAATAAAAATAAGGCTTCTGGCCATCAGAACACATATTAACATCTCAATACAATACAAATAGCAGCAGTCAAACTAGTCCAAATCTATTTAACTGTGACAAGCAGAAAAAATGTAGCTACAGTGTGGTATAATGTATCTCAGAGAACTGCCCATAAATATAATAATAATGAGGTTTCTAGCTATCAGAATATACTTTAACATCTATAGTACAAGTACAATAAGCAGCAGCCAGACTAGTCTGTAACTATATAAGCCCATACATTGTTTTCTGTCCTGAATGTACACGAAGATAGACTTGAATCTAAGTAAAACTAATCCACAGTTTTTTCATGTGGCACAGTCAAAAATATGTGCAGATTTTTTTCCCAAGTTGTAGACTGTTAGTGCAGCTGATGAGGATTTAGGAGCAGAATCTACGCCTAAGGTTGGGCTACACAGCAACTTTGGCCATGACTTCTGTCACATAACCAATGATCAATGTGTTGCCATACAAACTATTTCACTAATGTAAGCAGAGTCACACTGCAATCCTGCTTTATCAAATTCTGATCATTTGAACTCTTGAAGCTCTAAAAAGTTTGTTGCTGGAGTTTTATTGTAAGAACTGCCTCATATGACTTTTCATGTACAAATGGAGGGATTTTGTTGCGTGTGTTTGGAAAGCTAGTAGGTTGTGTTATTACCAACTAATGGGTCTAGATACTGAATGGTTGCATCAGGTCCCACGAGCACCGAACTCTATCTCTATACATATATATATATATATATATATATATATATATATATATATATATATATATGTAATACCACCATTTATTTTTTTGTCTATATGCAGTAGTAGTGTAACACTTACCTCTTTATAACCTGGTTGGTGGAAGCTGGTATATCAGACTGAGAAGTCTCTGCAGTGTACACATTTTTAAATGGTGAGTGACATTCATAGGGATTTACGGTCTCCCTAAGAGCTATACTTTTTTTGGAAGACTGATAATCATGCACCTGTCTTTGTGCTGCAGACCTTGATCTCTGAACAAAAAAGGGACTACTATGCATACAATTTTAATCCTTGGCACTATTGTGGGAGAGGAATACAAAAGGTTCCAAATCTATTCCCAGTCACAGGAGAATGATCAGCCATCTATGAATACTGTATGTACAGAAAGAAAAATGTGCTAAAGAAACCAAGATACAAATATATCCTAATACTTATTAAAATAGTATAATACGTTTAGCAAAAAGTATTAAGGATAAGGACATATGTTCAGGTTTTTTATGCTGTTTTTAAAACCAAAACAGGACTGGATAAAAAAAAAAAAAGAGAAGGAGTGCTATTTGTCCTTGATGAAAGTTGAACACAAATTAGTTTTTTGCTTCTTTTTAGCTGGTTTTTTTTTTTAAAAAAAAAAACCCACAGAAACAGATGGAACTGTTTATTCAATAGCAAATTATGAATACTTTTACAAACAGTACTTTTTTTTCTGGCTTGTCTTTCCAATAGATTTCATCATTGTGCAATGTTTTCA